>NC_046156.1:65619758-65919758 GCF_011064425.1 Rattus rattus | reverse complement strand
AGTCTGGAGCAGAGACTAAAGGGAAGGCCATCCAGAGACTGCCCCACCTGGGGATCCATCCCATACACAGCCACCAAACCCAGACAATATTGTGAATGCCAAGAAGTGCATGCTGACAGGAGCCTGATATAGCTGTCTCCTGAGAGGATCTGCCAGAGCCTGACAAATGCAGAGGCAGATGCTCACAGCCAGCCATTGAACTAAGAATGGAGGAGTTAGAGGAAGGCCTAAAGGAGCTGAAGGGGTTTGCAACGCCATAAGAATAACAACAGTATCAACCATCCAGACCTCCAGAGCTCCCAGGGACTAACCCACCTCCCAAGAGAACACAGAGATGGACCTGTGGCTCCAGCCACATATATAGCAGAGGATGGCCTTGTGAGGCATCAATGGGAGGAGAGGTCCTTGGTGCTGTCAAGGCTCCATGTTCCAGTGTAGAGGAATGTCAGGACAGGTAGGTGGGGGCCACCCTTATAGAAGCAGGGGGAGGGGAGATGGGATAGCCAGTTTCTGGAGGGGAAACTGGGAAAGGGAATAACATTTGAAATGTAAATTGTAAAAGTCCAATAAAAATACCAAGTATGGTTTTTTAAAAAAGTAGTTGTACGAGCTTATGTTCTATCAGCAGTCTAGGGGCATCGATTCCCCAGCACCTGTCTGAAGGCTTTTTTCATGCAGTCATCCATGTATGCCTGGACGTCTGTTAATGGTGTTGAGTATCTTTTCATGTGCTTATTGGCCTTCTTTTTTTTTTTTTCCAAATCATTTGCCTTTTGTTTTTATTTTGAGACCAAATCTTACTGTGAGTACCTAGCTGGCTTTGACCAAGCTGGTCTCAAACTTGTGCTATTCTTCAGCCTCTGCTTCCAGGATGCTGGGATTCCACCATATATCAATACTTAGCTCTCTGCCCATTCTTCATTTGAATTGTGTATCCTTTTATTGTTGAGTTGTAAAAGTTAGTATTGTTGTTGTGCTTTTGATGTCAGATCTAAAGCCATGGCCCAACTTGCAATATTTCTTCTAGAAGTTTTATAGTTTTAGCTCTCTTCTAGTTTTGTTTGCATTGCTGTAATAAAGACCATGACCAAAAGAAACTTGGGGAGGGAGAGTTTATTTCACCTTACACTCAGATGTCCTTCTTGAGGGAGATCAGAGCAGGAGCTGAAGCAGGAACCATAGAGGAACACTACTTACTGGCTTGCTCCTCGTGGCTTGTTCAGCCTGCTCTTTTTCTGTAGCACAGGGCCACCTGCCCAGCAGTAATATCACCCACAGTGGGTTGGGCCCTCTCACATCAGTCATTAATCAAGAAAATGTCCCTCAAACTTACTACAGGCCAGTGTGGTTGGAGGCATTTTCTCAATTGAAGTTCCCCCTTCACAGATTAAAAGAAAGAAGCCAGGACAAGCACTTAAGAGTCTGTGGATCACTTGGTGTGAGTTTTGTACACAGGAGGCAGTAGGACTCTAGTCTCATACCTTCGTATATGAATGTCTTGGCTGTTCTCACATTATTTGGTGAGAAGGACTTTCTTTCTTTCTCCACTGAATCATCTTAGCAGCCTTGTTGAAAATCTGTGGACCCTTGGGGCTAGACAGAGGCTCAGAAGTGAAGCGTGTGTGCTGCTCTTCTAGAGGACCTAAGCTCAGTTCCCAGCACCCACATCAGGCGGCTGACAACTGCTTGTAACTCCAGCTCCAGGAATTCTGTGACCTCTGCTGGACACCACACACTTTCACTCACTCATGCACACACCAAAGCATATGTACACATAAGTTAGAAAATAAAATATCGGGGTTGGGGATTTAGCTCAGCGGTAGAGCACTTGCCTAGCAAGCACAAGGCCCTGGGTTGGGTCCCCAGCTCAAAAGACAAAAAACAAAAAAAAAAAAAAAAAAAAAACAAAAACAGAAAATAAAATATCTTTAAAAAAAAAAAAAAAACACAACTAAAAATTACTGAACTGGCCATGATGGTCCACACCTTTAATCCCTCTGCAGAGGCCACTATATCTCTATTAATTGGAAACCAACTCGCTCTGTGTAGTGAGTTCCAGGACAGCCTGAGCTACTAGTGAGACCCTGCTGTTTGTTTGTTTGGTTTTTGTTTTTGTTTTGGGGGAGGAGAGAAGAAGAAAGAGAAAAATCACTGAACCCATAAATTTGAGTTTATTTCTAAGTTTTAATTTAAACCAGTTGAGATATGCGTATGTCATTTTTGCCAGAATCACATTGGAACATAATGGATTTTAAAGTTAGTAAATACAAGTTTTCTAGATTTGGGTATTTTTTAAAGATTGTCTGGGTTATTCATTTGTATTTACATGTTGAGTTTTAAAGTGAGATTATGCATAAAGTTGTGGACTATATTGAACCTCCTGACATCTTTCTGGTTACTCTGTCCTCATCTGAGCTGTATTCTAGAGTGTACAGCTCTTAGGTCCTGGACAAGTTTTGTCAAATACGTTTGCTTTTTTTTTTTTTTTTTTTTTAATCCTTAAAGAAAAGAGGTTTTCTAAGAGTTTTGATATATCATGATGGATTGTAGAGTGACAGATTGACAGAGCGACAACGGTCAGTGTTAACTGGCTGTTGATATTGTATCCTGCAACTCTGCTGAGCTTATTAGTTTATAGGGTTTCTTTCTTCTTCTTCTCCTCCTCCTCCTCTCCCTCCTCCTCTTCCTTTTCCTCCTCCCCCTCTTCTTCCTGTTCTTCTTCTTCCTTTCTCCTCTTCCTCTTCTTCTTCCTCCTCCCCTCTTCTTCCTGCTCTTTCTCCTTCCTCCTCCTCCTCCTCCTTCTCCTCCTCCTCCTCCTCCTCCTCCTCCTCCTCCTCCTCCTTGGGTTTTCTAAATGCAAGATTATGTCACCTGTGCAGAGTCAAATCTTTTCTTCTTTTTAGTCTGGATGGTTTTCATTGTATCTTCTTGCCTTGTTGCCTGATTAGATTCTTCCCTAAAGTGTGGAGTAAACAGGGTGATGGTTACCATCGCTCATTTTTATTCCTAATCTTAGAGTTTTCCTCTTTTTATCATGATGTGTGATGCTGCCTTGAGATTGGTATAGACCATCCCGTTAGGAAGAGGAAATTTTCTTCTGATCCCACTACCACATTACTCCGGCACCAACTGATTGTCATATGTTAAACCAGCCTCCCATTCTTGAGATAAATCCCACTTGGCCATGGCATTGCATTCATTTCCCATGCTGCTAGATTCAATTTGCTAGTGTTTTAATGAGGATTTTTGCACTTATTTGGTCCTTAGAACAATCCTGTGATTATAGTCCTCCAGAAAAATTGAAGCATAAACTAGACAGTTTGCCTGCGACCACATAATATCAAAACTGAAGCAAGAATGAAGACTTTCCCCTCTTAACATAAATAATTCACCATTGACTTTCATTCCTTTGGGCTATTTGAGACACGGTCCCACTATGTAGCCTAGACCTGCCTTGAACTAACAAGAGATTCATCTGCTTCTATCTCCCTAGTGCTGGAACTAAAGGCCTGCATTACCACATGCAGCCTGCTTCCTTTAAAAACAAATCACTATCAATACCATCCTGGACTGGAAACTCAGAGAGAGGGAAAGGGTCTTTTTAACCCTCTCATCACAAGTCCAGGCATTTTGACCGTTATTCATGTGCTCTTCAATGTCTCTGTTTTGAGTCATGATCATTAGCAGGCAAAGTAGATGTATAACTCCACTTTCCTTTCTGGTGCTCAGCATTGGTGGTGCCTGTACATGCATTCATTCCTCTTGCTTCACATCTCATTGCCTTTCTCTTTAACAACTCTTTACCTGGCACTGTGTATTTATCCCCTCCCCCTCCTCTGTCACCATAGCAACTGCTTTACCAAAGACTATAATTGCAGAGTTTACTGAAAGAATCTCAAGATTAAAATCTTTTGCTTTCTCCACCTTTTCTGATGTATGTATGGTCAGACTGTTACACATTTCACATTGAGATTCAATCTCTTAGGTGACCAGAAAGTTCCTATGGCAACTTGCAAGAGAGAATAGAGAGTGCAGGACAAACATTTAGCCATGTCCATGTTGTTGGAATACACATGCATTCATTCCCTTGAATTTTCAGTGTATACATGTAACACATTGCTTCATCAATTTCAGCATTGTAATTTATCCCTGCCATTTTATTCCTGAGCTCCTGTATCATATTGGGTTTTAACTGTTTTTGTGTCTTTGGGTATTTTGCCTGATGTATGTTTATGTGCCTAGGGCCTATGGAGGCCAGAAAAGGGTGTCCCCCTAGAAATGGAGTTATAAACAGTTGTAAGCTGCCATGTGGGTGCTAGGATTCAAACTCTGGTCCTCTGGAAGAGCACCCAGTGTTCATAATTGCTGAGCCATCTCTCTAGCTCCTAGTATACAGTTTTTAAAATGTACTTCATAGACCAGTGAGATGGCAACATGAGTAAAGGCACCTGCCGCCAATCCTGATGTTGGAAGGAGAGCACCAACACCCAAAAGTTGTCCTGACACACACACACACACACACACACACACACACACACACACACACACACAAATTTAATTAGTAAACATTCATCTTAGTGTTAGATCCCTGAGAGGATATCTTCTATAAGCCACATACTAATTATAACAAAGGCAATAAAAACACATTTAAAAAATTATCAGTCCTGATTATTTGTGTTGCCTCTCCTTCGTTATGTATATTTGGAACTTGCTTATGCATTAATCAAGTAAACCATATGCATGTTCAAACATAAAATGCAAGAGTATATGTACTTACTAATTTTCTTCCATTTTAAATTCAAATGGAATTGCCTCATTTTATAATTTAACAGCATTCTGAAATGGACTTTTACTGCCAGCAAAAAATAATGTGTTTCTACATCTCTATTTGAAGAGTAAAATTTATAGTGTCTAGTACTGATTGAGTGCTATAGTGCTGTTTTTTCTTTTAATAGCTTTATTAAGGTATATTTGTATATACAGTATATTTGATATGCATGTTTATAGAATCTATTTTGATGCATTTTATTTATGTGTACATATATGACACTATCTCCATAAAGAACATCATCATAAAGAATATAACCAACATTCCTCTCAAAAGTTTCCTGGTGCCTCTTCTAGAAACCAGCATCATGCACCCTTTCACCAATGACTTCCTTCACCTAACACAGTCATTTTGGAGTTAGTCTGTGCTGTCATGTGTCTCAGTAGTGGGTTCCTCTACGTTGGTTGTTTAGTATTCCATTTTGTAGATAATTTTTGTGTATTTGTGCTGCTATAAGCCTTTTATGAACTCTCGTGTGAAGATCTTTGTGTAGGCATGTGTTTTGCTTTTTAGTTTTAGGAAAACGGCTCTATCGTGTCCTAGGTATGCATATAACGCAGCTGGTCTGGTCAGTAGCTGTGCAGTTGTACTTTATTGTGGTGAGTGACGTAGGTGAACATCTGTATAAGTCTATTTGCTCTTGCCCTGGTTTTCTTTTTGTTGCTGTGATTAAACAGACTAAAACCAACTTGGGAAGGGAAAGGTTTAACTTAGAGATTATAGACCATCATCAAGGGACGCGGAGGTAGAAACTGAAGTAGAAACCACAGAGCAGTGCTACTTACTGGCTTATGTCCTCTGCTCAGCCAGCTTTCCTGCATGGCCCAGGACAGCTGCCTCGGGATGGCACAGCACTGTACATAGTGAGTGCGCTAGACCCTCTTCCATCAATTAGCAATCACGATGTCCACAGATAGCCCACGGGCCAACCTGATAGAGGCGGCTCCTCAGTTGAAGCTTCCTCTTCCTAGGTCTGTCAAGTTGACAACTAAGTCAGCCTTCACAGCAATGTTTGTTCCTTCATCTTTCTTCATATGTTCACATCTTTTGACCACTTTAAAAGGATTTTATTTTATTTTTTATTTTCAAGAAAAGATCTTACTGTGTAGCCTTGGCTGTCCTAGAACTCTGTGTAGACCAGGATGGCTTCAAACACACAGAAATCTACCTGACTCTATCTCCCAATGCTGGGATAAAGGGTGTGTACCACCACTCCTGGCCTGAACAAGGTCTCTTTAACATTTATTTTGTGTGATGTGTACATATGTGGATGTCAGGGGACAATTGTTAGAGTCTGTCCTTTATCACCATGTTGGTTCTGAGGACCCAACTCAAGTTTCCAAGTTTTAAGACAAATGCCTTTACTTCTTAGCCATCTTGTCAATTTTTAAAACTGGATCTATTGCAGTATTGACCCAGTTACTGCACTGGGTGTCTTTGCTCTGTTCTCCCTGGATTGTAGCTTGTCGTGTCTTTGCTGCTGATTCCTGCTATTCTTCATTTTGTCTTTCAAAGTATGTCATTAAATTTGCGCATTGTACAATGATATTTGAAGAGCAAAAGTTCTTAATTCTGATGAAATCCAGTATATCAGTTTTTTTCTTTTTATTAAAAGTTTGTACTTTAGGTATTTAAGCTGCACAACTTTGAAGTTTTAAGATTTTCTCCTGTTTTCTTCTAGGTATTTTGTGTTTCTGTCTTTTAACCGTAACGTGGTTTTAGTAACTTTGAACAGTGTGAGAGCAGCCAAGGTCTGTTGTCTGTGTGGTGTACACTTGTTGGAAGATTCTTCTTTGTCATTGAACTGCATTGAGACCAATGCAGAAATAGCCATCAGATACACTTAGTCTGTCTACTATGTCCCATTGGCAAGCTCCGGTTACAAGCTTTTATGATTGTTGTAACTTTAACATACACCTTGAAAACAAGTAACAAAATATTTCCAACTTTGTTCTGCCTTCAGAATTGATTGGGCTATTCTACCTTGTTTTCATTTTCATATAAATTTTAGAATCAGATTGTCATTTTCTTTCCAAAAAAGTAAATAAAATATGTTGATGTGCTGGGCATGGTGGCGCCACACCTTTAATCCCAGCACCCAGAAGACAAAGGCAGGCAGATGTCTATGTATGAGTTTGAGAATAGCCTGATCTACAAAGCAAGTTCCAGGACAGCCAAGGCTACACAGAGAGAAACTGCCTCAAAAAACAAAAACAACAAAAAATGTTGAAGCTATAACACTTGGAAATCAGTTTGAAGAAAGTCTTTTTTAGCAGTGTTCTGTCTTTTTAGCTATGGACGCTGTCTGTTTCTCCATAGTCAGGTCTGTGTTTGTGGTGCTGGGCTTGCAGGCTGGATAAGGTCATTCACTTCAGAGCACAGAGCAGCTCCTTTCATCCTAGCAGCCCTAAAAGGGACTGTACGGCCTACGGTAGTTAAACATGGCACCTTCCCCGAGGCCATGAGGTTGGTAGGTAGTAGAACTTGATTTCAGATTTCAGTTTGCCCCGTCTTGGGTTTCTATTGCTGGGCTAAAACTCCATGACCAAAAGCAACTGGGGAAAGAATGGGTTTATTTATTTCATCCTACAGTTTCACTGTTCATCAGTGAAAGAAGTCAGGGCAAGAACTGAAGCAGAAGCCATGGAGGAGCGCTGTTTCCTGGCTTGTTCAACCTGCTTTCTTTTAACTCAGGACCAAGTGCCCAGGGGAGGCACCACCCACATCAATCGTTAATTGAGAAAATGCACTGCAGATTTGCCTATAGGAAATCTGATGGAGGCATTTTCTTCAGATGAGGTTCATCTTCCCAGATAACTCTAGTTTGTGTCAACTTAAGAAAAGACCAGCCAGGAACGACCCTTGGAATCTTGGCTCTTGATTACTATACCATGCAGTCTCTGGGATTCCCAGAATGACACAGAAATAAGTAGAAATGCTATTACTGTACTGGCAGAATTAATTACTTAACTGAGTGGACATGTGAAAGACGAAAAGGGAGACAGAGATGGAGAGTGAGAAATGGCCTTTTCAGTGCATTGGATTTAAGTATCTATTGCATGCCCCCCAGGAAGCTCTGTAGAGGAATCTGAAACTTGAGAGAATCTTAGCACTGAAAAGTATTGTATGGTTGGCTAAAGCAAGAACAGCCTGTCTTCTAAGACCACATGAGAACAAAAACACCAGGAAGAAGACATCAGCATTGTCCAGTGAAGTGAGAGGTCCAGCTAAACAAGATCTGGAAAATAAAAGCCTTCAAATTTTTCAGAGATTAATTTGATCAGAAGCCAAATTGACACCACTTGGAGGAGTCAGGAGAAGATGGAAAAACAGATGCTAAGTGTGCACCGCACTTTCCAGAAGTCTGGATGAGAAGCCAGCCAGGAGATTGGCTGGGAATAGCTAGAGGGACTGACTTGAGTTAGGGAAATAGTTTTCCCTCAGGTTAAAAAGGATTTGGTTGAATCTGTGGCCTGAGTAGGTAGAGCCCAGAGAGGGTGATGAACTCGTACTAAGGAGACTAGATGAGTGTGAATGTAGTGTGAGAGACTTGAGGTAGAGGTAGGAAGTTGAAAAAAATGTATAAAGGCTCCAGTATTTGGGTAAAATAAGAGTGCCTATATTTATTAGTGCCATAAAAATGGTAGTTGAAAGACATCCAGTTTTGTAGTAATAGAAGCATTAGCCAAGGCTTATAAAACTTGACCATGGACTCTAAAAGCCTGACCATGATGCTGACCTTGAAACTGCCTGCTGCAAAGTGTGCAGTGGTGTGATTTTTTTTTTCCTAGCTGAGTGTAACTGTCCAGAAGTGACAGTATAGCCCACAGATGGGCTCCTCAGTTGGACGGATTCAGTGAGAAAATTGGACATGCAAAAGAATCCGAATGCCTGCAAATAAGAAATTAAGAATCAATTGTAACCTGGGAGGAAACAAGAAAGGATGTGGTGGAGTTGCCAGCAAGCCAGACTAAATATGTATGGAAGGGACGTTGAATCTGTGCACTTGTGTGTTTGTTTGATTCAGGATATGTTTATTAGAATGGTTTTCACTCATCTGAACTCAGATAATTGTAGTATTGCCTCCGGTGGAGGAACATCCTCCTGCCATCCTTACTTTCTGTCTCTAGGCTGAAAGTGGAGTGGCCAAGTCTCAAGATGCCAGTTAGTAAGGCTGAAGGTCATGGGGATTAGAAGTGTCCAGGGCATCTCATGTTCGTGGCATAGGAATTGGGGCTCTGTATCAGCATTGCTTTTCCTGCTTCCACGTCTGGGAAGTGTGTTCTTACAGGGAAGTCACTCTAGGAAAGGCAAATCTGTGTTTTTTAAAGTGGCTTTGTGGACATTGTCAAGATCCAAATATAGATGCACAGTAAGTACTAGAAATGAAAACCATAGGAGTTAAAAGAAAGTATAATTAAGGAATTCAAAATGGATTACAAGATCTACAGATTTTTTTTTTAAACAGAATGAGAAGAGGGTCAAATGTAAACATTTGTATCATTAGTATTATAATATTTATATTTTGAAATAGTTTCACTTGCTAGAAAAGGCTTTTGAGATTTAGATATGGAGGGGGAGGGAGGATTAGGAATAGACCTCAGTACAGTAATGGGAAGGAAATATAATTCAGCCTTACAAGAACAAAACAAAACAGGTCTCCGTAAATGAGCAGCCTTGGCCAACCTCAGTCCAAGAAGGTAGTCTGTTATTGATATCCATGGATAGATGGCTACATGTCACCATGTGCCTGTGAAGTATATATGAGGAGTGGCACCGTTACCTAAAGACTAGAGGACAGTACCAAGGAAGGGGAATCTGACTTCTGTCTCATCTGCCTTTCCCTTCATAATCTTGTAACACTTCTTCATGCATTCAACTGTGTTAAATATATGACCTAAAAGTTGTAAAGATGGTGGTGATGATGATGATGATGATGATGACTTTGTATCAAAATAAATAACATTGTTCCAAATGTTATTTAATACCTAACAATGCTGTGTGCTAAGTTCTCTTTTTATCTAGGGTCAACATAGATGACACATTAATACCTGGACAGAGAGGTAGGCCTGCAGCTGGCCTGTGTGCGAAATGTGAGGAAGTTGTAGGAGAGTCTTTTGTGAGTGCCAGGAAAGACCTTACGTAGCCTTACTGAGATACATTTCACACATCATAAAGTTCACTCAGTTAGATTTGATGCTTAAGGGGTGTATGAGAATGGTCACAGTTTGCCATTACCACTGCTAAGTTTCAGAATTCTTTCAGTGCCACAGATGGAGACCTCATCGTCTTACCTATACTGCTCCTTTGGTTAAGTCCTACCTGCCAAGCCACTCTGAGTATTTCACAGACATGGAACCATGTGCACTTCTCTTGCCTAGCTTGGTGTTTTGAAGCTTCATCTATGTTGCAGCTTCTGTCATTTCTTTGTGTGCTTTTTAACTGCCAGTTAATGTGACATTACTTGTTCATCTCTAGGCAGGCAGTTTCTTTAAATTGTTTCTTCATCGAGGCTTTTATAAAGCTTGGCTGTTGGAAACATTCATGTATATTTCAGGTGGATATAGGGTCTGAGCCTTGGGAGGTGACTGCTGAGCCAGACAGTGCCTCTCTTTATCTTTTTGAGAAGCTGCTTGTTTCCACCAGCACCTTCTGAATGTTCGGTTTTGTCTTTTACCCGATGTATTCTCGTTCTGGGTAACCTAGTAGGTAGAGGCTCGTCATTGTCTTCATTTCCCTGGAAAGTCATAGAGAACTAATAACAAATTTTTCTTTTAAAAGTATTTATAAACATGCATGCACTATGTGTGTGCTTTTTTATTGTTGCTAAGAGTATTTACACCTTCTGGTTATAAATTCTTTATTACATATGTTATTTGAAAGTATTTTCTGTCATGTGTATTGTCTTCAATTTCTTGATGGTATGATTTGAAACAAAAATTAGTTAATTTTGATGAAGTTTAATTTTTCTTTTGTGACTTATACTTCTCATATCTAAGAAACTTTTGAATAACTCAAGAACACAAAGGTATAATAGATTTTGAAATTAGGAAGTGTGAGTACTCAAATTTTGCCCTTTTTATGTTAGCTATTCATTTTCATGAGAATTTTATCAGTAACATTCTATGCCAGAAACAAGTGATGAAAATCTGGGATCCTGATAAAGGATTTGTTGAGTTTGTAGCCCAGTTAGTACCGCACTTTCATACTCACAATCTCCTTCCCTCTGAGCACGTCTTTCTGCTGTTTTTTTGTTTGTTTGTTTGTTTGTTTGTTTGTTTTTATTGTTTTGTGAATTTCGGGGTACAGATTTTGTACATATTTTCTCAATTTATTCCTATATGCTTTAGTCTTTTTACTATTACCATGGAATCATTTGTTTGTTTGAGACAAGGTTTTACTATGTAGCCCTAGCAGGACTGGAACTCTATGTAGACCAGGCTGCCTTCAGGCTCCTGGAGATCTGCCTCCCCCTGCTTCCTAGGTACTGGGATTAAAGACATGTGCCAAGATTACTTTCTCAATTTCACTTTTATGTTGTTTATTGTTATGTATAGAATATACACTTTTGTTTGGTGATCTTGTATCTTTACATTGTTTTGTTGTTTAATTTTTTTGTGTGGATTCCTTAAGATGTTTGTGCACATGATCAAGTCATCTGTGAAGGAGGGGGTTTACTTCTTTTCAATTTGGATGTTTTTGTTTCTTTATATTGTTTAGTGATCCTAGAACTACCCCAAGTCAGCTAGAACGGACAAGACTTTCTTACCTTGGTTACGACAAGATGCTAGGAGTAAGATAGTCTGTCCCTGTTAAGCCTATTGACTGAAGATGTCTGTGCTAGTTTTTTTCAACTTGACACAATCTAGAGTTCTCTGACAAGAAAGACCCTCAGTTGAGAACATTAGATTGGCCTGTAGGTAAGTCTGTGGGCATTCTCTTGCTTAGTGAGAGGGCCCAACCCCTGGGCAGGTGGTTCTGGGTCCTATAAGAAAGCTAGTCCATAGCTGCATTCCTCTATGCCAGTGTTTCTCAACCTGTGGGTCACCATCCCTTTGGAAAGCCCACCAACCCTTTCACAGGAGTCATATATAAGACCTCCTGCATATCTGATATTTACATTACAATTCATAACAGTAGAAAATTGCAGTTTTGAAGTAGCAACAAAAATTTTATGGTTAAGGGTCACTACAACATGAAAGTCACAGCATTAGGAGGTTGAAAACCACTGCTCTTTGCCCTTTTCTTTAGTGCCTGCCTTCAGGTTCCTGCTTTGCTTAAGTTCCTACCTTTGCTTCTCTCGATAATGGACAGTGATCAGAAAGTCTAAGCCAAACAAGCCCTTTCCTCCCCAAGTGACTTTTGACTATGGGTTTTGCCACAGCAATAGAAAGAAAACTAGGATAGTCTCCCTTTGTTGTGGACAAAGAGTGAGATTGAAATTGACGAGTGTTCTGGGCAACAAGTTCACATGGAGGTCTAGCCAGTGCGTAGTGAATTTGAAGTGGGGCTAATAAAAGAATGGCATGGTCCAGAACCACAGTTGCAACTGGAAACTTGATGTTTATCAGACTTTCCAGCCAGCTAAACTAACTTTATATTTTGCAGAGGATTTCTACCAGTTTGCTTAGACAAGACAATTAATCTGTATTGGTTTTTTTTCTTTTTTAGATTTTAAAACTACTTTAAATTGTGCATCAATGTGTATGTGTGCATGTGAGTATGTACACATGAGTGTAGCAGGTATCCTAGGAGGCCAGAGAAGTCAGAGCCCTGAAACTGGAGTTGTAAGCTGCCATTGGTGGTGGGTCCTAGGAACCAAACTTGAGTCTTCTGGAAAAGCACCCAATGCTCCTAACCTCTGAGTCATCTCTCCAACCCTTGATTATTTAAAGCAAATCATGATTCCGACTCAAGTTTTAAAAGGTAGAAGGGGGGAAATTCTTTGGTAATTTCATCATGAATACAGTTGTCTTAATTTTATTTTACTTTTTAGAAGAGAAAAATTTAAGATAATTCTGTGTGGCATTTTGAATGACAGTGGCCTACAAAGGTGCATATATTTGAATTTTTGGTCTCCTGTTGGTGGACTGTTTAAGAAGAATTAGGAAGTGTGGCTTGTTGGAGGAGGTATGTGTCACTGGGTTGCTAAGAGATATTGGATTGGGGATCTCAACTCAAGACCATGAGAGAGAAAGAAGAAAAACAGGGGAGAAGAAGGAGGTAGCCATTAGGCAGACAGACCATAATAAGCACATGGCCAAGAGAGGTTCGCCTGAGGATAGACCACTACGACAGAAACAGCCCAGACAGGACAGATTGGCAAGTAACAGGCACTTATATGGGTTTTAGCAACATCATCTGGTTAGAATAGCTCAGAGCCTGCCCAGCATAGTGCCAACAGCTCATTAATAAAATTGGTGTCTTACGTCATTTACTCAGAAGCTAAACAGGCCATAGGGAGGTAGTCACCCCAGTAGATAATAACAAAAGAGGCGTAGTAAAGTCCCCTCAAAACAATTCTGCACTACTGGGGGTAAGCTTTAAGATTGTAAAAACTCAGGCCAGGCCAGTCTCTGACTCCTACTTGTAGATCGGCTATCACTGCCCCTGTGCCATGCCTGCGTGCCTGTCTGCCACCTTGCTCCCCACCACAATGATCGTGGGTCACCCTCTGAAACTGTAAACAAGCCCCCAATTAAATGCTTTCTTTTATAAATTGCTTTGGTCATGGTGTCTCTTCACAGCAGTAGGACACTGATAAGACAAAGGGTGTCCTAAGGAGCCTGGTTCAACACAGCTGACCCTTAGGCGATCTCTCTGTAATGTGCTTTACTTTTGAATAACTGGTGTTCAACATATCCTGTGTAAAATTGTGGATTTGGATGTAACTTTCTACATTTTGTACATTGCACAGAATTAAGTTTGTTTTGTCTGTCTCTAAGCTTCTTCAGATCTTAAGTCTCCCAAGGATGTGTTTATACCTTAAGGTATGTCCTAGATATCTAAAGCATTTCTTTGTACCAGTAGACACTTGTTAACCATTGGCAAAGGTGAATGTGATTGCGATAGTGAACCAAGCATTGTGACAGACACATAGATCCCATCATTCAGGTGCTGACTTAGAACAATGAAGACTTCAAGGTCAATCTGGGCTACAGAGAAAAACCCTGGCTCAAAATGTGATCAAAAATACAAAAATCTCTGATTTACTTAGGAGGCATATTAAGTATAAATTGTTTCATACTTGATATGCAGATTTTTCATAAAGATGGAGGTCACTTGAAAGTTATGATTTTAAATGTCTAATGATATACAAGAGTCTTGGCACTAAATTGTCTCCAATCCAGTCTTACTATTTATAGATACTCTTTTACTAGAGTCTGACTTTCAACTTCTTATGGACTTAATACCAGTCTGTGACTCTTAATCCTGACATCAGCCTGGAGGGTCAGCAGTAACTGTGAAGGGCTGGTGAGATAGCTCAGCAGGTAAAGCAACCTGATTTTGATCCCTGGACCATGTAGAGATGGATGGTGAGAGTGACTACACACATGCACTCAAACACATATACATCATATACATACACAAAATAATAATAGTTTTAAAATAGCTAGTTAAAACAGCCTTTGGAAGCAAAACCATACCTTGGTTTTTGTCTGTCTGCCTGTCCTGTAAAAGAAGAAATGAAGCAGGGCTCAGGAGAAGCAGAAGGTGAGAAGTTCTGGGGAATTGAGCAGGGTGAAATCTGAGATGAGCTGCTGTTTCCCCAGCTTCTCCTAATGTCATTATCTTCAGACTCTGGATGAGCCAACTGGCTACCTATAGTTCTCACTCTGCCACTATGGGACCCCTAACATTTTATTTAAAGGCTCCCCTAGTGAGCTCGACTCTGTCTTGGTTACTCTTCCTGTTGTTATGACAAAATACCCTGACAAAGCAACTTCTGGAAGAAAGGGTTGACTTTTGACTCACAATTTGAGGGTGTAGTTCATCAGGGTAGGGAAGTCATGGTGGCAGGCGCTGTCTCCACAGACAGGAAGGAGCTAGGCTCCCACCTCAGGTGATGTAATCTATAGAACAGAATGCTATGCTTAACAGAAGCTCCCAGAGGGCAACCTAATCTCTACCCAGAAGCAATCAGTACTACTACAGGCTCCTATAAAATACCAAAGACTGGGTAAGTTAAGTAATCAACACACTGACTTTTCTCCGCTCTGGAGGCTGGGAGTCTGAGGTCGGGGCGAGCATATGGCTGAGTTCTGATAAGCCGCAACTGACTTACAGTTGTCTTCTCACCTGTGCTCATGCATTCTTTCCCTACACTGTACTTGTGAAAAGAAACAGCAGGCTCCCTGGAATCTCTTCTTCAGTGAGCATTGAGCCCACCGTGAATGCCTAATCATCTCCTAAAGGCTTGTGGTGTGACAAGACTTTTCCTGGGGAGGTGCAGCACATACTACCTACTCACCCCACATCCGGAACCTATACCAGACCAGAGTACAGGTCCCACCAGAGTCCAACTGTGTGAGCCAAGAGTTTATTGAGGTTTCATATAGGAATATGGGTGAGGGGTTGCTTACAAGAGCAGAAGTGATGGTGGTAGCTTACAAATCCAGACCACAATGTACAACCCTGCAGGCAGCTCAGTAAGTTGCAGAGATCTTTCCTGGTGCCTCAGTTGGTCTAAACCCCCTTATTGGCAGCTGTGCTGGTTTCTGCTTCTTGCAGGCAGCTGGTCTAGTCTAAAATCTTCATTTCTGCTTTTTTCCTCTCAGTCTTTTTTATAGCTCATTTTGTTTGCAAGTCTTTGCAGCTTGGCTTCTATCCTTCTAAGGGGACTCTTAGTTTTTATTGCTTACTCTGGAAGCAAAGGGCCTAGTGAATCTTGTCAGTTTCAGGGACTGCCAGAAGCTATTTTGAATTGTTTACCTTCTTTCTTACAGAGCTTTCTGTAGGATTGTTTTTATTCTCAGGGGAAACTGTTCCACAACAAATTCCATCATATTGGAGCTTAGGCCTTCAGCATTTGGAGGGTCCATCCAATTGTGTAGCCACAATCACTCAGTACGTAGCAAAGGTTCTGTTCCACATTTTGTTCTTACGAGAAATGATGCCGTGAAATTCTCTGTAGCTCTTAACATTTATATGTGTAAAGGGATTTGTATTGTTCTCCTTCCATTCTCTGTAGTCACAGAACTTAGTAAGATTGGATTCGAATAGAAATACTTATTCTTTCATTTATTAGATATTCTTTGAGCATTTGCTGTGCTCCAGGAACTATTGCTAACACAGAGAGACAGTGAGCGAAATGAACAAATGAACAAATGTGTTCGCCCGCTTTGAGGTTACCATTTTTTTAATTAAATTAGAAATTAATTTAAAATATATGAGGTAATAATAGCTAAGGAGATAAAGTGGGAAATATTAGGAATGTAGAGCTTACAATTTAGGTAGGTGACCAAAGAAACGGTTACTTTAAGTAGTGTATCAGTTAAAGGACAAGAGCAAGTATTGACTTCTATGCAGCTAGATTGGAAGCTGAGATGCTACTAGGGACAGCGCCTTAATTCAGAATCTCACATAAGGCAAACCTGCTTCTTGTTTTTAGATGCCAACTCCCCACTTCTACGCACACCCGCCCTCCTCTGCACCCTATCCTGTTTTGTGACAGACACTCTGTTCTAATTAACAATTTTGCAGCCTTTTTGTAAAACACAGTCTGAAATAAGATGTTTTATTTTAGCACCACTGCTGCCAGAACTGAGCAAGTCTGGCTGGCTTGGAGTCTGTACCAGCCCCTGAGGTGGGATGGGATTTAACTAGCTCCGTGTGCCCTTCCCCCCACCCCCTAGGTGCTTCGTTGCCCCTGTCTGTTGTCCTACCTTGCCTCATATCTTTCTGTGTAACTTTCCACCTGATTCTGACCTCTGCTTTCTTCTCTGCTTTCCACTCTTCCTCTTGCCTTGTTCTCATCACACCGTATTTCATGTCTCCCTTGTCCCTTCTCCCTGTATTTTTCTTCTTTCTCCATCCTGTACCTTCTAATGTATGTGGAGAACAAGAGTTACACAGGTGAAGAGTTCTGTCCGTTTCTTCAGAGTAAATCATATTTGGCATCTCAGCAGCCTCCCTTGACGCAGCTGCCTGCACATTCAGAACCTGCTGGGGAGACAGTCTAACCTTCTGCCCGTGTCTCTTAGGAGATAAATGGCTGCTAATCTTGGCCATCCCGGCCTTTCGAGAGCCTGTGACCTTGAACTCATGCCCATGGCACATTCACACTTACTAGATTATGGGATGACGTTCCATACCAGTCGGATCACTAGAGGCTCAGTGTGATCCCAGGAAGGAAGTACAGCAGGTGATGAAACTTATATGTCAGAATGCTGCTGTCTTCACACTACCTGTCTGGGATGAGCCTGCTGTTTCCAGGACAGTCTTAAGTCCCAGTCTTTGCCCATAGGATCATTCTCAGTATCTTTTCTTTCCAAGACCTAGAAAGACACAAAATTCTGCCCAGTTCTGTCCTGTTACTGCAGTGCTTTTAATGAGAGGCATCCTAGCTCCTTCCTTCTCAGTCTTCAGATTAGAACCCATTTCAGGGTTGGAAGGATGCTTGCAAACATCTAATTAACCAGCCCTTAGATGCCTAGTCCATAAGATTGTGTGATTGTGTGGTTCAATTTTGAATCTCTCTCTGTCTCTCGCTCGCTCACTCTTTCACTCTCTAGCTGTCTGATCTCTTAGATTTGTGACTCTCACAGTTACCCGTTATCATTTGTCTTACCAAACATTGTACTGAACAATGCAGTGTGCATAGAGTCCTGCATATTATGCTAAACTACCACTTCTTCATCCAGCTGGCCAGCAGAAAAGGAGAAAATGCAGAGACACTTTAAAAGTAAAAAGGTGAGCTGGAGAGATGGCTCAGCGGTTAAGAGCACTGACTGCTCTTCCAGAGGTCCTGAGTTTAATTCCCAGCAACCACATGGTGGCTCACAACCATCTGTAATGGGATCTGATGCTCTCTTCTGGTGTGTCTGAAGACAGCTACAGTGTACTCATATAAATACATCTTTGGAAAAAAAACAAACCCTTAAAAATAAAAAAAAAAAATTTAAGTGTAAAGACATATTTTTTCTCTTCAAAGAACTGATCATCTACTGGGGAAAACCAGAGATGTGGAAGTATATTAAGAAGGTTTGGAAAATAAATATCAAAGCAATTGTTCCTTAATACAACATAGAGCTTTTTAGAACAACTCCCAGGTATGGTTATGCTAGATATGTAAAATCTAACTTACAATCAGTGGATAAAATAACTGTATATTATGTTTTTCCTCTTGAACTTGTAAGAAAGTAAGCAATGGTGTCTTTATAACAACTAAGATAAGCTAGCTGTGATGGTTTGTATATGCTGGCCCAGGGAGTGGCACTATTAGGAGGTGTGGCCTTGTTGGAGTAGGTGTGTCACTGTGGGTGTGGGCTTATGACCCTCATCCTAGCTGCCTGGAAGTCAGTCTTCACTAGCAGCCTTCAGATGAAGATGTAGAACTCTCAGCTCTGCCTGCACCATGCCTGCCTGGGTGCTACCATGCTTCTGCCTTGATGATAATGGACTGAACCTCTGAGCCTGTAAGCCAGCCCCAATTTAATGTTGTCCTTATAAGAGTTGCCTTGGACATGGTGTCTGTTCACAGCAGTAAAACCCAAACTAAGACACCAGCCTAGAGGATTAGTCTAAATCAAAGAAAGCTTTCTGGAGTTGACTTGTTTTAGGTCAGGTTTTGGTGAAATTGGGTCTGTAATGAACTTCTGGAACTTTCCTCCATCATCTGTCATCTACAGCTCTAGAAACTATCCTAACAACCTCCTACTTCAAAAACTCTTTAGGATTTGTAAGTCCGTTTCCCACTTGGAACTCCACCCATCCATATTTTTTGTACCATTAACTTTAAGATCACCTCCAAGAGTCCCTGGGGTGATCCAGTGTTCTGAGACTTACTGAAGGCCTTTAGCATTATCAAGCAGGCCTCAGTGGAAACTGTAGAGCCCTGAGAACATGAGGAACAGTGAAAGGAAGAATACTCTGTTGAAATGATTTGTTTGAGACAGGCATAAAACTAAACATTAGCAAATCTATCTACCTCACCAAGAAAGAGGTGGAAACCCTGAACAGAGAGGCAGGCTGTGCTGAAGTCTGAGAGAAGGGCACACCAGTCCTACCTTTCCACAGACAAGAGCAACGTGTTTAGAAATGAAAGCCTGAACCAAGTTAGGTGCGGTTTAGAAAAGAAAAGAGCTAACTCCTTCCGGACCCCTCTACCATCTTAAGATAAAACTTAGAATCCTCGATGCCTTTGACCTTCAAGAAGTCATGTTTAGCACCTCCCGTTTTCAAGACTTCTCCCATTCTGGAGAATTGGAGGCTGCTTTCTTCTTTTCTTTTTTTCTCTTCAGATTTATCTTTTTATTTGCGTGTGTGTGTGTGTGTGTGTGTGTGTGTGTGTGTGTGTATGTGTGTGTGTGATGGATATTGGGTCCCCTGGAACTGGAGTTACAGGCAGTTGTGAGCCACCATGTACATGCTAGAAACCAAACATGGGTTTTCTGCAAGAGCAGCTGATGCTCTTAACTGCTGAGCAGTCCTCCAGCCTCCAGGTTTCTCTTTGTAATTTCACACGTCTAATTCATAAGATTCCTTTTCACATTTAGAAGGAGGAAGACTCCTCAGGAGACTCCTTTCCAAAGCTAGCTTTGTGAGGTATGAGATGCAGGCAAAGGGAAGGACCCCACGGGTGTTTGTCTGTCAGTCTTTCACTGTCCTCACCACCAGCATTATCTGTATCTGTGAGTTGGGCTCTTTATTTTCTCACCCTACCCTTTTTTTTCCAGTTTCCTGGAAGTGGGTAATGGTTAGAAGAGAAGCAAATGGAAATGTCCTTGCATCTCTCACAGTGCAGTAGTTGAATGGGGTTTGGGCTAGTGGGGAGTGGGAAAGAGAGAGACGGAGTCAGCCCTGGAGGGAGAACTGCTGAGCTGAGGGTATGGTCTAATTACTCCTCTGCTTTAGCTTGCCTGTAATTGTGGTTTCTGGGAGCCAGCACGTCCTGGAAATCTGCTAGAACAGCAGAGGTTTGGGGTTTCCGCCTGGGATGGAGTTGAATTTTCCACTTGGAAGAGCTTGCCCCAGCACCCATCCTTGGCTGGGAGCAGGACGAATCCCTAAAGTTCAGAAGGGGCAAAAATCAATGTAGTTGTGGGACATAGACCTTCCTTTGGAACTGAGTAAGAGTTACATGTTCTGAAATTCTAGATGTTTTTGAAAGATTCAGATAGGCAGCAGATAGCTAGTTTTGGTGAAAGGCAGATGCTGAAAAGTTAGACCAAACTCTGTCCCTTACCTCGAGCAGGGGATTCATATGCCAGTTCCTCCCTCACTGTCATTGTATAGGGATGTCCCTAAATAATAATAGGTGGGAAATATTATACTAAGTCAGCAACTTAAGTTCTCGTTTTTCATGGTAATGAGGTGTGGTAAGAGTTGGCATATTCTGGGCATATATTATGTGCCCTGTACCAAACCCTTGAGTGGATTCCACCATCTGTCTTCCTAATGATGCAGTGTCATAGTTATTTCGACCTCAGAGAAGTTGACAGATGTAATAGGGTGCCTGAGACAGAAGAAGTGCACTTCTGGATTTGCACCTGAGACCTGAATTCAAGTACCAACTGCAGGTCTCAGCAGCCCAGAATCTCAGCCAAGTACTTTATCTTCTCAGAGATCTCAGAGTTGCTCCTCAGCCTGCTTGTTACCTGGTCCTTAGCAAAGGATAGCAGAATTCTTTAAATTCTGCAGTACCGGGTATGGAACTTAGGACCCGTGCATGCTAGGCAAGCTCTCTACCACAGAGCCCCATCCCCCCCCCATCCCTCAGTTTTTTAAGGTGGGATTTCACCTGGCTGGCTTCAAACTCAAGATCTTCCTACTTCTGCTTCCTGTATGCTGAGATCACAAGTATGTGCTCTGAATGGGCATAATTTGAATTTGAATACAGAAAAAACAAGCCTGAGTTCGAGATCTGAGATTTCAGAACACTGAAGTAATGTTATTTCCATTCTCTGAGTGGGCCCTGGTAAAAGAAAATCATGTGATTGTGCCTGGATAAAATCAGTGTGTGTTCTGGTCCCTGGGAAAGAAGAGTCTATGTGGCTCATTCATTTCTTCTTCTATCCATTATTCCCCGGCACACCCCACATTTGAACCACACTTTAGAACTAAGACTGTACTCCAAATTCTCAGACCCATACTACACCGTATTTAAACCTCTCTTCTACCCGTTAATAAACTTAGTCAAATTGCATGCTCTGGGGCAAATGCTTATGATTCATGTTAATCTATGGAAGGTATTATAAAACCACCTCCCTGAACCAGTCATTTTTATCTTAATACTCTTTTCATTGTTCCTCTCAAAATAAAATCTGGTTTAATAGAAAAGAGCATGTGTGTGCATGCATGTGCATATATGTATATGTGTCATCATATGGAAGGAACAGAAGCTGTTCTACAGTTCCCTCCTCTTCCCACAAAATGGCATTGGATCTCCCCCAATAGAAGGCAGCAGCTGATTTCCTCTTTATGTGGACTGACTAGCTCTGCAGACATGAAAGGCCTAGATGACAAGACTACTGGAGAGTTCTCTTGATTTGCAGCCCACCTGTTCCACCTACAATCAGGAATGGACAATCTGAGTTTGTTGCTGGTAGAATTTTAGGCTTGGTAAATTTGATGTACAAATAGTGCCATGTTTCAGTGCAGTCAGCCTGAAGGGATGGTGAAAATCAGAGGGAACCAGAGTGGTTCTCTTGCCGATAGAATTTCTGCCATGAGAGCTGCAAGTGGCTGCCTGCTAGAGAAACTGATTGCATTTTTGCATGATTGGCCTTCTGTCAATATCCTACCCAGATATGTGGTTAAATTGGGAAATCCAGGAGGGATGAAGAATCATGCAGTATTAGCACAAGAAAGGACCCATAATGATCTATCTCAGCCTCTCACCAAAGGGGTGACAAACAGGAACACAGAGAAAGGGTGGATTGAGTTCATGCCCTCCTGTCAAAGAATAGTTCTTCTCAATCAAATTTTCTTCATCAGGAGAAGAACGCAGCAGGGTCACCTTACCATGTTATTGTAAATAAGAGTACCTACTTCATATTTATTATTATTTATCATTTTCTGCTACCTTTTCAAGGGCATACAAAAAGAGAGGCAGCATTGGTCTAGAACCTAGCTGTCACTGAGCCCTACCGCTTGCTTTCAGGGTTTTTTCCTCTCTCCTGTTGCAGTCTCAGTGGTTTCCTCCCCTTGGGCTCTGTCTGCCTCAGTTGCCCCAGGCAGATTTTAGATCTTCTGAAACTTGGTTTGATTATGATGTCACGTCCCAGTCTCCTCATCTCCAGATACAATCTTGAGATACCATTCTTTTAATCAGAGGCAGTCGTTTGCTGGAGGACACACAACAAAAATCAAATTAATGCGGATTAAATATGATGGACAAGGGTTGGGGATTTAGCTCAGTGGTAAAGCGCTTGCCTAGCAAGTGCAAGGCCCTGGGTTCGGTCCTCAGCTCCAAAAATAAATAAATAAATAAATAAATAAATAAATAAATAAATATGATGGACAGTAGTGAACCATCTACTTCAGATATCTGTAAGATGGGCACATCTGTGTTGGATAATTCATGTATTTTGCTTTGCAAGACAGGTTATAATTGCTTTGGTAGCAGCAGACTAATTATGTTGGTCTTCAGGCCCTATAACAAGAATAATAGCCTTTTATAAAGTATTGCTGTATGCCATATATCAGCTAGATACTTAATGCATATCACTGTGTATGTAGCCCTAGATGGTCTGAAGCTCACTGCAGACAAGTCTGGCATCAGACTCTCAAGATCGACCTGCCTCTGCCTCCTGGATCCTGGGAACTGGCTATGCCAGTTTTAAAAAGAGCACTGCATGATGGCTAATTAGTATGATAGTTTTTTTTTTCCTTGAAGGAAAAGTATACAGAAAGTAAATTGTTTGCCTTAAGTCACAGATAATCAAATATTAAACTAGGATGCAAACCCATACGGTCTAACTCCACAGGCCACCACATTTCTCCTTGACCGTAATTTGAATTCCCACACATGGCTTAGACAATGAGCTTTATATGAGGAATATGTAACATGAAGTAGAAGACATGGAAGGAGCTAGGGAGATGGTTCAGTGGGTAAAGCACAAGGAAGAAGGCTACAGTTCTTCATGAGTGTCAGCTAGATGTGGAAGCCTTCCTAAAATCACAGAGTACAAGTGGCAGAAAACAGTGAATCCATGGAAGAAGATGGCTAACTAGACTCACCAAATCAGCAAGTTCTGGGTTCCAGGGAAAGGAACCTAATGTCTCATTGTACATTAGGTGGGGAACAATTGAGGAAATTGACTTCAACCTCTTCTCCTCTCTCTCTCTCTCTCTCTCTCTCTCTCTCTCTCTCTCTCTCTCTCTCTCTCTCACACACACACACACACACACACACAAACACTAATACACATAAAGTAAAAACTCACAGGTATTAGATATCACTATTCATGTGCGTGTGTGTGCGTGTGCGTGTGCGTGTGATGCCCACAGAAGCCAAAAGACGGTGTCAGCTCCTGGAACTGGAGTTACAGACAGTTGTGAGCTGTAGGTGATGGAAGTCAAACCTGGGTCCTCTGGAAAAGCAGCCTTCTCTTAAATATTGACTGTTGAGCTGTCTCTGCAGTCCATTGTATGCTAATTAAAAAGAAAAAGTAAGAAAAGTGTGAGTTTCTGCTAATAAAAGCAGGAAGACTGGTGTAGTGTTGGATTGAGAGTGAAGATATGTGTGCATACCCCAGAGTAATCCTGATTTCGTTTTTTTTTTTTTTAAGATGACATTTTTCCTTTATTCGGCTGTATCCATAAATTGAGTATTCTGAATAATTCTTTGAGAAACATGGATGAGCAAATAGCTCTAAGTTTTGCTGAGTTACATACTTTTAGAGTGTTTCAGAAGAAAAATAGATGGCCCAGAGGATAGTTCAACTCTTACCAACTAAAGCATCCATATTTGGCCCACCATATTGACTGCTTTAGTTTCAACTCATACTAGAAATGTGCAGGTTCTTTCTTCCCTCTGTATATGCTCCTTAATTTTTCTTTGTTTTCAGTTATATCATAGCTTTATTTTTTTCTTTACAAGTACAATGCGTTCTAATCATATCCACTCCTCCCCAAGCCCTCCCAGATCCATCATCCTTTCATACCAATCCAACTACATATCTCTCCCCCCACCCTATTCTGTCTCCCATTTTGGAAGAAAGCAGGCTTCTAAGAGATAACAGCCAAACACAACAAAACAAAATATGATGCCATACAATAAAACCACCACATGACAAGACAACCCAACAGAAGGAAAAGAGCCCCAAAAGCAGGCAAAAGTATCAGAGAGCCACCCTTTCACCTGCTCAGCAGTCCCATAATATATGAAGAGGACCTGGTGTCTACCATGTAGGTAGGCCCTGTGTTTGCTGCTGTCTTTGTTGGTTATTTGAACCTTGCTCAGTTTGTTTAGAGGGCCGTATTCTCCTGGGTCTTCCATCCCCTCTGGCTTTACATTCTTCTTACCTCCATCTTCTGAGTTCCCTGGGCTGTGAGGATGTGTGTGTGTGTGTGTGTGTGTGTGTGTGTGTGTGTGTGTGTGTGTGTGTGTGTGTGTGTGTGTGTGTGTGTGATAGAGACATCCCATTTAGAGCAGTATGTACCAAGGACTCTCCACATAATATCTTCCTGTGAGTCTCAGTATCTGTTCTGCTGCAGGAGGAAGCTTCTCTGATGATGACTGAGTAAAGCACTGACCTATGAGTTGAGCAGAATATCATTAGGAATTATTGTATTGATCCTTTTTTCTTTTTTTTTTTTTTTTTTTTTTTTTCTTTTTTTTTTTTTTCGGAGCTGGGGACCAAATCCAGGGCCTTGCGCTCGCTTAGGCAAGCGCTCTACCGCTGAGCTAAACCCCCAACCCCGCCCTTTTTTCTTTATTTTTAACCAGTAGTGTTTAGTTTTACCCTAGGTCTCTGGGCTGTCTAATCTTCTGTTCTTGGTCACCTAATGTGGTAGTTTGAATATGCTTGGCCCAGGGAATGGCACTGTTTAGAGCTGTGGCCTTGTTGGAGGAAGTGTGTCACTGTCGGGGTAGGCTTTGAAGCTCTGCCCAGTGCAGAAAAGTCAGTTTTCTTCTAGTGGCCTACAGATAAAGATGTAGAACTCTCAGCTCCTCTTGCCTCATGCCTGCCTGTGTGCTGCCATGTTCCCACCTTGATGATAATGGACTTAACCTCTGAACCTGTAAGCCAGCCCCAATGAAATATTGTTCTTTATAAGATTTACCTTGCTCATGGTGTCTGTTCACAGTAGTCAAACCTTAACTAAGACACCCAGCAGTGTCAGTTATGGGTTCCATCTCATGGAGTGGGCCTTAAGTCAAATCAGACATTGGCTACTCCTTCAAGTTCTGTGCCACCATTGCCCTAGCATATCTTGAAGGCAGGGCAGATTGTAGGTCAAGGGTTTTGTAGCTGGATTGCTGTTTATGTTTCTGTTTTGGTAGCCTGCAGATTACCTTCCCATACCAAAGACACTAGAACGTAGTGGTAAAGGCTCCATGTAGGCACCAGCTCAACTTCTCCGTGTTCATGATTTGTGTGGGTGTTGTCCTCAGCAATGGGACCCTGCTGTCCATTTGCAGAGAACAACCCATTGTCTTAGGGTTGTTTAGGGATTTCCATGGGATCCCCTTGGCCAACAACTCAATTGAATGCAGCCTAATCCTGGTACTGGGAGCCTTGTTTAGTGACAAGGGGTGGCCAGTTAGGACTCAATTCCCCCATTATTAGGAGACCTCATAGGATTACCTTCATATACTTCAGTTAGTTCCCACTACACTAGGTTTCCATATCATCCCTCAAATACCCCTCAATTCCAGCTATGTCTCTCTCTGCATCTCCTTCCTCAGCCCTATCTCCCCTGCCTCCCTACCCAGTCCTTCCATTCCCCTCCTCAGTTGCCCCCAGTCCATCATAAAATCTATTCTACTTCATCCTCCCAGAGAGATCCCTATGTCCTACCCCTCCCACGCACCCCCAACCCAGTCCTTTCCTCTATACCTAACCTCAGGTTGGTCCACAGATTGTAGGTCGATTGCCTATCCACACATAAGTGAGTGCATACCATCTTTCTCTGTCTGGGTTTCCTCACTCAGGATTACTTTTTTCTAATTCCATCCGTTTGCCCTGCAAATTTCACATTGTTTTTAACAGTTGAATAATACTCCATTGTATAAATGTACCGTATTTTCTTTATCCATTCTTCTGTTGAGGGACATCTAAGTTGTTTCCAGTTTCTGGCTACTATGAATAAAGCTGCACTGAACATGGTTGAGCAGGTGTCCTTGTGGTAGGATGAAGTGTTTTTTGAGCGTATGTCCAAGGAGGGCTATAGCTGGATCTAGAAGTAGATCAACTCCTACCTTTCTGAGGACCTGCCATAGTGTACAGGTTTGCACTCCTACCAGCAGTGACAGTGTTCCCCCTATTTCCTAACTTCACCAACATGAGCTATCAGGATTATATTAATCTAGCAGTTCTGAGAGACGGAGTCTCAAAGCAAGCTAAGGGTATTGAACATTTCTTTAAGTGCTCCTCGGCTATTTGTTTCCTCTGTTGAGAAGCTTCTATTTAGATCTGTACCCCATTTTTAATTGGATTATTTGGGGTTTTCTATATCTAGTTTCTTGACTTCTTTATATCTTTTGTATGAGGTGTTGATAAAAACCCTCCCCCATTTTGCAGGTTGTCACTTTGTCCAAATGATGCTGCCCTTTGCCTTATAGAAGCTTTTCCATTTCAAGATGTCAATCTTGTTATTCTTGGTGCCTGTTATGTCAGTGTTCTGATCAGGGAGTCTACTCCTATGCCAGTGAGTTCAAGACTATCCCCAGTTTCTCTTCTATTGGGCTTAGTGTGTTGGGTTTTAGACTTGAGTTTTTGTATAGTGATACATATAGATTTATTTGCATTCTTCTACATGCAGACACCCAGGTCACCAAGCACCACTTGTTGAAGATTCAGTTTGAAAGTATTGAGTATTTTTTGTATCTGTATTAATAAGGGAAATTGGTCTGAAATTCTTGCTCTTGTTGGGTCTGTGTGGTGTGGGTAACTGGGTGACTGTGGCCTCATAGAATGAATTAGGTAATGTTTCTCCTGTTTTTATTTTGTAGAATAATTTGGGGGAATTTTGGTGTTAATTCTTCTTTGAAAGTCTGGTAAATCTCTGGGCTAAAACCATCTATCTGGCCCTGAGCTTTTCTTGGTTGGAAGACTTTTAATGATTGCTTTTATTTCACTAGAGGATATAGGTCACTTTGCTTATCTGATCTTATTTAAGTTTGGTAAGTGGTACTGTCTTAGTTAGGGTTTTACTGCTGTGAACAGACGTTATGACCAAGGCAACTCTTACAAGGACAACATTTAATTGGGGCTGGCTTTCAGGTTCAGAGGTTCAGTCCATTATCATCAAAGCAGGAACATGGCAGTGTCTAGGCAGGCATGGTGCAGGAGGAGCTGAGAGATCTTCATCTGAAGGGCACTAGATCTTAAAGCCCACACCCACAGTGACACACCTACTCCAGCAGGGTCACACCCTTCTAATAGTGCCATTCCCTGGGACAAGCATAAACCATCACAGGTACCTATTGAGAAAATTGTCCATTTCTTTTAGACTTTCCAGTTTTGTGGAGTACATGTTTTTAAAGTATGTTCTTAAAATTCTCTGGATCTCCTTCATGTCTATTGTTATATCTCCCTTTTTATTTCTGATTTTGTTCATTTGGAGAATCAATCAATCTCTCTCTCCTCCCTCTCCCCCTGTCTGTCTGTCTGTCTGTCTGTCTGTCTGTCTGTCTTTTAGCTAGTTTGGATAAGGGTTTGTCTATCTTGTTGATTTTTCTCAAAGAACCAACTCCTTGTTCATTGATTTTATTGTTCTCTTTATTTCTGTTCTATTGAATTCAGCCCTCAGATTATTTCTTGCTGAGTAGTACTCTTGGGTGTGATTACTTCTTTTTGTTCTATAGCTTTCTGTTGCCAATGTAAGAGCTCTCCAGTTTTGTGTGTGTGTGTGTGTGTGTGTGTGTGTGTGTGTGTGTGTGTATGCACACACACAAACATGCACACACATACACTTAGTCCTATGAACTTGCCTCTTAGAACTATTTTCATGGTGTTCCACAAGTTTGGGTATGTTGTGTATTCCTTTTCATTGAATTCCAGAAAAGCTTTCATTTCTTTCTTAGTTCTGCTCTGACCTAGTTTCAATAGAAAGTCTTTCAGTTTTCATGCATTTGGTTGCTTTCTGTTGTTGTTCTCCAGCTTTAATCCATGGTGGGCTGATAGGGTATGGGGATTTATTTCAATTTCTTATTTCTGTTTAAACTTGCTTTGACTACATATGTGGTCAATTTTTGAGAAAGTTTCATGAGGCTCAGAGAAGAAAGTATATTCTTTTGTGTTTGGGTGAAATGTTCTGTAGCTATCTGTTAGATTCATTTGATTTATAATGTCTGTTAGCTCCAATATTTCTCTGTTTAGTTGTCTGTCCACTGATGAAAGTGGAGTATTGAAGTCTCCCACTATTGGAAGTCTATGACCCAGTGTGTAAGGGTCAATATATGATTTAAGCTGTAGTAGTGTTTCTTTTACAAACTTAGATGTCCTTTTATTTAGGGCATAGTTGTTAAGAATTGATTGAAATGTCACCTTGGTGGATTTTTCCTTTGATGAATATGTAGTTCCTTCCTCACTTTTGATTAATTTTGGTTTGAGTCTATTTTGTTAGATATTAAAATGATAGACCAGCTTGTTTCTTTTCCTTAGAATATCTTTTCCCAACCCTTTACCCTTAGGTAATGTCTGTCCTTGATGTTGATGTGTGTTTCTTTAGTGGAGCAGGATAGATGCTGTTTTTGCATCCATTCTGTTAGCCTGTGTCTTTTTATTGAGAAAGTGAGACCATTAATATTGAAAGCTATCAATGACCAATGATTGTTGATTCCTCATTGTTGCTTATTTTGTTGATTGGTGGCAGTGGTAGTGGTGTTGTGTGGGTTCATTTTCGTTTTGATTTTACTGATATGAAATTATTTATTCTCTGTTTTCATGGGTGTAGTTAACATCCCTAGGCTAGAGGATTTTTCCTCCTGTAGGACTAGATTTGTAGATGTTGTTTAAATTTTACTTTATCATGGAATATCTTAATTTCTCCACTTAGGATAATTGAAAGTTTTGCTGAGTATAGTAGTCCAGGCTGACATCTGTGGTCTACAACACATCTACAGCAGTCTACAACACATCTGTCCAGACCCTTCTGGCTTTCAGAGTCTACATTGAGAAGTCAGATACAATTCTAATAGGTCTATCTTTATATACTTGGTCTTTTTCCTTTGCAGCTTTCAATATTCATTCTTCTATTAGTTTAGTTAATTAATGTCTTGATTATTATGTGCTGAAGGGACTTTTCTGGTCCAATCTATTTGGTGTTCTGTATGTTTCTTGTACCTTTTATAGGCATTTTCTTCTATGATTTTGTTGAAAATATTTCATTTCCAGGCAGTGGTGGAGAATGCCTTTAATACCAGCATTCAGGAGGCAGAGGCAGACAGATTGGATCTCTGAGTTCGAGGTTATCGTGGTCTACAGATCGAGTCCCAGAACAGCCATGACTATGCAGTGAAACACTGTCTTAAAAAAAACAAACAAACAAAACAAAACAAAAACCCCTGAGCCTTTGAGCTGGGATTCCATTCCTATTATTCTTAGGTTTGGTCTTTTCAGTGTCCCAGATTTTCTCAATGTTTGGTGTCAAGAGTTTTTTAAATTTTATATTTTTTGACTGATATATCCATTACTTGTAGTGTATTTTCAGTGCCTGAGATTCTCTCTTCCATCTCTTGTATTCTGTTGTTGAGTCTTGCCTCTGTAGTTCTGTTCAAATTCCTAAATTTTCATCTCCAGAATCCCCTTAGTTTGGGTTTTCTTTATTGCTTCTGTTTCCACTTTTCAGGTTTTGGACGGTTTCATTCATTTCCTTCCAGTGTTTGTGCTTTCCTGGATTTCTTCAAGGGATTTATTCATTTCCTCTTTAAAGATCTCTTGCCATCTTCATATAGGCAGTTCTGAGGGTTTGGTTTGTTTGGTTTTTTTGGCGGGGGCAAGGGGGGGAGGCTTTACCTATGTTGGACTCTTTCTGGCCTGCTGTGGTAGACTGACTGGGCTCTAGTGGAGACATACTGCCCTGGTTGGTATTGGTTGTGTTTTTACACTGGCATCTAGGCTTCCGAGGTTGGGATGATTATTCTTATAGATGCTGATTTCGGCATTTGTCTTTGTTAGGTAGGTGTTTTGTTCCTTGGTTTCTGTTTTCTCTCTAGATGTGTGTTGTCTGGTAGAAATTTTTCTTTGGATCTAATAGTCATGACTAGTAGGATTTCCTGGTAAAATATGATTCTGGGGTATTGGGAGCTGACACTTAGGAATGGGCATAGGCTACACGTCTGAAGGGGGTTCACAGCAGAGTGTTCAACCAGGATCTGCTTACTTCATCTCCTTAGAACCAGGGAGATGGTGAAGAGGGGGTCACCACAGAAGTCTGCTAATAGCTCTGGGAATGAGACTGGTATATTGGATCTAGAGGAACAGAAGGAGATGGGGAAATCCAGACAGGCTACCTGCTTCCTTGGCAGGAGTGGTCTGGGTTAACAGAGAGTACTTGCTGGAGTTGGGGGCTGGGATAAAGCACTATGTGGGGAGAGGGACGTTAGGAGTGGAAGGTCTATGGGATTCGCAGGCGATGTGGGCAGAGGGAAAAGAAGGCTGCAGCTGGTGTTCTCTTGTTGAGCTATGGATTGACTGGTGAATTGGATTTGGAGGAGAGGAGGCAGCAGTGAATGTCTCAGTTAGCTACTCTGTTTCCCTAGCCTGCTCACCTGGTATGGTCTTGGGCAATGCCTTCTGGTGTTGGAGGCTGGGATACTGGAGTGAGTGGGGAAAGGGAAGGTTGGAGAAGATCTTTATTATCCATGAATGAGGTCAGAGAGAAATGGAAAACCACATCAGATTTTCTGTTAAAGAGCTGGGGAAGAGACTGGGAGGTTTGGATCTGGAGAAGAGGTGTGGTCTACTTATAGCCCTGACAGGAGCAGCCTAGCAGGGGATGCCTGCTGGAGTTAAGTGCTGGGACAAAGCAATTAGTTGAAGGAAAGAAGTTAGAAGGTGAAGATCTGGGGAGTCCTCAGGAGATGGGACCTGGGGCCAGGGGAGGCTGCCACAGGTGTGCTACTACAGGTGCTCTGCTGCAGAGCTGGGGATGAGACTGGGGATTGGGTCTAGGGAACAGAGGGAGAGGAGAGTAGATGCAGAAACCCTACCTGGTTTTATGGTTTTGGCAATTAGGTTTTGAGTGCAGGGAGTGGAAGTTGACCTTCAATACCAATCAACCCAGGAGTATAGTGTACATGGAGTGCAGCTGCAGGCAGGAGTGTAGCTTGATAGAAGATTCTTGGCAAGAAATATCTGCCAGGTGCCATAGGGAAGTCGGCTGGAGGAGTGACGCTCCCTTCCCTTAGAGACTCTGATTACAAAAAGGGCAGAGCATAGCTCACAAAATAGAAGCCACTATGTGGTTAAATTTTTATAGTAAATTAATTTTGACGGTATGCATGTATCCCATAACCTTCAAAATGCTGTCATTTCAATATGTTGGTGGTGGTGCTTCAATCCCAGCATTCAGGAGGCAGAGGCAGGTGGATCTCTGAGTTCAGGGCCAGCATAGTCTACAGAATGAGTTCCAGAATGGCCAGGGTTACACAGATAAACTTTGTCGGGGGAGGGAGGTATTGAGACCATTTTTTACACTAAATTATTGGAATCTGATGTGTATTTATTTTTATAGCATATTGTAGTATGAACCAGGTACAGTTTGGCCAGTAAGCGAGTAAGTCCATGAAAGGTCTTTCTATTTCAGTTAGTCTTTATTAAAACTATGAAATTGTGAATTCAGTTTTAATTTATATGCATGGACAAGCTTACTCAAAGTCAGACATGCTTTTGGTACCTTGATATCTAAATTCTGTTTCCTGTATTATCTAGTACAAATATTTTCTATAGTATGTGTTCTGGAGCCACTGCGTGATCTATAAGACATGATAGTTGTTGAAGAGTAGATGGTAATCTAAAAGCACTCAAATAGCAATTTAGTTAGTGTTTAGGTTGGCACCATAGAAGGAAGGTTCAGGGAAATCCAGTGTGGCTTCCCTGGAGTATATCCAAAGCTGAACCCTGAAGAATGAGTGGATCTCAGAGTTAAAAACTGGTGGCGGGAGGGTGGGGGTGGTGGCAAAAGGGAAGGACTTGTAAAAGACACACACCATGTTCAAGACTTAGAGTTCAATCAAAAACAGGAACCGCTGGACCAGCTTTGTGGCACATACCTTTTATCACAGCACTCTGGAGGCAGCGCAGGCAGATCTCTATGAGGAGTTTCCAGGACAGCTAGAACTACACAGTGGGACTTGAGTGCCTCAAGAAAACAAAAAGCAGGGAATCCCTGAAGGATAAAGGGTGTTGAACGTTGTGACTCACGTCTTTAAATGATAACTGAGGAACAAGCACTAGCTCCTGCAGGAGTTAAAGCGAAAGTGAATGGAAGGAGGCCAGGTCTTGTAAGGGGAAGTCACAGGTGCCTTAGGCCATTGTAGAGGGCCTGCTGTTGAGGTGGATTCCTGAGATGCCGGGCAGTCAAGTCAGTAGGGCCAGTTGATTCGTTTAGAGATGAAGAAACTTGAATTTCTGGCATGGGCCTGCACAGCGCTGCTTGCTGAGGAGAAAGCATGTGCAGGGCTGGTCTGCAGCTGAGAGCATTGGCCTCAGGTTTAGCATTCTAGCTTCAAGGAGTTGCTGGAAGAGGTGATTTTGTCTTTTTTTCATAGCCTTTAAGAAAGCTGGTGAAGCCACTTGTCATTCGATGTAGTGTTGCTTGCTGCTGCTGGGAATCAGATTTGGAGGGGCCAGGTGACTTGCCTGAGAACTGCCCAGCCAGGAAAGGACTGAACTTGGATTTGAGATTGCGTTTGAACTATTAAAGCTGTGGGGGGATCCAGATGTTGTTGGCTGTATGGGAAGAAATGTATGTATGTGGAGGGGTGTATGTGCCCATGAATGCATATGTGAAGGCCACAGGTAAACGTCTGGTGTCACCGTCTACTGTTGTCCACCTTATTTTTGAGATAGGCTCACTGATTGGCTGGCCTGGGAGCCTTGGATTGTCCCAGCCCTGCCTCTGGACACTGGATTATAGGTACGCATTGCCATACTTAGCTTTTTACATGGTTATTGGGGGCCTGGGTGCTTTGAGCCATCTCCTCCAGCTCCTAAAGCTCTGTTTTTGAAACCATATCACGTGGTTCTATCTGTGCTCCAGTATTGACAAACTAACCAACCCTTAGCATACTAGTCCTGCCTGCTTCCTCCACACACAGCTGTCTGATAGCCAGTTCCCTCTTCTCTGATACCCTCATGAAATTAGAAAGGAGAGCTTTCCTGGCTACACCCTGCCTGGGGCTGGAACTTGATGGCTTTTCAGTGCATATACCTTTGACATCCTGAACAGCAATTACACAGGTGCTCTTAAAGTGAAGATGTGAGTGAACCTCTTTTTTGTGGGGGGCAGAGGGGATGGAGTTCTGGGTCAAGTGAACCTTTTTAACAAGTCACTCACTCTAGACTGCTCACTAGAAGAAAGGGCAACATTTTAAACATTTTTTATGGTAGGAGGAGATTTCAGGTGCAGCTCAGTGATAGAGCTGTGGGCTAGCGTGCAGAGGCTAGCGAGCAGAGGCTAGCGTGCAGAGGCTAGCGAGCAGAGGCTGCAGCAGAGGCTAGCCTAGAGGCTAGCATGCAGAGGCTAGCGAGCAGAGGCTAGCATGCAGAGGCTAGCGAGCAGAGGCTAGCGTGCAGAGGCTAGCGAGCAGAGGCTAGCGTGCAGAGGCTAGCGTGCAGAGGCTAGCGAGCAGAGGCTAGCGTGCAGAGGCTAGCGTGCAGAGGCTAGCGTGCAGAGGCTAGCGTGCAGAGGCTAGCGAGCAGAGGCTAGCGTGCAGGGGCTAGCGTGCAGGGGCTAGCATGCAGGGGCTAGCGAGCAGAGGCTAGCGTGCAGGGGCTAGCGTGCAGAGGCTAGCGTGCAGAGGCTAGCGAGCAGAAGACACCAAGGACACAAAGGATAATGAACTATAACGTATGACTTTAGGGGAAGAAACAAAGGTTGTGATTGCTTGTTAGCAGCTTAAAAGACAGTGAGGGCAGTTTTCTCAGAGAAGGAGCAGTAGTAGATACATCAGACCGCTCACAACCACCTCTTACTCAAGCTCTAGGGAGTCTCATGCCCTCTTTTGGCTTCCACAGTCACCTTCACACTCGGCAGAAGCATGGACAACACACATAAATAAAAAAGTTTTCTAAAAGTAAAACTAATAGTAACAGATATAAACACTTGGGTAAGTGGTTGTTTAAGAACAGAATTCTCCAAACATAGCAGATTTCAAATAGAATAGTTTTTTGTTTTGTTTTGTTTTGTTTTACCTTTGAGAAATCTCACACTACCACTGTAGGGCAAGCTATACAACATCACTTACAATGTTTCAAAACAGTTGGGGATACAGAGTGAAATTCTGCCCCAAGCAAATAAAAACATTTAACCTGATTTTAATCACTAGGAGACATCAGGCATTTACCAGTTGTGGGCCATTCATTCAACAAGACTATTGGCTTAGACTCTTCAAAATATTCTGTGGAGGTGGGGAGATGGCTCAGTCAGTAAAGTGCTTTCTGTACAAATATGAAAAAACCCTAGTTCAGATCCACAGCACCCATGTAAAAAGCTATGGATCCCAGCTCTAGGAAAGCAGAAACATTCGAGTTCATTGGCCAAACAGCCTAGTTGAATTGTTGAGTTCCAATTTCAGTGAGAAACCCTATTTTAAAAAAAATGAGGAAAACACCTAATATTGCCCTCTGACCTCCACATGCTTGTACAAACAAACACATACATGATACATCATTGTTATAAGAGATCACATGGGCAGAGGGCTCAGTAGGTAGAGAGGAGGGAGAGTGTATATGTTTATATATGTATTTGAGAGAGAGAGAATGTATGTATGTATGTATGTATGTTTGTATATATGTATGTTTGTATGTATTATGTATGTTAAGGCTTTAGCTAAATCCTGGATTGAAGTAGTTAAGGAATGGCTGTAAAGAACATTGATAAGACAGTTGGGAAAGTTTGAATACTAATGCATATTAGATATATTCTATCAAAGTTAACTTATCAGACTTTGTGATGACACCATTCATATAGAAGAGTCTCAGGGTGGGTATACACTAAAGTAGTTAGAGGTAAAATGTCATGATGTCTGTACAATTTTTAAATGAGAAGAGGTGTATATGTAGAAAAAGAAGCAAATATGGGCTGGGGAGGGGACTCTCTAGTAAGTTGCTGTGCAAGCATGAAGACCTGAGTTGGTATCACCAGTGCCCTTGGGTAGGAAAACCAGGGTACCTTTAATTCCAGTTCTGGCTTACAGAGGACTTGCTGCTCATCAGCTCTGTCAAATTGCTAAGATCCGGACTCTGTATAGATCCTTTCTCCAAAAGCAAGGCAGAGAGCAGCAGCAGATACTTCATATCAGCCTCTGTCCCCTAACCCCTGCTCATCCTGGGTATGCACTGATGCAGGTACTTTCGTGCACACATGTACCACAAGTTGTCTTTGACCTCCACCTGAACACCCCCAGGTAAGTAAATGTAAATATTAATAAATAAAAATAAAGAAGCTGGGTGGTGGTGGCACATGCCTTTAATTCCAGCATTTGAGAGACAGAAGCAGGTGGATCCGAAGTTCAAGGCCAGCCTGGTCTGCAAAAGAGAAACCCTCTGTCAAACAAACAAACAAAAAAAGTAGGAGAGGAGAGGTGAAAGGAGGGGGAGACAGACAGAGCATATATGTGACATAGATGAATTGAAAGCAGTGGTTGTCAGCCTTACTAGTGCTGCAACCCTTCAGCTCCTCATGTTGTGGTGACCCCACCACCACCACCATAAAACTATTTCATTGCTACTTCATAACTAATCTTGCTACTGTTACAAATCGTAGTGCAAGCATCTGAGAATTGCTGAGGAAGAGTTTCACTCTCCCTTCAGCTCCTTCAGCTTTCATGCTGTTTGAAATTATTCAAAATCAAATATGGAGCAGGGTAACTTGATAGAGAGGGAAGGGGTATAAGCAATTAGGCAATATCTTTTAAAAGGAGTAGAGTTAAGTTGGAGACAGAAGTGAGCACAGCATTCTTTGGGATCTGGTAGTAGAGAGAAAGGTCAGGAATGAACTGGAAAAGGTTTTAATTCACCGGATGAAAGGCAGTCACACACCGAATTGTACACGTAGTAAAAGGCTGGGGAGTCTGGCATGGGTTCTCGAAGGGCTGAGGGAATGATGTGGCAGAGGGACAGTAAAATGATGTGATCATAGTTGGTGGTGATACTTAGTAGTTAGTTTGTTCCAGTGTTCAAAATAGGAGGTCCAACTAAAATTTCTGGACAAGGAAAACTTCCTCTTGATTAAGAGTGGGATGAGGGAAGAGCAAACCTGTAGACAGGAAGTGCATTTGTTATACTAGAGCAGGCTCTAAAGACCTATTTTAGCTGGATAGTTTGTATCAGAAAACTCCAGAGAATGCATATTTGAGGGGAAATTTCTACTCTTGAAGTTGAAATTAAATGGAACCTGAGCTTTGTTGCTACATTTTAATGGAGAAAATAACTGAAAAAAAAATCTTTTTTTCCTTCTGGCCACCATGTCAAACTGCTTTATTCTCTCCTTCACTTCCTCCCTGGTCTTTCATATTTTAACCTACTAAAGTCTTCCTTCCAAATGTATGCTTAGACTTGAAACTAAAATGACCTAAAGTTTGGCTGGTCTTTCCGTTTACCAGACTTGCCTAATATAGACATTTCTTCCTCCTCCTTCCTTCTTTTTCCTTTTTTAAGCTCTTAATTAAAAAAAAAAATGCAGCTGTATTTACATGGCATATGCAAGGACACAGTGAACCACCAAATCAGACTGTTCCATGGGTAGAAAGAAAGGTTTGTTGGGGATCAGACTACCAAGGTTATTTCTAAGGGACAGAGAGAAGAAAAAAATTGCAAAAAAGCAAGTGGATTTTATGTGACATCCAGCTAGGTGGGGTCTTTGATCTGTCACAGGAACTAGATGCCCTGTCTGAAGTAGTTGACCTTTGGGGGTAGGATTAAGGGAGGTTCCTGGTAATTTAAGGGAAGTTCTTGGTAGGCAGAAACCCACCTTTAGGTCTCTGTTTAGTCAATAGCATCCTGTTTACCAGGCCAAAGTCCTTCTGTTTAAAGTAAAATAAAGCAGGGTGGAAGGGAACACCTAACACCTGACAGTCTGTTCTCCATCATACCTGCCCTGGCCTATGGTTTGTTTATTTGTTTGTTTTGTTTTTATTTTGGTTTTAGTGGAACCTGTCATGTCTGGTCATGGTCAACTATCTTCTTTATTAGATAATGTATACTTGCGTTCAGTTTTGAAGCCCTATTCATGACTCAGTGATAGAGTCATGCTGTGCAAGGCCATAGACTCAGTCCCCGCCACTCAAAACATAAAAGTGTTTCCAAGTTCAATGACTCTTCTGAGTTTCAGTAGGGATCTGGAAAGTCAGTTTGCTTCCAGAGTCAAGAGCAAGGTAAGATGGACATTCTCTGGATTTAGACCCAGCTTGAATTGGATGGAGGATGTTGTGGGTACACTGAAGAAAGCAGTGGAGCAGCTGGAACCAAAGAGTCTTGACAAGCCCTTTTTGAGAGACCCATTTCTGACAGGAGGCTGGTAGTCCGTGGGGTCTGGGCCAAAATCCAAGTTTTCCTCATCCCCTTGCTTGTATCCCTATTGCCTGGCAGTGTCTGAGCAATGCTGTCCAATAACATTCCCTGTTGGAGAAAGGCGAGATACTGGAGCCTATCGAGCAATTCAGGGAAGCAGTAGCTTATCCTCATGTTAAATATTATGGCTAATGATCTAGTTAGCACTTACTGCTGGATACAGGATGCACCTCTGAGTAATTTTACATAGTAAATTGCTGACTTTGCATTATTATAAGCTCACCACTGAATCAGCTCCCAGTCCTGCTCAGTCTGTCAGGTTTTTCTTTTAAACTAACCATCTCCAGTGTCTTGTCTGGTTTATGTTGTTCTGTTTTCTTTCTCTTTCTTCCTCCTGTCCTGAATCACTCTCTCCTGGGTCCCACATCTTCTTCTTTGATGTCTTCCTCTCTCTGACCCAAAGATCAGCCAGTAAAAAGCAGTCTCACCTGTCCAGGTAAGAGGGATGCATTTGGGGGAGAAAAGATTCCCGTATTTTTAAATGGGGGGTGGTGGTGGTGGTGGTGGTATATTGACTGGTTTCAGAATAGGGAGTATTAGTTTGTTTGGAGACACAGTATAACCCAGGCCAGTCTAAAAAGTTCAAGACCACCTTGAACTCATCAGTCTTCCTGCCATGGCCTCCCAAAGGCCAGGATTGCAGTTGTCGGCCACTTCATCTGCCTCTTGGGAATAGTTAATATCATCACACAGGTCAGAAGTAAGTACAACAAAGAATATGACGAGAGGTCTTCAGCCCAGTGCCTGTTCTTTAGTCAACCCCTTTCCACCTCAGAGGAACTTTTCTACTCTGCAAAGATATTGCCGATGTTTACATATATAACAAATATGCAAGCACATCATTTCCTGTTTACCTACTGCTTTAAATGTCCACATAATTTTGTCCTTTCCCTTAATAGCATCATAGAAATCATCCTTTATACATAGGGTTTTAAGGACAAATTCTTCATTGTTCTATAGATATGAGATCATCATTTCTGGTATTCTGCCATGGGCACAGTAATTCTCTGCATAAGCTTCCTCTTAGATGGGGACCGCCCCTTCCTGAGGGCAGGCAGCAGCTCCTGATTCTGGAGCTGTGAACCTGTGCACATTCTAAAAAGCCAGGCCACAGCAGTGTTCTAGGTTTGTTTTCTGTCCCTGTATCTTCCCTAATTAAAGAAGAGATCAAGAAAGGAATCTGTTGGTTGGTGAAATGTGCTTAGAGGGTTGAGGGTCTCAATCTCTAAGCAGTGTGCCAGAGGCTAGCTGTAGAGATGGGCTAATTGTGAGGTTGGAGTGTATGGTCACCAACAGAGCAGATTCCTATTCTTCAGTAGTATCCAGAAGATAAATGGATTTTTCAGAAGCTCAAACTATGGACATGCTCCTGGTATTTAAAGATCAAGGTTTCAAGTTGCCAATTCCCTAGTTCGTTAGTACTAAATGTCCAGGCACCATCTCGGAGAGGTGAGACTTTCAGAGACAAAGAGGTGAAGTCATCAGTGCTCTGCTGTGTTCATGGAGGCCTCTGTATGTGTCTGGCCCACCATGTCCTTCCAGTCTCCTCTTTTGCAAATCATCACCTAACACTAACTAGCTGTTTGTTTTTCTTGCATTCATTTTTCTCTGCTGCTCCGTTCTGTTCCATCAGCCCCATTGCATCCTGGTAAGACCCAGCAAGCACATGTATGTTTGTATAATCTTCCTGCTGTTGTCGCTTTGTTGTCTGACTCTACAAAGGGTATTTTTCTTCACACCCTGCTGAGTATTAAAGAGATCATACTTGCCCTGTCCAGTCAGGATTCCAGATAGGTGGTATTGCCAGCAGTATAGAACACATGACTAATTTCCTATTGGGATGACCAGGTTACAAGGTGGGTGGGTTATCTTTCATTGTTCAAGACTCTGGGCCCCATTTAACAGAGCCTGCTCTACTGGTCCCACTCTGCTCAACTCACTAATGTGTTTCCTTTACTCCTTCTTCAGGTTAAGTAGCCTGTCTTCTCTGGGAGATTCTACACCTGAACGCACATCCCCTTCTCACCACCGCCAGCCCTCTGACACTTCTGAGACAACAGGTAACTACCTGGTGGCATATCAGCACATAGACACTGGTGTGTGCACCATAGAAAACTCCTGTACAGTTGTGTAAAACGCCTGAACTTTATGTAGAACATGTAATGTGTATATTGGGTTTTATGGCACACATTAGGAGGTTTATAGCATTTACCTCCTTGTGCCAACCTAAGAAGTAGGTTTTATATACTTATTTTGTAGAAAACTGAAGTAGAGAGAAACGTTAAGAAACTTGCCCAACCTCACACTTCTTGGAGGCAGCATTGAGGCTTGGAACAGTTGTGTCGTAACTCTAGGCCCATGCCCCTGTCATCGCAGAGAACTGTCACGTATGTGCAGTGTCCAGTGAAGATCCACAGCAAAGACAGTTGGCATGTACTATGCATGAATATTGACATGAATAAAAGGGTTTCTCCTGACATTTATCACTCCCTGTATTTGGCAAGGAAACAACCCTAAATCACCTTCGTGGTTTATCCAGCTATTAACACCAGTCAGCAAGCTTTAGTGTCCCATTTGCTGTGGTCACTGGGTATGACAATGTAAAGTTTCCAGTCAACCCAGAGGTCTGCTTATCTTTACTACTAGTCCTGAGGAGCACAGCTAGACTTAACTCTACCCCTTCTTCAGTCAGTCTCATCCATACAGACAGAAGGATCACCTCTCATATGGATTACAGGGTTGATTACATTTTTACCAGTCTCTGATAATGCTGTATATGTGGACAGGGTGACTCTGGGGAATCGGACTAGTCTTGGAAGGCATCTATAAAAAGCAATTGGCTGGCTTAGATATACTGACCTTCCAATGAGACTGCCTGACCAAACTCCTGTCCCCACCCCCAGCAGGTCTTGTTCAGCGCTGTGTCATCATCCAAAAGGACCAGCATGGCTTTGGCTTCACAGTTAGTGGAGATCGCATTGTACTGGTGCAGTCCGTGCGCCCTGGTGAGTGTCATGACCCACCTGTCAAGAGTGGGCAGTTCTTTAAAGTGCTTCATGACTTGGAGACTGTTTAAATAGGGGATCTCTAAGGGAAGGGCGAATGAGTTATTCTAGAATTCTTGGTTGCAACCAAGATTAGCCATCACAGAGGCTAAGTGGTAAAGTACATTGTGATGCACATACATACATACACAATAAATAACTCTTTTAAAAATGTGCTGTGTGTGGAAATCTACTGGCAAATAACTTGAAATTAGAGAGAAAGTAGTTATTTTGCTGAATATATAAACATCGGGTTACTTCTAATGACTAGTAATTTAAAAATACTAAATGTGAGCTGGGCATTGTGGCACACACTTTTAGTCCCAGCACTTTCGAGGCAGAAGCAGGTGGATCTCTCTATGTATTCAGGGTCAGCCTCATCTACATATTGAGTTCCAGGGTAGCCAAGGCTATATAGTGAAACCCTGTTTGAAAAAAACAAAACAAATAAAACCACCGGGTATTTGGGCACACACCTTTAATCCCAGCACTTGGGAAGCAGAAGCAGGACAGTCTCTGAGTTCAGAGGCATCCTGGTCTGCAAAGTGAGTTCCAGGACAGCAACCAGGGCTATACAGGGACACACAGTCTTGAAAAACAACAACAATAATAATAAAATCTGCCCACAGAGGCAAGAAGAGGGCATGGGATTCCCTGGAACTGGAGTTACAGGCAGTTACAGTTGGTGCCCAAAACATTGAATGGTTCTAGGCACCAACCCAGGGCCTCTGCAAAAGTAGCAAGAGCTGTTAACCATTGAGACATCTCTCCGGCCATTTTAGATGAGGACAATATTAGTTCCCAAATTGAAAGCTAAAATGAAAGGTAGACTTGATATACTAGGAGCATCTAGCTGTACTTTGTGAGGGGTTTAGCAGATAAATACAACTTACAAGATTTAATGATCATCTTGGAGCAAATTTACAAGATATAATGTTCATGCTTCTCATTAACTTGTTTTTTGTTGTGGTGGTGGTGTGCTTCTTGGGTATAAAGATTACAATGGAAGCTATTTACAACCACATGGTGAACAAAAACTCTGCAATTGAAAAGGTCAAGAGCATGGTCTTCTGATCTCCTCTCTTGGTCAGCTGACATCAGAAGGCCTTAATATGGTCCACCTCAAATGAAGAGACTATCAATGGATTAAAAATCTTTTCAGTAGAGTGTTAAATCATCATCTCTAATGATAAGAACCCAGAACACTATCTTTATGAACTTCTCAAGACTTATAAAGCACCAGTTTGAAAGCTATTGTTTGGATCCCTTCTCTAATTCCTCTTATTACTTTACTAACTATATTTAATACAGTAAAATTGTGTCATGGGATAGTAAGAAATAACTCTTATCTGATCTTAAAACATTCAAATAAAGCAAAAGCATACTCTTCTCAGAGCCAGTGCTCCCTGTGCCCCATTAGTTGGCTGTCTGAACTCTATTCTCTGAGCTCGGTGAAGAAAGAGCAAAGCAGCAGATGTGACCTCTGCAGGCCACTGTAGATTAAAGTCATCATGTTGCTGGAGCAGAATTGAATGCCCACCGAGGATTTGATGTTCTGATATAAAATTTCAGAGCAGGTGATCTACGGGGGACTGTGGTATATAGATCTGGTGGCCTTTAGGGGTGGCTGTAGGGCTGTGCTGACCAGCTCTTTTCCCCACAGGAGGCGCAGCCATGAAAGCTGGTGTAAAAGAGGGTGACCGGATCATCAAAGTGAGTAAGCGTGACCTCTCCCCTTCTTACAGTGGTGGCAGTCAGGAGCTGCCTAGCGCTGTCGCCTATCCCTACTTCATCTCCTTTCTCCAGGCAGCCACTGGATTGGGATAGTACCATAGCAGGGAGGAGGGATGAAAATGGCCAGCTTCTGTGTTCTCCGCTCTTCAAATTCACTGACCTTGAAGTGTTCTGGAATAGGCTTTATTTATCCCTATTTCACAAAAGACAAAAAATAGGGTTAAGAGGAAGCAGCTGTGGCTAGTTAAGGACCCAAACCCTTGGGTTCTTACCTTACTTTGTCTTCCACAGTGTTGACATTTCAGTCTTCTGGATGTAGGTCTGTCTTTGCAGAGTGGAGCCCTGGCCACATTAAAGATATCCTAGCAGCAGAGAATTTAACCCCTCTAGTAAGGAAGAAACCCATGGGGCCAGTTGATATACACAGGTGTAACCGAAAAAGTCAGTGAATGGAGACATGAGTCTTTTCCCTGAAAACTTAGAAGGCAGCTTGGAACAAACTGATAATGTAAATTTGAGTAAACAAGTAGCCAGAGGTAACTGAAAAGCACTGGGAAGTAGCCTAAGGAAATGCTATTTTCAACTTGGAAAAAGGTTTACACCACTAATACTCAATGTTATTTGTCCCTCGAACAGGTAAACGGCACCATGGTGACCAATAGCTCACACCTGGAGGTGGTAAAGCTTATCAAATGTGAGTTGCTTAGGGCATAACAACTAAAAAAAAAAAAAAATAGAAGATTTGGTTTACTCTGGGACAAATTGGCAGGTTTACTGACCCTTCAGGTGTCGTTTATAGACACTGAGAAGGCAGCTGAAACCTCATCTGTAGTCTTGACGCGAGGGATCAACTTAAACGGCTGTAAACCAAGCATAGCGTGATGCCTAGACACTCTTCATCTTCTTTTGGAGCACACCATCTTTGCCCCTCCTGACCGTATCCGACTACGACCACTCATTTAATTGTCATCCGTTTTGTTCACATTTTACCTATGGTGGCAGAAGAGAGGCAAGAAATTCTAGCCAGGAACACCTTACCAAGGGAGTCTGTGCAGATAGACAGGCGGTGTACTGAGGAAGTAAATGACAAACGTGGGAAGTTTGGGAGAGTAGAAGGCTAGAGTTTAAAGTGCCTGTTGTGTCCAGGCAGGCAGTGTGCTGCACTTTACGTTGGTTCAGTTTAATGAGATCAAGAAGGAAGCTGAGCATGGTAGTGCACCCACACATTCTCATCTACACTGAAAGACTACCTCGCAAAAGAGAGAAGGGGGGGCTGTGAGATGACTCACGGGGAATGTTTCCAGAGATATTTATGGTTAAGATTTTGGTTGGGGTCTATATGTGAAAAAAGGAGAACTTGGTTGGTGCAGGGCAGGAGGACAGAAATTAGCAAATGGCTAGAATTTTAAAAATGGGATTTTAACCTTCAGGGTTGTGAGGCTTAATAAATGGAGAAAGATGATTTTCTTTGTGCTTAACTAAGTACTCTTCTTAAGAACACTGGCACTCAACATGCCTCGTCTCTCTTCCTTCCTCTTAGCTGGTGCCTATGCTGCGCTTACCCTCCTAGGCTCTTCTCCTCCCTCCGTCGGTGTCTCTGGGCTCCAGCAGAATCCATCTGTGGCAGGAGCGCCCAGAGTTAACCCCATGATTCCTCCACCACCTCCCCCGCCACCCTTGCCACCTCCACAGCACATTACTGGACCCAAACCTCTTCAGGTAATAGTCTTCCAGATGCCTGCTGATCACTCTAGGGATTCTATGACAGTCTCCCTCAGTGGAACTTAAATTAAATGAGGTGTGGTGAGCAGAACAAAGAAACATGTGACTACCACCAAAAAATTAAAAATGCAGTCTACGTAAAAGGATTTTCATGGGGTTGGGGATTTGGCTCAGTGGTAGAGCGCTTACCTAGGAAGTGCAAGGTCCTGGGTTCGGTCCCCAGCCCCGGAGAAATAAAAAAAAAAGGATTTTCATGCCTTATGTCCTACTCCTCTGAATGCATGCATACGTGGTTTTATAGGTAGTATCTTGAGTGTGTTTCCTCACTTTGTGAAGACTCACAGAGGATGTCTGGGAGTACTCTTCCTACCTGGGACCCAGGCATGGACAGGAGCATCTCTTAGAGACTGTTGCCAGTTGGTGTTGAAAGAGTGTGCTTGAAAGTCAAAGAGGAGGAGACTGCTTCCCAGAGCAAGAGGGCTCCCTGGAAGAGTGCAGTACAGAGGACAGTCAGGAGAGGAATGAGTCAGAAAGAACAAAACAGGTAGAAAAGAGCCCCCGAGTAGGAAAGCCTGTGTAAAGACTTCACGGTGGCAAGATGCAGATATGGATAAGAAGCAGGTTTCCAAATTGAATGGAAGATTGAACCAGTGCTTTGGAGAAGTTAGAAAACAGTTCACTATTAAAGCTGATTACAGCCAGGATATCAGAAGCTCAGTAGTAAAGTTTAAACAAATTAAGATTTTATGTTAATGGCATTCCAGCAAGGTGCTACATTATCCAGAGTGTACTCATGACTAAGATTCTGTTCTCAACATTTTTCCTCACCCAGAAATGAGCAGATAGAAGAGAAGCTGTTGAGCTAGTCCCTAGGTCTCACTATACTGTTATATTTCATTCCTAGGATCCTGAAGTCCAAAAGCACGCCACTCAAATCCTCAGGAATATGCTAAGACAGGAGGAGAAAGAGTTACAGGTAAGATCATTGTTAAAGACAGATTAGCATTGCCTTCATGAGATTATCCCTTATCACAGCAATCTACCAGTGTGTACAACTTAAGTTCTTATTTTTGGGAACTTGATTTTGTAGACCATATCCAAGCATAATAACACCTTAGGGCTGTTGGTATATAGCCCAGTGGTAAAGCACATGCTTGAGGCTCTTGTTTCAGTCCCCAGCAAACAAAATGCTATCTCCAGACCATTAAAGGGTTGCCTTTGGACAATAGAATTTGTTAAAGCAGACCAATAAGTTGAATAGGACAGCAGAGTCCCATGGTTCATACATTAGGAGGACGACTGATGAAATATAAATAAATAAGGAAACAGACTAAAGTGAGAAATTAGTAGAACTGAGGAACATGCAGTTCATTGGAATTGCTCCTAGATGAATCAAAGGGAATGAACGGTAACTTGGGAGGTAGGGTGGGTTGAAGAATGCTGGTCTAGACTGAAGAGAGAGAGGATCAAGAGAGACTACCAGGCCAGAAAGTGTTATGATGGGCACAGAGACCAAGAAGAAGATTAGTTTGGCTGGAATAGGTCATCCTGTAAGTTCTTAATATATAAAACATTGCTTTAGTTTCTGTGGTCTACAAAAAGGAGATGAGGTGGTTCTTACCTTCACTGTACTTAACATCTAATGGGGGAAATTTCAAATTCTAGTAAGGGGGGAGTAGGAAGAACAAAGAGTTTGTAATAAAAAATGTAAAGGAAGAACAATTACAGTGGCATGTAAAAACTTTGCAGTAAGTAAAAATGGTGTTTTGGTTGGGTTTGAAGGAGTGGAACTTTAACAGACAAAAAGAAATGGAGAAAACCCTAGCATATAACCTTCATTCTAGGACTTGGGAGAGTGAAGCAAGTGATCTTGGTTAATTTAAGGCCTGCCTGGTCTATGTGGTGAGTTTCAGACCAACCAAGGCTACATAGAGTGACCCTGAGTTTGGGGAATGTTAGTAAGAAAACAGTTTAGGTCCAAGGCTTGGAGTTGTGAGAACACACTTAGCGAGCTCTGTGTTCTTGCGGCATGCTAAGTATTCTGTAGAGCAGTGAGTGAGGGTGGTCTTAGAGGTAGAAGTTAGAATGGCTACAGAGACTATTGAGAGATGTCCCTTTCCCCTAAGGAGTTATACCAATGCCATAGGACATGATGGGATAAATGAAGATATGCTTACTGTGTTGTAAATTGGTACTGGTATATTCACATTGGACACCAAGACACTGTGCCTATATGATGCCGCATATATAGGTCAGTAGACTAGAATTCAGAATTGTGTAATGAAGTTTATACATCTGTGGCAACTCATTTCCAACAAAGAAACCTTAACAATTCAATAGCGTTTGTCTCTTTAACAGATAGTACTGGGTCAACTGGGTATGTACAAAAAGTTAGTTTGTGTCCTTAGCTCATGTAATTAACAAAACTTAGGAATGGATTAATAAAGTCTCAACAAACAAAAGTATAAAACTCCAGGAGATGGGGAAGAGGGACCTGCATCTGAGCTGAATATGGACAGATGGTTTCTTGTCATTATTTCCTCAGCACTGTAGCTACACAGCATTTACGTTGTGTTTGATATTCTAATTAATGAGCAGAGAAAAGCACAAATCTTTTACAAGGAGACATGAGTATACATTTTCATAACCCTGGATTAACTGCTGGTTTCTTTATGCTACTAAAAGTACAAATAATCCCCTGAAAAGATAGCTATCATCAAAATTAAAATGTATGTGTATGAAGGAATAAAATAAAATAATAAAAAGGCAGCTCACAGAAGAAAAGAAATACCTCACAGTCAGATAGATATCTGCTAAGGGTCCAACTACCAGGATACGTAAAGAACTCTTCCACCTCACAAGTAAAAAGGCAAATAATGGGGCTGGAGTGATGGCTAAGTGGTTAACAGCACCGGCTGCTTTTCCAGAAGACCCAGGTTCAGCTGCTAGCACCTACATGGCAGCTCACAACGAACTCCAGTTCCAAGGTGTCCACTGCTCTCTTGACTTCAGTGGGCCCTGCATGCACGACGTACACAGGCATACATGAGGCACAATCTCCACACCCACAAAATAATAAAATATTAAAAAAAAAAAAAAAAAAAGACAACACAGTTAATAATTTGACAAGGGGGCTGGAGAGATGGCTTTGTGGTTAAGAGCACTGACCACTCTTCTAGAGGTCCTGAGTTCAATTCCCAGCAACCACTTGGTGGCTCACAACCATCTGTAATGGGATCCGATGCCCTCTTCTGGTGTGTCTGAAGACAGCTACAGTGTACTCATTAAAAAAAAAAAAATGGCAAAGGCTATAACGTTTTTTCAGTAATAGAGCACTTGCCTAGATTCGGGATTCAATTTATACTAAGCACTAGAAGCAAGCAAACAACAACCAAAACAAAACAGACAAACCGCTTTAGGTAAGAAGCTGACTAATTCAAAAGAGTATTTGACTTTTTTGAATTGGATATTTATTATAAGCTTTGTTGGGTTTTTTGTTTGTTTGGGTTCCCCCCCCCTTTGGTTGTTTTGTTTGTTTTGGTTTTATTTATTTATTTATTTATTTATTTATTTTGGTTTTGGTTTTCTAAGCCAGGGTTTGTGTGTGTACCCCTGGCTGTCCTGGAACTCACTCTGTAGATCAAGCTAGCCTGGAACTCAGAGATCCACCTGCCTCTGCCTTCCGATTAGAATCATGTACCACTACCACCCAGCTTTTTAAAATATTTTTTAAGAATGTGTATGTGGAGGTACTCTAAAGCTCAGGAGAGGCTATCAGATTCTCTGGAAGAGTAACAATGTTCTTAACTCCAGAGACATCTCTCCAGCCCCATAAATTTATTCTTTTTTTTTTGGTTCTTTTTTTTTTTTTTTTTTTTTTTTTTTTTTTTTGAGCTGGGGACCAAACCCAGGGCCTTGCGCTTCCCTAGGTAAGCGCTCTACCACTGAGCTAAGTCCCCAGCCCCCCATAAATTTATTCTTATTCTAAACAAAATTAGCCAAGAATTTGAACAATTCTTAAAGAAGACACACGCTAGCATGATGACATGCACCTGTAGTTTCACATGTGGAGTCTGAGGCAGGACTGCAGTTTGGAGGCCAGCCTAGGTTATGTAGTTTAAAAAAATTACTAAAAAAACATTAGAAGGGGGAACAGAAATACTCACAGGAGGAAATACGGAGACAAAGTGTAGAGTAGAGACTGAAAGGCCATCCAGAGACTGCCCCACATGGGGATGCATCCCATAAACAGTCATCAAACCCAGACAGTATTGCTGATGCCAAGAAGTGCATGCTGACAGGAGCCTGATATAGCTTTCTCCTGAGAGGCTGTGCCAGAGCCTGACAATTAACTGAGGTGGATGCTCACAGCCAACCATTGAACTGAGAATGGGGTCCCCATTGGAGGAGTTAGAGAAAGGACTGAAGTAGCTGATGGGGTTTGCAACCCATAAGAAGAACACACTATCAACCAACCAGACCCCCACCCCAGAGCTCCCAGGGACTAAACCACAATCCCAAGAGAACACAGGGATGGACCTATAGCTCCATCGGCATATGTAGCAGAGGATGGCCTTGTTGAGCATCAATGGGCGGAGAGGCCCTTGGCCCTGTCAAGGCTCAATGCCCCAGTGTAGGGGAATAACAGGGTGGAGAGATGGGAGGAAGTGGATGGGTGGGTGAGGGAGTACCTTCATAGAAGCGAAGGTGGAGAGGAGGAAATAACAAGGGGAAACCAGAAAATGGTATAACATTTAAAATGTAAATAAAAAAATGCAATTAAAAAAAAACCCAAAATGAAAGAACTCCATGTAGCCAATAAGCATGTGAGAAGACAAGGACTGCTTCACAGCCACTGGGGTTTTTATAGCCAAAACAATGCAGAGTAGCATGCTGGGAAGGGCCGTAGACAAACCTGAGGAATGTTTTTTATGTTTTTTCTGCAAATTTACTTCTTGGACTGTTTGCATCACTGACAGTGGGAATATAAAAGAGTACACTCTTGTGGAAATGTTAGACAGTTCTTCCAGGTGTTAAACACAGGTACTGTATAATCAGATAAATCCACTCCGACATAAATGCCAAGCAGAATTGAAAATTCATATTCACACAAAAATGTGTGCATGAACATTCATGCAACTGTCTTTATAATAGCCAAAAGGAAATAACCTAGAGTCTGTCAACTGATAAGAAAAATGTGGTCTATGTACAACACAGTAGGATATTTAGCCATAAAAAAGAATGGATGCATGCTATAAATGGAAGCACCCTGAAGACATTCTAAGTGAAAGAAGCCAGACAGAAGCCCACAAAGGTTGTGGTTCTGTCTGTGTGGAATGTACAGAGTAGGCAAATGCTCAAAGACAAAGAGGTTGGTAGACTGGAGGCTGCCAGAAGCTGGGAAGTGAGAGAGGTAGACCGTGATTGCTTACAAGAACCAACTTTCTTATTGAAGTAATGAGAATGTGCTGGAATATGATAGTGAGAATGATTACAATGGTGTGAATATACTAAAAAATTCTATTATATACTTTAAATACATTTAAATTATGTGAATTATATCTCAGTGGCAAACTTTAAAATAATTCTTGGACACCATAGAAGCCTGAAAGAGTGAGTAATTCATGCAGTTTTCTATCAGTGCTTTCCTGAGGTGATAATTGAATTGGGTTCAGTCTGTGACCAGACATTGAAATGACAAAAGAGGGCAGTGGTTGGCAAGTGATTTGGGTCACTTAAAGATCTTGGAGTTTCTCCTAAAGGAATCGATCAAGGATTTTCCAATCACTCTTCTTGAAAGAAGTGTTTGGGGAGCTGGAGAGATGATTCAGTGGTTGAGAGTGCCTGCTGTTCCTGCAGAGGCCCCAGACTCAGGTCCCATCACCCACTTGGAGCTGCCTGTAACTCCATCTTCACATCGCCATGGGCCCTTTGGCCTGTTCAGGCTCCTGCACATACATCCCTGAGGCACACACACTTGACAGAAAGAAACCCTGGTGCTGGCTGTTCTTAGTATATGAGATGAGGGCAGGCTTGACAAGAACAATAGAAGTTAGAATGAAAAGAGAACAGGTCAGAAATGCCTCAGAGGTCACATCAGGGGAACTTGAACCGTGTGCTAAGAAGAGAGAGAGTAAAGGATGGCTCTGAGTGGCTGCCTGGGTGCCCTGGGTGGAGTCAAGGCTCACAGGATGGAATTGAAGGGTGACTTAGAGTCTGAATTGAGCACGCCTGTGGGGCGTCTAAGTAGTCTCTCTATCCGCTGGGAAATGGCTCTGGAGAAAGGAGATTCAGATATCCTCAGCAACAAGATAATCACCGAAGCTGGGGTCTGGCTGAAGCCAGCCAGCACCAACACAGGAGAGAAACCTGAAAGTGGACTGAAGATTTGTGTGCGTCTGAGGCACTGTGCCAGCATCCAGTGTCTGTACATACCATTTGCTGCTACTGGATCTTTTAAAGGGGAGCTGCTGAGGTGATGGGGCTTAAAAAACAATCTATATTGGTAGAAATAATTTTATTGTGGGAATTTGCTCTTAATTAGGTAGGATAAAGGAAGGAACCATTTGAAAAAGATTTTAAAGGTAGCTGATTGATGCCTAAGGAACACTCAAAGTGATTAGAGTGGTTTGGAGTGATAAAAGATGCAATGTCTGAGTCACAAGAAGAGAGACATGGATGCCGTCTTACTCAAGGTTCCTATTCCTGCACAAAACACCATGGCCAAGAAGCAAGCTAGGGAGGAAAGGGTTTATTCAGCTTACACTTCCACATTGCTGTTCATCACCAAAGGAAGTCAGGGTAGGAACTCACACAGGGCAGGAGCTGATATAGAGACCATGGAGGGGGTGCTGCTTACTGACTTGCTTCCCCATGGCTTGCTCAGCTTGCTTTCTTATAGAACCCAGGACCAGCAGTCCAGGGATGGCTGTAGGCATAAATTTTTTAAAACTTTTAATAAGGGTTCAACATCTCTAGCCTACCACCCAGCAGAGGTAGCAAAAGAGAAAAGTTATTAGGCTATGGGGAAAGTGGGCCTGTTCAACAATAGTTCTTTAGGGGCAAACTTGATCTTTTTTGACAGCAATTCAATCCTGTAGCAAACACCAAATACAATTCAGCAGCTGCAGATGAGCCCTCTAGGCGACAGACACTAGGCACAAACCAGTAACTGAAGTTCAATCCTGAAGAAACTGCCAGGTTCACCAACCGGCCTGAGGTGAGGCTGCTGAAGTGGCAAGCTGCCGCGGGAACCTCAAGAGCAGTTCTTTGAGTTTTTCTCAGTGGCAGTGTTACCAAAAGTTGAGCTCACAACACTATGCAAGGTGAACCAATGCATACATGTCTTTAACGAAGAATAGTAAAGCAGAGCAAACCAAAACAAAGTTCAGTGCTCATCTCCCGCTGTCTGTGAGGTCATCTTTACACTCCTTCATCACGTGTCCTTTCATGCGTTTGCTGTATCCAAACATCCTTTCACCTGTGTCTGCCTCAGGAAAACAGTCTTTCATGTGTTTGCTTTAGCAAGACATCCTTTCACCTGTGTTCCCCTGGAAAACATCATTTGACATAACTAACTTTCCAACAACTATTCAGATGGCACCACCTAAACTGGGCTGGGACCTCCCCCGTTGATCATAAATTGAGAAAATTCCTTTTAACTGGATCTCATAGCGGCATTTCCTCGACTTGGTTTCCTTTCTCTTTGGTGACTCTAGCTTATATCCCCCAGTACAATGTGCAGTTGTTCGCTGACTCATGGGCTGTATCTGATGAATTGGCTGGATGGGCAGGGATTTGCAAAGCATGATTGCAAAGCTGGTGAGAAAGACATCTGGGGAAGAACATGTGGATAAATCTCTCCAGATGGGCAAAGGATGGGAAGGTACTAGTGTCTCGTGTAAATGTTCATCAAAAGGTGACTTCAGCAGAAGAGGAGTTCAGTAAGCAAATAGATTGTATGATTGGTTCCATAGATAGCCTCATTCCTGATCCATTCCTGTCATTGCCCAATGGGCCCATGAACAAAGTGGCCGTGGTTGCAGAGATGAGGTTATGCAAGGACTAGACAACACGGACTTCCACTCACCACGGTTATCTGGCTACAAATATGGCTGAGTTTCAGATCTGCCAACAGCAGAGACCATCACTGAACCCCACATATGGCACCATTCCCTAAGGTGACCAGCCAGCAACCTGGTTATAGGTTGACTACATTGGACCACTTCCACTGGAATAGAAACTTACCCTGGTTATAGATTTTCCTTTCCTGCATGCAATGCTTCTGGCGAAACTGCCATCCATGGACTTACAGAATACATAATCCAGCATCATGATATTTCACACAGTATTGCTTCTGACCAAGGAACTCACTTCACAGCCAGAGAAGTGCGACAGTGGGCCCATGACCATGGACTTTATGGTCTTACCATGTTCCCCACCATCCTGAAGCAGCTGGCCTGACAGAGGATGGAATGGCCTTTTGAAGACACAGTTACAGCATCAATTAGGTGGTAGCAGCCTGGAGGGCTAGGGCTGGGTTCTCCAGAAGACAATATTTGCTTTGAATCAGCGTCCAACATATAATACAGTTTCTCCCATAGCCAAGATCCACAGGTCCAGGAATCGAGGGGTGGAAAAGGGAATAGTTCTCCTGCTGCAGTTACCACTACAGTCCAGATATGGAGAGGACACGAGTGAGAGATGGGCTGCTTGGTGTGAAGATGGTGAATCCACTTCTAGTCCTGACCTTTGAGGTAGGAAGACAGACCTCTGATCCAGATCTTGAGGCAGGAAGACACACCTTTAATCTAGGCCACATCTTCTGCTGGAAGCCTATATAAGGACATGGAATCAGGAAGGTTTCCTCCCTGCCTGCTTGCCCTCACCTTGCTAGCACATCCATTCCTTCACTGGCATTGGAACCTAGGTCTTCAGGATTCCAACAGATTCAGAAAACCAGCTGAGACATCCAGCCTTGTGGGCCTGAGCAACCACTAGATTCTGGGACTTTCCCTTCACAGCTGTCCATTGTTGGATTAGCTGGACTAAAGCCTGTAAGTCATTCCAATAAATCCCAGAGAGAGAGAGAGAGACAGAGAGAGAGAGACAGAGAGACAGAGACAGAGAGAGACAGGCAGAGAGACAGACAGACAGAGATAGACAGAGAGAGAGAGAGATTCCATAACTTCCGTGACTCTAGAGAACCCTGACTAATATTAGCCTGCTATTGGGCTTTAGTAGAAACCGAATGTTTGACAATGTGCCACTCCAAGTGGCCTGTGACCTGAGCTATTCATCATAAACTGGATATTATTTGATCCACTGAGTCATAAAATAGGACATTCACAGCAGCAAACCATTTTCAAATGGAAGATAGATAGACAGATAGATAGGAATGGAAGATATATATTGTCTTAGTCAGGGTTTCTATTCCTGCACAAACCTCATGACTGAGAAGCAAGTTGAGGAGGAAAGGGTTTATTCAGCTTACACCTTCACATTGCTGTTCATCACCAAAGAAAGTCAGGACTGGAACTCAAGCAGGTCAGGAAGCAGGAGCTGATGCTGAGGCCATGGAGGGATGTTACTTACTGGCTTGCATCCCCTGGCTTGCTCAGCTTGCTCTCTTATAGAGCCCGGGACCACCAGCCCAGGGATGGCACCACCCACAATGGGCTTGGCCCTACCCCCTTGATCACCAATTAGAAAATGCCTTACATCTGGGTCTCATGAGGGCATTTACTCAAGGGAAGCTCCTTTCTCAGTGATAACTCCAGTTTGTGTCAAGTTGACACACAAAACCAGCCAGTACAGATGGAGATGTTTTGAAGTGGAGGAATGCTGGAGAAGTTCTCAGATGATATTATCTACTGAGACAAATGTTTGGACTCTAGTGGTGTGGAACAGATAAATGTAAAATGTAAGGAATTTTAATGAGGTTGGCAGGTAGCAGGAAGCTTCAGATGAAGTCACTGAATGTGTAAACATCACGTCACCATTTAACTAGTAAGGTTTGCTAGTGATTCCTTTTGTACAAAAACAGTTCAACAAATAACTGGCAAGCATGTAACCTAATTGTATTCCAATCTTAGGGTCGTCTCATGATGCACATACTGTCATCTCCATTCTTGACAGCTGTATTCAGGCTTGCCCAAGCCTACCCAGCTAGTAAGTCGAGGGGCCAGGGTCTAGTGACAGTCTTCTCAACCCTGTGCTCTCACTCTGCTGCATGCCGCAGATACGTTAGGAGAGGTAGATGGTGCCTGCTCTTCAGAAGCTTCTGATGATGAGCAAGTCTTCTCTAAGCGTTTCCCTCCTTATCTGAGATTTTCGCTATGTTACATTTGCCCTAACATTATCTGTGTAGTGATCTGGATAGTCACTTCAGTATTTCACACTTGACTGTGAGTTACGGAAGACCTCATGCAGCCTCATCCAGCCCTTAAATATAGGTGAGTGTAAGGCAGCTAGGCCGTCTGGGGTTTTTTTGGTTTGTTGGTTGGTTTGTTTCCTTTCTCAGCTGCTACATACATTCTGTCTCTCATCAGTCACCCCTTTTTCTGATCCTAAATGATGGTGAAAATAGCAAGCATAACAGACAGAAATCTCTTCTCCCTTCTTGTTTTGTGATAACAACTGTTCTTACTGCTGGTAAGTCAGCTATCCTCTACTAACCACCCCTCTACCTTTTCCCCTCCTCCTCCACTTTCCATCCTCCTCCTCCTCCACTTTCCATCCTCCTCCTCCTCCTCCTCCTCCTCCTCACCCCTCCCCAGCGTATCTATGAAGTGTATAGTCGGAACCCCGCCAGCCTGCTAGAAGAGCAAATGGAAGGTGCCCGGCGGCGAGTCACTCAGTTACAGCTGAAGATCCAGCAGGAGACTGGTGGCTTAGTGGTGAGTGGTAGTAGGTGTTGCTTCAGGGCAGCTCCACCAGACAGACTAGTACAGAAGGAGGAGAGCAGGGCAGAAAGCCTCTTGGGCCATGAGGCTGAGCACCACTGCAGTACCTACCTGGGACACAATAGAGATACCACAGGACATCAAAGCCTGTTTCATGCCCTCCTTGCAAAAACAAATGCACTAAATTAGATTGTCTGCTTTACTCTTCCTTTCTGATAGTTTTCTCAGGGTGTATACTCCTACTCTGGCCTCACTCGCCATTCCTCTGGTTACTTTTTCTCTGAGGATCTCCTCAAAGGAACATGAGTGCCTTCATCAGCTTCAGTAAAGGATCTCAGTCAGTAGGGAAGGATCTAAATTCACTTTGTAGAAAATGCCACACAGGAGAAGGTTGTTTGTTTATTCTCCTCATCAGGGACTTTACTGTGAGTGTGTTGCTTGTAACCATCAAGCCTCAGTTCTTTTGAGTAAGTAAAAAAGATCTAAAATTAGGAAATTGTAGTATCTAAGAAGAGTATTTCCCCAAACCCATAGAAATTGTTTGAGGCAGAGCTGGAAAGATGGGTCAGCAGTTGAGAGCACTGACTGCTCTTCTAGAGGACACAGGTTCATTTCCCAGCACCCACATGATAGCTCACAACCATCTATAACTCCACTTCCAAGGGATCCAATCCCTCCTCTGGCCTCCATGGACACTGTACACACATGGTACACACACACACACACACACACACACACACACACACACACACTCTCACTCATGTATGTATGCAAAAACACAAATAAAAACAAAAATAAAAACTTTTTAAAAATTTAAGACATTTTACATTCTTTTTTAAATGTCCTGTTCAGAAGTTGGTAAAAACATAGGCAAATAAACTTTACAAATTCACTCTCTGAAGGAGCTTTCATATAGTGGATGGCTTAGATTGTGGGCATAGACCATCTAGTTTTGATTTCCAGCTCTGGTTCCCCTCAACTTTCTAACTCTAACCTGACCACTAAGAGCCCTCTCTTTGATTTCTCATAGAGGAGGACACAGCAGAGTCAACCTGGTAGGGTGTCGCCAGAACTGAAGCATGCCCCTCACCATGCTCTGTGCATGTGTATGTGGCTGCTGCCACTCTGTGATGACACAAATTCTGAGACTGAGCTGAGATGGGGACATGTGGACTCTAGCCTGGTTTTGGTTTTGTTGCTGTTGTTTGTTTTTTTACTGAGCATGTGGCTTAGAACAGTCACTAAGCATCTGAGCTTCTTTCTGCCTCCCCATTTGTAACATGGGAATGGCCTCTCTTAACCGGAGTTGCTGAAAGATTGAATGCAGTTAAGAAAATGCTTTATGCACAGTAAAATGCTGTCAGTGTTCCTTCTGCAATGGCCAGGACACAGCTCCATGACAATACCAGTGCTCCCCATAGACACAGCTGTTTAACATCTGTCCTCGGTGCAGCCTTAGGACTTTTCTATTTCTTGATGGTTAGAATGCCCTTCCCTGTATCTAACCGAAATAGTGCAATAAATGCTTTGAAGTCTAGGGTGGTAGGTGAGGGAGATTTTTGTTAAGTTTTACAATAATAGTCAAGCTCCTTTCCCACCTTCTCAGGCTACACACTCTCAGAGAGCATCTCTTTAAGTGGGGCATTTCCCAGGCAATAAAACAGAGGTGGCCACTTGCTATAAAAGCAAACATGGCTGTGATTGGGAAAATCAATGGGAGTGGGAGAGGCTCTAAAAAATTTCTCATCCTTTGGTCTTTTCTCTTTTAGGACATACTTCCACCCTGTGGTGAGACCAGTCAGAGAACATGTGAGGGTAAGTCCTGTCACCCCCTGGTATATATGAGGCTACTTTATGGTAGTCTCTCCCAGTGAGGCAGACTCTAGAGTAACGAGAACAAAGATACCAGTACACAGGGCAGTTGGGTGTGTAAAAATAAGCAATAGTTAAGTCAGAAACAGAAGCTGCTGAGATGACAAGTCCAGACAGCAGCTTGTTGACAGCATGTGACACTTAGGAGTTCAACAAACTCTTATGAAGGGGTGGTGACCACCTAAGGGTCAGGAATACGCTGAAGAGAAAAGGTAACTTGAAGGTGTTACACAGACTTAGTTTAGGCAGTGACATGTTCTGTGCCCAGTTGCAGAAGTAGGCAAAAGCTGGATATGGGGATAGTAAAAGTCCAGTGTGTCAGGAGAAAATGGGGGTCTTGGTATGAAAGAGTTGCAGGGCAGCTGGCAAATGAAGGGACGATGGATGGCAACTTCCCATCCCTGCCTAGTGCCCACAAGAAAGTGTGTTCTTCAGGACCTGAGATCTTTTCTAAACTGTCTAACCTGGTTTCTTCTCAGGCCGCCTCTCTGTGGACTCCCAGGAGGCAGACAGTGGCTTGGATTCTGGGACAGAACGCTTTCCCTCCATCAGTGAGGTGAGTGCCAGCAGACACAAGGCCCTTTTACAACTATGCATTCAATGTTCCCTTTGGCACTGCAGGCCCTGGCCCATCGTCTGTGTACCTCCCCCACAATTCCAGCTCTAGGGATTCAGACACTGTGTCCTAGATCCAGGCAGCTTTGACATACATCCCCATGTCAGATCATCCTATCTGACTTGTGCTTTATCACAGTCAATCAGCTCTGCTGTGTAAAGTATGGAGTGAAAAAGGGGGGGCAGTGTTAGTGAAGCCCACCAAGACCCTTTCTGACTATTTCTAGCTATTGGTGACAAGATGATTGGTATCTATAAAAAGAAGCTCACCAAGAAAATGGTGGAATATAGTATGGGCCTCCGCAATCTATAGTTGGGGTACATAAGAGGTGATGCACTTGGCAATGACCATTGTGTGTGAACTGTGACTGAGACTTCCTAGACCATCAGTAAGTCTCACGACCTTCTTGAGGCCTGGTTCTTTATGTGAAAAGGAGGTTAAGAGATGATGTTCCCTCAGAGAACTGTTGAAAGGTTAACTGTGATAATATATAATCAAGGGTGTGGTGAGTGTTAGCACTGTTGTCCTTATAAAGCAAGCTGACCCCGGAGAGTTGTCTGGATGAGGGAGGTTCCTTCTCACAGAATTCTCTTCCCTTAGTCATTGATGAATCGGAACTCAGTATTGTCAGATCCTGGACTAGACAGCCCTCAAACCTCCCCTGTAATCCTGGCCAGGGTGGCCCAGCACCACAGGCGACAGGGCTCAGATGCAGCGTTGCTCCCGCTCAACCACCAGGTGAGAGACATGAACCACCCCAGTCTGCCTTTCTCCTTTCACAACTAGGATTTAGGCCAGGGTAATCATCAGTATGTAACCTTAAATAATCAGACTAACCCTGCTCTTAGAACACATGGTTTGTGATGGTCACCTAGAGAACAAATTGAGAAGGCCAAGCACAGAGTGAGGTAAGGAAGGTAAGGAGTCCAGTAGGTCAGCTTCTGTGTGAAGAATCAGTAGATGCCTCCCACAGATCACACAAGTTAAGGAAAAGCCGGTGATCTTTAAATGTCTAGGTATTCAGAATACTTATCTTCCCTAGCAAGGACATGAATAAGAGCAAGATACAATGATGCAGATATACGAAAATGTTGTGTATCAAATAAACAAGCCTTATTACTAGCCTCCTAATATAGAAAACAGAAGTTCAGCATGCTCAGAATCTTTCCTTGTCAAAGCTGCCTTCTAAGCCCATGCTTGGGTTTTGGGGTACTGCCCAAAGAGCGCAAAAGGTGATGTGAAAGCCCCACTCTCAGAGGTAGAACTAGGTCCAGGGAAGATTTCAGGAAGACAGATTTTGGCCCAAGACCAAGTCCTGCAAAGAACCTGGGCTGTGGGTGGGCTTATCTGGAGCAGTGCAGACAGAGGCTAACGAGACACTGGCTCACAACAACAGGAGTTTGTAAATTTTACCACTACACTGATTTTTACTTTCCAAATCCACATTTTAGTTTCATAAACTTAAATTCATTTTAAAAGATATTTGTCACTGCTGCAAATTTAAACCAGTATCACATACCGTGAATGTAAGGTAAGTGTGAATGAGGCAGCATGGGTGTTTGATTTTGTAAAGCCTTATCTAGAAAGACACGAACAGTGGAGAAAGAAAGCTGCTATTTATGTTAATAGGATGCCTCCTGCGTGAGCTATCTCTGGATGAATATGTGAGAAGCTAATGGTTATCACCTCCAAACTATGTGACTGTATCATGTACTATAAAAATTCAGGGCTAGAAAGATGGTTCAGCAGTCAAAAGCACTGACTGTTTATTGAATTAATTATTTTTGTGGTGGGTTATTATGATCTCTTTTACTCCCCCCACTTCTTGCCCAAAAGTTTCCAAGAAAATGACACAAGACATACAATTTATTAATGAGCTATAGGCGCTGTGCTAGGCAGGTTTTGAGCCATTCTAATCCTTCCACCTGTTACAACCCTCACAAATGCCAGTCACTTGCCAATCTGGTGTCTCTCAGGCTGATTCTGCTCTATCAACCTGTCCACTTTCTCTAATGGTTCATCCATCTAACAGCAGTCTCCTCTTCCCATTGGCTTTTCTCTCCTTCCCCTCGTGGTCTTTCTCAAGACCCCCTCACTCAGTTCTCAGTCCCACCTTCCTTTCCTTTCTGCCCAGTCAGAAGCATCAGCTGTTGACCAATCCAAGATTAATGGGGAGCATTCTTTGCAGTACATAGGTTAATATCCAAGTACAGGTTACAGTCTGGATAGGGGCAAGAACTCAGCTTCTAAATACACAGCTCATAAGACTAACTCCATCCACTGTCCTTCCAGAAGACCCAAGTTGGCTTCCTAGCATCTGCATGACAGCTCACAGTTGTCTTAGGGCTTCTACTGCTGTGATGAACACTATGACAAAAAGCAACCTGGAGAGGGAAGGGTTTATTTGGCTTATACTGCGATATCACAGTTCATTGTCCAAGGGAGTCAGGACAGAATTCAAGTAGGGCAGGTCCCTGAAGGCAGGAGCTGATGCAGAGGCAATGGAGAAGTTCTGGTTTCTGCCTTGCTCGCTTTCTTATACAACCCAGTGCCACCAGCCTCGGGATTGCACTGCCCTCAGCAGGTTGCCCCGCCCTCAGCAGTCACTAATTAAGAAAATGCCCTACAACTGGATCTTATGAAGGCATTTTTTCTCAATTAAGATTCCCTCCTTCCAAATGAGTCTAGCTTGCGTAAAGTTGACATACACACTAGCCAGGACAACAACCATCTGTAACTCCAGTTCCAGAGAATTCACCACTCTCTTCTGGCACCACAGGCACTGCATGCATTGGGGCATAAACATGGATGCAGGCAAAATACACATACACATACACATAAAGTAAAGTCTAAAGGAATTAATGAAAACATAAAATTTATCTATTTAAATTTATTATCTATGAGTAAATTTTATGTAGTATCATATTCTCAGCCTAACTATATTTCTCTGCTTGTAATTAAGTCTGAGGTGAAATCTCCCTTTGTAAAGGTACTAAGACTTTGTAAAGATAGACTAAGAGCAGACTGAAACTTTATTTGATTGATCAAAGGATTAAATGGAAACTGAAGTGACCTCTCTGACGACTTGACTCACTGCTATCTAATGTCATGTCTCAGCACCACATAAAATGATTCCAGCCTCACCAGTGTCTCTCCTGAAGTCATCTTAGTGACTTCCGCCAGTGGTAAATTTCTCACGGTAAGCCAGGTGGAGCACTATGAGTTTGAGGCCAGCCTGGTCTACATAGTGAGACCCTGACTCAAAAAAACAAACCAAAAACTCTCACACTGGAGGACATTGGTATAATGAGTCCAGGGGTGTTATTTTCAAACCGTAAGCCTTTTGGTGAAGCATTATAGCAGCAGCAAAGATTGGGAACAGTGTTTACTGTAATGAAGTAGAATCTAATAACATTTCATTAATTGTTTTCAGTAAAGAAATTTTATATTGGAAGCCAGGCCTGGTGGAGCACATCTTTAATCTCAGTACTTGGGAGGCAGAGGCAGGTGGGAGCTGTCTGAGGCCAGCCTGGTTTACACAGTTAGTTCTAGGAATGCCAGAACTATGTAGAGAGACCCTCTCTCCAAAAAACAAGGAACAAAAATAAGAAACCAAAAACCCAGTCAGTAAGTGGGCTAATGAAGAAACAGATCTCAAGATATATGGGTCACAATGATCAGTAAACATGAAAAGATACTTGACTTCACTAGCCGTAAGGGAAGTGTACCATCCTGAGACCCATCTTACCCCATTCAGAATGACAGTCAGTAAGAAAACACACAATAAGTTGGTGAGGATGCAGATTAAAGAAAATCCTTATATACTGCTGGTAATAATATAAACTAGTCCTAACTACTATTAAAATCAATGTGAAGATTTCTGAAAAACTAAAAATAGGTCTTTCAAATGACTATTGTGTAACACTATTCTAGGGCAACCTGAGCAAATACCTACTTACCCCAGATAGAGATCTGATGATGACATCACCAAAGTCCAAATCGGCGAACTTGAATTTTGATTGGAGTTACTTACAGGAGTATGGGTAGGAGTTGGTTACAGGAGCAGAAATACTCAGCTAGAGGCATCACCAAAAGCTAACCCTAGCATGGGTGACAGGTCATGACAGCTGGAAATCTAGAATGCACTGTGGAACGTAGTCAACTGTCAACAGGTTGGAGAGAGTCTCTTCCAGGGAGCTCACTTAGCCAGAAATTTCTCAGCAGTCCTTACTGTTTTTATGATTGGGGAGGGAGTGGCCTGGCGCATCCAGTCTCAGGGATTTCCTGAAGCTTCTGAGTTGTTTACTTCCTGAGTCGTAAGGAACTTCCAATAGCATAGAATGTTTGATTTTAGAGACAATTTCTGTATAGCAATGACCATCTATAGCACTCCTGGGCATTTACCCAAAGAGCTCCAGGTCAGGATCACAGATGTGCACATCCTTGTTTACAGCAGCACAGTTCACAGTAGCTGAGTCACGGAACCAGTCTTAGTATTCAGCCACAGAGGATAAAGAATATGTGGTGTGTATTCACAATGGAATTATTTAGCCAGAATAAAGAACCAGAAAATAACACCCCTGGACTCATTATACCAATGTCCTCCAGTGTGAGAGTTTTTGGTTTGTTTTTTTGAGTCAGGGTCTCACTATCCATTTGCATAAAAATGGATGTAACTAGAATAAAGCCAATTTCAGAGAGAAAAATAGTATGTGTTTTTACCCATTTACTATTGCTTGGCTTTCTATAGATATATAAAAACATGTACTATGTACATGAAATGACTGTCCCCAGGGACAAAAGGGACCAACGGGGGGGGGGGGGAATAAGGCACTAGAAAGGGAAAACGTATAGAAAGTATGCCCAGCATCCAATATATACCTATACAAAAACATTTTAAAAATAAATTTATTTCTAAAAAAAATTTCCCCAGGCAAGCTAAAATCTAGTCTTTTTAGTGTTTTTGCCAGAAATTCTATGGGATCTAGATAGTATGGGCTTCAAAGACTGGGTGCTGTAAGATTGAGGGCCTTGACGTGTATCTGAGAAGCACTTGCCAGCCTAACTGTGGCTTTGAATGTGTGAGCAGCTCAGGGCCTCCCTCTTTCACTTGCTGATACTTTCAGGATCTCTCAGTCATCCTGGGTTAGAGGTAAGTGTCCTGAGAAGCAGAAGATAAGAAGAAGCATTGGGATGCGCCTGTAGAGGCAGGGCGTGAGTAAAGTAGGTGGTTCCAGAAGTAAAGCTGGTTTTAGAGCCACTAAAAATGGGAGAAATGTGCTCATCAGAAATCCTTCAACAATCCCAGCACTCAGAGGCAGAGGCAGGTGGGTCTTGTGAGTTTGAGGCCAACCTGGTCTACATAGTGGGTTCCAGGACAGCAAGGGCTTCATAGTAAGACTATCTCAGGGAAAAAATAAAATAAAAAACCTTTGGTATCTCAGGGAACCTTTAGAAGAATCTGACCTATAAAGCATTTGAAAAGTTCATGTAGTGGTGCTGGATATGGCTCAGTGGGTAAAGGCACTGACTGCTCTTCCAGAGGTCCTGAGTTCAATACCCACAACCACATGGTGGCTCACAACCATCTGGAATGAGATCTGATGCCCTCTTCTGGTGTGTCTGAAGAGAGCAACAGTGTACTCACATACATGAAATAAATAAATCTTTAAAAAAATTAAATAAAGCTCAAAAAAGTTCATGTAGTATGAAGTCTTCTGGAAATTATTACTGGTATGTCAGTTAGGAGTAGTATCTTATTAAAATCCATGGAAAGAGAAAAGAAAAATAAAACAGGGTAGAGTCTGGGTTCTGATAGGGAATGGGAATCTACCATAGATTGTTAAGCAGACAAGGAAAACAATGCCCATGGGTGTTTGGGGAAGGTCAGTCCCATGCTGTCTCGTTGAAGAAGAGGCAGATGTGCTGCTCTGGTCTCTCTAGCAGTTACTAGTTCATACCCTTGCTACCCACACTAGCCAGCAGAATTGTGGTAGTCGTGTAGTTTTAGGAAGAAGAGTGGTGATTTGGTCTGTTTAGGAAAACACAGGTCTCCAACTCAGTAGTCCATAAGGTGCTATCAGCTTTTACTTTGTTAAAGGACACTCACTCCTCATCTTTTGCAAACAAAAAGAGAACTTTTTCCAATATCCCATCTTCCTGTGTCATGTGACTAAACTGCTCTGTGTCTTCTGGGTCCAACCAGAAGCAGTTGTCTTTCTGGGAGCAGAAATCATTACCTTAGGGTGCTAGTGAGACCCAAGTGGCCTTTTTAAAGTTAGGCTGCTAAACATGTTGTAGAAGAAGTTGAACCTATGTCTTCTGTAATCTTTCATCTCTGTATTTTAATTCTTTCCTTCAGGGTATAGATCAAAGCCCAAAGCCTCTGATTATTGGCCCAGAGGAAGATTATGACCCAGGTTATTTCAACAATGAGGTAACAGTTTTCTGGCTTACTCCTTTAATTTTCCTCCCTTGCTTTACCCACATTGCCCTTGACTGGAAGAAGTTTGATTGGCACCAGCTATGAAAGGACCCTATGGGGAAGGAGGCTTAGCTAACAGAGCCGGGAAGATAGAGAGCTTAGGAGTAAAGTTTGCTGTCTGTCTCCTGTCTCTGTGCCTCCTGGCCATTCTCAGTTTTCTGCCTTCCAGAGTGACATCATCTTCCAAGATCTTGAAAAACTGAAGTCACATCCAGCTTACTTGGTAGTTTTTCTACGTTACATCTTCTCTCAGGCAGACCCTGGCCCCCTGGTAAGTCAGAAATGTCAGTCTGCTTGAGCCCTGCTTGTACTCAACAGAGAATCTCTGACCACTATGTCTTATCTCTCTATGTATCAAGCTTTTAATGTCAGACCATAGACAAAGTCAAGCATCTCAAGGACAGAGACAGACCAGAGCCATACTTGCAGTCCAAGGGATAGCAAGAAGATCTAGGCCAGGAAAACTGTCATTCTCCATTAGTTAAGGAAGTCTTCAGAGTTTTTAAATGAAAGCAGATACAGACTGACAGGAATTGAGAGAATCATCCTTGCAGATTTACAGTGTTGCTATAAAAACTTTGAGGAGGGCAAAGCACTAAAGAATCTTCCATTTAAGGTGATACATGAAGGATTACCAGCTTCTGGAGGCAAAGGCAGATGGTCTCTGAGTTCAGGGCTACCTTATGAGACCCTGACTGCCCCAACGTGGTGCACAAAGCTACTATCTTACACGCCCTCTCACTCCTCCAAGCTGCATAGAAACACGGGATGATTGGGAAGGAGGGTCAGGGTTGTGTTTCTCAGAGTAAGCCCAAGGAATGAGTTCCTGGTTTTTTCTATCTGCGAATATCACAATTACAGGCCAGAAGGAACATTGATTTGCTCAAAGGAAACTTATTGAATACCTGTTTGTTTAGCCCCAAATGCTGATGTCCCAGAAGCATTCCTGAAAAGTCACACATCAACAAGAGAAACAAAATAAAAGCTCTTCAGGAATAACACATAAACATGTGAAGAAGCACCAAGAAATGTCGGGTGTGGAAGGAGACAGTAGAGGAGTGGCCAACCTGAAATGTGCTCATGGGAGGGACAGAGGTTGCTGTTGGGTTTTCAGCCTCCGTATTGTTGGCTTTTCAGAAGGAGAATTCTTCTGTGGGAGGTTGTCTTAATTTGGAGATATCTATCCACTTACTGGACTCTATCCCTAGATGGCAGTAGGAGCCACCACCTAGTAAATTTGACAGTCAGAATGTCTTTACACATTACCAAATGTCCCCATGGTAAAGCCATCCCTGGGGAAGATTCACTGCTCTAACCCAGCTTCTCTGTCATTGTAGCTTTTTTATTTGTGTTCAGAAGTTTATCAACAGACAAATCCCAAAGATTCCCGAAGTCTGGGGAAAGACATCTGGAACATTTTCCTAGAGAAAAATGCGGTAAGACCATCATGAGTTAGATTACAATTCCATAGTCTGTACCACGAGCAGAGGAAAACCAAACAAAAAATTAAAGCTAAATAGAGACAGGGTGGTTTTTTTTTTTTTAATATTTCAAAAATGTGTTCACTAGGACGGTCCCCGCTCATCTTGAATTTAGTGCTGCTTCCTCCTGGAGGAGCTTCCTCCTGTCAGCTTTGCTGTCCTTATGTGGACTGACAGACACTGGAGCAGCCAGCATCATGGGGATTTTATACCCATTAAGTAGGAATCCGGGCTCTGCACCAGATGCTGCTTCTCGTGTTTCTTCTGAAGAGGAATGGGGGATAGTCTTTGTGAGAGGCACGTTCTCATAGGTAGGTCGTCAGTTTTTAGGATTCTCAGATTCCGCTCCTGCCTCTCAAGGATTTGTCTCCCCTAGAGCTGTAGAGACAGGTCAGTGCCTGAGAGCACATGCTGTTCTTCCAGAGGACCCAGGTTCGATTCCCAGCATCCACATGATGGCTCACAACCATCTGCAACTCCAGCTCCAGGGTTTATGACAGGCACTCACATATTGCACAGATAACACACATAGGCAAAACACACAAAGTAAGAAAATATTTTTTCTAGTTTAAAAGTTTTATATCCTTTGTGTGTCTCTTTAGTTCCACATATAAAATACACACTACCTCTTTTCAGAATGTTTAGAAATAGAGCAATGGCTCTCAACCTGTGAATCGAGACCTCTTTAGGGGTCTAATTTTATAGGGGTTGCTTAAGACCATCAAAAAACACAGATATTTACATTATGATTCATAATAGTAGTGAGATTACAGGTATGAGGTAGCTACAAAATAATTTATGGTTGGTCACCACAACGTGAGGAACAGTATTAAAGGATCACAGCATTAGGACAGTTGTGAGCCACTGAGATGGATATTCTTTTTTTTTTTTTTTTTTTTATTAACTTGAGTATTTCTTATATACATTTCGAGTGTTATTCCCTTTCCGGTTTCGGGCAAACATCCCCCTCCCCCTCCCCTTCCTTATGGGTGTTCCCTCCCATCCCTCCCCCGAGATGGATATTCTAATTACTCCCCAAACCTTGTCTGCCTTTCCTTCCCTGGATGAAGAAACAGACCCAAGAATATCTGATAATCTGGATCAATGAGGCCAGGAGAGTGCGAGTTTCTGAGACTTAGCCAGGGATGCGTCAGGATCCTGCTGGCCAGAACATCTGCCTACAGATGACATTCCATATCATGACTTTACAATCTGATCAGCTAAACTAATTCCAAATGACTTTATTCTTCTCGCACTCGACTGCTAGGGCTAATGAAGTGGGGGAAATTAGGTTTTCCTCAGTGTTTTTCATTTACTGCCTTCAGTGGATCTTGAGTAAGGATATTGGAGCTGCCGTGTACTCTCTGCCATCACCCAGCCATGGCAAGAGATTTAAGGACACGTGCCAGAGATCCTGCAGGACTGGATGACATATATCCAGTTTCCACTGGTAGCAAAGGGACGAGCAGCGATTCACCCGATAACAAAGGTTATCTATCCTCTCGGGATGACTCGGAGGCAAGGGAGAGTCTAGCAGCTAATTTAACACTGGTTCTGTTTTGGAACATGCCATTCTATATTCCATGCATCAGAGTAAAAAAACTGTGGCCACCCTCAGAATGTAGTATCCACTTGCCTTGTAAACTCACATGCCATTTCCCAAAGTCCCTGGGCACCTCACACTCCAATCCTCTCACACTCCGATCCTCTCGGTGCACATGGCCTCACTTTTACCCCCACTTTCTGTGTTACAGCCTCTCAGAGTGAAGATCCCTGAGATGTTGCAGGCTGAAATTGGTAAGTTGCCCGTGAGTCAGGTTGCCTTTTCTAGTGCCCTCTTGTACTGAACTCTCAGGAAACACCTGAGGCAGAGCCAAAGTCCCTGACCCTGGCAGCTGTCATGTAATGGGAGCAGAGTCTATAGATGATTAGTCCAAAACACTTGAAACTTAGGAACGGTTCTGAATAGATACGACCTAAGAGCTCACTCTGCCTTGTCACAGGAAGATACTGGAGCAGTTAGGAAACCTGAGTTCATTTCTGCCAACCCTCCATGGGACCCCTGGGCATTTTGTAGGCTTACTTGAAGAAGAGGAAATTAGACTTAACCAAGGATTTCTAAGCAAGGACAGATTGCTGTGGGCAACTTGTAAAATTAGAGACCAAACCTTACTCCAACCCACCTACCAAGTCAACCAAGAATCTCTGGTCTCTTGACTCGAGAGGACTTTTCAGTTGGTTGGTTCTAGGGGGTTGGGTTTTTGTTTACTAAAGAGTCAGTGAGGACCAGGGAACAGGTGATGATGCTGTTCCTCCCAGTTCCAGAGTAAGCCCTGGGTTTGAATCCCAGTACCCATAAGCCAAGTGTAGTGACACACCTCTGTAATCCCAGCATTCAGGAAGTAAAGACAGATCAGAGTTCAGGATTGTCCTTAGCTACATAGCAAGCCAGTAGAGGATACACTCAAAAACAAAAAACAGACAAACAAACAAACAAAAACAACGTTAAGAAGCTGGGCATGGGTGTTTTATAAGCTAGAACTACATTTGAAAAGAAACAATGGCAAAGACACAGGGAGGACAAATTACATGTACACGCAAAGCAGCTTGCTCAAAACTACAGTGAGATACCATGCACGGTACTTCTACTGCATGCATTACTTACATAGTAAGTTCCGGGGCAACCAGAGCTACATAGTGATACCCTGTCTCAGAGAGAAAGAGGGAGGGAGGGAGAAAGGAAGTGAGAGAAAGAAAGGGAAGGAGGGAGAGGGAGGGAAGGAGAATGAAGTTGCTGTTTCCAAGGCCTTGGCCCACCCTGTGTGGTGCTAGATGACAGAACAGGAAATACACATCTTGGTTCCATGAAGGTTTCTGTTTAGTTTCTTTGTTTGTTTGTTTGTTTGTTTGTTTTGACAAGACAATAGTTATGGCTCTTTTATTAATTTTTTTAAAGGTTTATTTTATGTATACATTGTAGCTGTCTTCATGCACACCAGAAGAGGGTGTCCGATCCTATGACAGATGGTTGTGAGCCACCATGTAGTTGCTGGGAATTGAATTCAGGACCTCTGGGAAAGCAATGCTCTTAACCTCTGAGCCATCTCTCCAGCCCCAGCTCTTTTATTTATAAAAGTTTATTTATATTGAATTCAGGGTAGATTTCCCCCAGGTTATAATTAATTTGAAAACAGAGGCAGAAATATTTTAAGAACGATGTCTAATAATGCCTAAGATTTGGGTAAATCATTGTATTATATTTTTCTTTTTTTTAATTTTTTATATTTCCTTACTTACATTTCAAAGGTTATTCCCCTTCCCAGTTTCCTGTCCATAAGCCCCCATTCCCTCCTCTCCCCCTCCCCCATACGAGTATTCCCCCTATTCATCCCCCTTATTGTCCTCCCCCATATTCCCCTGCACTGGGGGTCCAACCTTGGCAAGACCAAGGGCTTTCCCTTCCACTGGTGCCCCAACAAGGCTATTCTCTGCTACATATGCAGTTGGAGCCCTGGGTCAGTCCATGTATAGTCTTTCGGTAGTGGTTTAGTCCCTGGAAGCTCTGGTTGGTTGGCATTGTTGTTTTTATGGGGTTGCAAGCTCCTTCAACTCTTTCAGTATTTCCTCTAATTCCCCCCAAGGGGATGCTATTCTCAGTTCGGTGGTTTGCTGCTAGCATTGACCTCTGTATTGGACATGCTCTGGATGTGTCTCTCAGGAGAAATCTAAATCCAGTCCCTTTCCGTGTGCATTTTTTAGCTTCATCAATCTAGTTTTGGTGGCTGTACATATATGGGCCACATGTGTGTCATGCTCTGAATGGCCATTCCTTGAGTCACTGCTCTAAACTTTGCTTCCATATCCCATCCTATGAATATTTTCCCCCTTTTAAGAAGGAGTGGGAGCATCTGCATTTTGGTCATCCTTCTTCTTGAGCTTCCTGTGGTCTGTAGATTACATCTTGGGTAATTTGAGCTTTTTGGCTAATATCCACTTATCGGTGAATGCATACCAAGTGTGTTTTTCTGTGATTGAGTAATCTCACTCAGGATGATATTTTCTAGTTCATTCCATTTGCTTATGAATTTCATGAAGTCATTGTTTTTGATAGCTGAGTAGTACTCCATTGTGTAGATGTACCACATTTTTTAAATCCATTCCTCTGTTGTAGGGCATCTGGGTTCTTTCCAGCTTCTGGCTATTATAAATAAGACTGCTATGAACATAGTGGAGCATGTGTCTTTGTTGTATGTTGGAGCATCTTTTGGGTATATGCCCAAGAGAGGGATAGCTGGGTCCTCAGGTAGTTCAATGTCCAATTTTCTGAGGAACCTCCAGACTGATTTCCAGAGTGGTTGTACCAGTTTGCAATTCCATAAACAGTGGAGGAGTGTTCCTCTTTCTCCACATCCTCGCCAGCATCTGCTGTAACCTGAGTTTTTTTGTTTTTCTGGGTTTTTTTTTTGTTTGTTTGTTTGTTTTTTGTTTTTTTTTTTTTTTTCCCGGAGCTGAGGACCAACCAGGGCCTTGTGCTTGCTAAACAGCGCTCTACCACTGAGCTAAATCCCCAACCCCTGAGTTTTTATCTTAGCCATTCTGACTGGTGTGAGGTGGAATCTCAGGGTTGTTTTTGATTTGCATTTCCTGATGACTAAGGATGTTGAACATTTCTTTAGGTGCTTTTTGGCCATTCGATAATCCTCAACTGAGAATGTTTTGTTTAGCTCTGTATCCCATTTTTTAATAGGGTGATCTGGCTCTCTGAAGTGGTGTCAAGGTAGTAGAAGGAATAAGTATACAAGAAGCCTGCATGTTGACATCAGCAGACATTTAAGCATATATCCAGTGAGAAAGGGCTTCAATATTTCCTCATGGAGCATTAGATATCTAGAGAATAATTATATCCTTTACTTTAATAGGAACAGAAGAATGATTCGGCCTTAGGCCTGACAACCTGAGTTCAGTTTATGGAACCCACAAGGTGGGGAGAGGAGAAGCAGCTCCACAGAGTTGTCCTTTGACTTCCACATGCACACCATGGCACATGCACACGTGAAGCATGTTTTTAATTAAACAAGAAAAAAACACATTGCCTGGAAGGCATGCAGGCCTCACCTGCTTCAGGCTAATAGGCCAAAAGCCAATTTTTCTACCAAGCTTCACAGGATGAAAAAACCACTTGAGGTGCTTAGCAGAAATTATCTTCTCCTCCCCCTCCCCCTTCCCTTCCCCCTCCTCTCCCTCCCCCTCCTCAACACCTTTTTATTCTGCCTTCCCTGGTCTCCCACTACAGACCTACGCCTGCGGAACAATGAGGACCCTCGCAGTGTGCTCTGTGAGGCTCAGGAGGCAGTCATGCTGGAAATCCAGGAGCAGATCAGCGACTACAGGTTTGAAGAGTCCCTTGTTCTCGCTGCACCTCTGGAGGTGCATCTGATTTCCTCTTTCTGGATGCAGACCTGCTCAGTATGTCACTTGTTCCTCATTGTTTCTCTGGTGTAGATCCAAGCGCACTCTGGGCCTGGGCAGCCTCTATGGTGAAAATGACCTGCTAGGCCTGGATGGGGACCCTCTTCGAGAACGCCAAATGGCTGAGAAGCAGCTGGCTGCCCTTGGAGATATCTTGTGAGTTTTCAATTTAACTCCTACCTCTGAACTTACCAGACAGGTTGGCAGACCTTTTAAGACTGTTTTCTGCCCTCTTCTACTTCATGCATCGTCTCACCTAAAGATAGGAGATCCTGTTGCATTTCTTATGCTGAGGGCCCCACTCTGAAGCCTAGAGCTGCTGACCATTTGCTTTCTGGTAGTTATGACTGTCCAAGAGTACTGTGAGCTTTCTGCTTCCCTTTCATGATCTTTCTCCTTCCCTGCCTCTTTATGAATGGCTGACACTCAGTGAGGCTGCACCCCTGCAGGGGATGGAGCATCTTGAGGAGATGTCAGAACTAACTTAAAGAAAGCAGCCATTTTTGCACAGGTACAACAGAAAACTGGAGCACCTTCCTGGGAGCTTCAGAGCAGCGACTCTTGCTGTGCTTCTCCAGCACTTCTGCTTCTTTTGTTTGTTTGTCTTTGACTTTATGTATATGAGTGTTTTTTCTGCCTGTAAGTCAGTGCTTTGTGTGCCTGCAATGCCCACAAAGGCCAAAAGAGGGCATGGAATCCCTCCCCCCAGCCCCACAGCTAGAATCAAACTCAGAAGAACAGCCAGTGGTCTTAACCCCATTCCCTCCCCAGTCCCTAAGTCCCATTTTCTAAAGCATATGTTGTCCATGATTTAAATCCCAGGGCAGGGTTGATGACTGAACTTCTAAGCCTAGACAGTTTTTCTTCCCAGTATTTCCTCTTACTGAGTAGTGACCTTATTAATCTGTTCTGCCTCTCTGGATCTCACAAACTAGATGACAGAAGTTAGCCTGGGTGTCTTTGGTAGTGTCAATATCATGAATCTTTCAGTTTAACAAACATAAAATATGTCTCCACTGTAGAAGGCATCTAGTGGACAAGTGGTTATATCCTTTGTGGGTATTTGCAGTGATGAGAAGAGACAGCAATAGACAGGAATTAAGTAGACTGGTAAAACAAGCACTGGAGGAGGGTAGACAGGATGGGGACGTTCAGAAGTGCCACAGTCAGTGGGTTGCAGATTTAAATAGGCCAGTCCAGGTGAGCTACCTGGAAAAAATAGTACTTAATCAGTTGAAGACATTGACTGAATTAAACGTGACATCTGGAAAAGACACTGCAGACAGAACAGCCAGGGCAGACAGAAGCCTAGAAGAATGTGCTCAGCATTTAAAGAACAGTAATGAGCAGGGAGCAGTGCAGAAGAGCGGAGTGCAGAGGAAGTGAGAGCCTGGTCATGGGAGAGACAATACAATATGAGGAGGAGTTTGCTCTTCACTTAGCAAGCAAGGAGCTGTTGGAGTTGCAAGAGATGGGACAGCCAAGAAGTTCACTTAGAAGGTTCCTCCATAGGAATCCCCACCAATGATGGTAAAACAATAGCCATGGAAGTTGTGAATAGAGGTCAGCTCCTAGTGGAGTTGAGCAATAGAATCCTGAAGAGAATTCTTAAAACTTGAGTGTCAAAGTCAAAGAAGAGATCACAAGAGTTCCTTATATAAGCCACTAAAAAGACTGTCAGTCACTCTAGGTGAAGTGGGTAACATGGGCAACACTTTTGGACATGTTAAGTTTAAGGTCTCTTTGGGATATTAAACTACAGATGTGAAGAGACAGCTACATGTATGAATCTGTCATTTGGTGACAGATCTGGACTAGGGGGGGCTTGGGTTACATCTCAGTAGTGAAGCAGTTGCCTAGCAAGCAGGAGGCCCTAGGTTCCATTTCACTAAAAAGTTAAAAATAGCTGAGCCTAGTGGAAGAGACCTACAGACTCAGCCACCTTGAGACTGAGGCAAAAGTCAAGATTTTCTTGGGCTACTGAGTTCAAAACCAAACTCAGTAGGACAAGGATTAAAAAATGATAAAGGCAGAGGATATCCGAGTGCATGCCTAACATGTATAAGACCCTGGGTTTAATCTGCAGAACTAATGAATAATAAGGAGAAAAGACTAGGACATCTGGACCTGAAAGGAGGCCGCACAGAAAGCATGGTCTTTACAGCGGCGGCCTCCTGACCCTCAGTAGTAAGGTGCCATTAACTGGTTCTGGGATGGAGGTCATACCTGACTGAGCCTGTTCGGAGAGTCTATGAACCCAACTTACAATAATTTTCAAGTAATGATAGTTTGTACTTACAAGATGGGAGCCTTCTTCTGGGTATTTTGAAAATTCAGTGGGCTTATTATGTAAACAGCTTATGAAAATGTCTGGCCCGTGGTAAGACCCAAACATTAGTTGCTGCTACCTTTGCCTCTTTACAAGAAATTTCTTTGGTCAGGCTCCAGGTTTTATTTTTTTCTCCTGATAACTTCATGCTTTGAAACAGAGAACAGAGACTAAATTTGCCACGTGTGCTGTTGTGCTAGAAAAACATTATTGTCACGATCATCATTGTGCTAGTTGAATCTTTGAGGAAATAAAAACTTCTCACCTCCTGGGCTACAAGACTCCAGAACGTTTTGAATCTGACCTCGTATCCCCTACCATCCCTCCTCTTCCTCCAGCCTTTGCCTCAGGTCCAAGTCATCTGTTCTTTCATTACAGGTCCAAATATGAGGAAGATCGGAGGTGAGCAAATCCATGGTGTGGTACATTTTCAGCAGTCAAGGTGGGAAGAAGTAGGGCTGAGCTCTTCTGTGTTTCTCATTTCTGCTACCTGTAAGAAAGCTGTAACGCTATAGAACATGAGTCTGTGCAAGTGTAGCTCCCAGATGACTGACCATAACACGTGGGACTTCGGAGGTCCAGATCCTTGATGCCTAGGGACCACTGCCTGGTAGATGGCTCTACTCCTTGGTGTTGACAGGCTAGCCCTCACCTCCTGACTTCTCAGGCCCGCTATGTATCTACCCACAGTACCCCGAGTTTCCCTCCTGACCTCTTTCCCTGTGGAAAGATTTCATCTCCCTAAGAATGGTAGTGTTAGAATCAGTCTGTGACAGCAGAAAGAAAACACCTCCTTTCTTGGTGATTTTTTTAATGTAATTTCTACATATTGACCTTATTACTTCTTATCAGCTTAAAAGGGTCTGCATTCCCTGCCTGTACATGCTTTGTAAGGGAAGAGACGGGCCATGAAGCCAAAGTAGAAGCAGATAGTGTGTCTACTGGATTTCAGGCCAAATATAGTTTAAGCACACAGCTCTGGATAGTTTCATTTGTAGCAATCAGAAACACCTCGATAGCCTTTGCTCTCTTTTTCTCCTTGTTCTCAGAGATGGGGGAAGGTGAAAGCTGCAGGCCTACTTTAAACCCTCGTATGTGTGTCTGAGGATGTTGACTTAGCCCATCCTCCAGGCCTTGTGTTTCAGGACTTTGTGTTCCATCCACTGACCATCATCCCTTCATGGGGAGAGAACACTGTCTAGATTTCTGTGGGAGCAATGGAGAGCTTTGGCCAGCTCCTGACTGCAGTTGCATTTGATCATCCATTCATCACTTTGAATATTTTAGCTCCTAACCACCCCTTTTCTTCTCCGTGGGATGCCTGTACGGAGACTGTCCTCAGGGTTTTGCTCCCTCAGCCTTCTGTTACGAAACATGACTTGAGCTTTCTGGTTCACAACGCTCCTGTTTTACAGTGCCCCCATGGACTTTGCTGTTAATACCTATATGAGCCACGCTGGGATCCGTCTTCGGGAGTCTCGACCCTCCTGCACGGCAGAAAAGACCCAGTCTGCCCCTGACAAGGACAAGTGGCTGCCCTTCTTCCCTAAGACCAAGAAGGTAACAGAACTGCCCACAGCACAGCTGTCCTGGAGCAGGGCTCTGTGCTGAGGCAGACCAGGAAGCCATTTCACAGCCTTCCAGCTACATCCCCCTCTTTTCTCCAAACCTGACCACAGGTGAAACATGTTCATTAGAATAAAAACCTGAGTCACCTCTCCAATGATTTGTTTAGGGCCAGTCTTAGGACAGGGCAAGGGTGATTAGCAGTCTCGTGTCTGAGTGTTGGAACCACCTCCAAACTAATGTCTCCTATCTCAGCAGAGCAGCAATTCCAAGAAAGAAAAGGATGCCTTGGAGGACAAGAAGCGAAACCCCATCCTCAGATATATTGGGAAGCCCAAGAGCTCTTCTCAGAGCAGTGAGTATTTTAGAAAACAAAAGCCTTGGCCATTCTTTGGTAGAGAATTGAGCCCCTTCACCTTCCCAGGAAGTAGAGGGGCTTCCTGTGTTTCTGGGAGCCAAGGCCTAAACTCTGGAGACTGTAGCTTGCTCTTAGAACTGCTGCTCTCTCCCCCTGCCACATCTAGCCAATTTCATTGAGGGAAGGCTAATTTTTCAGAGCCAAGGGGTGTTAGCCTGGAACTTCAGAAACAGCTGTAGCTACTGAATAGTTCTGTGGAAGAACTTATGGCTTGGAAAGACTGCCCTGTGGTCTTAGTTTCATCTTCATCCCTGGAATTTATGCACACACCTGTGGTTTTGTGTTTGGATCCTTGCTGAGGGTTTTAAATGACCGTTAAGTAGAACTGGCAGGGATAGGGACAAGCTCCATAACACGATGGTAACAAAAGTGCTAATGAGCCTTCCCACCAGCTGTGTCACGTGTCTAGAAACTGTCAGTAGTTCAGTCCTGAGCTTCAGTGGGAGTCGCCTTCATAGACCTTGGTGACACTTGGGTGGGGGAAGGGACTTCTGCGTCTACTTTGGTTTTGTCACCACCTTCTCGTTTTCCAGCTTGATAGGATTTTTATTTGACTCTTGCAACGTTAACTGACTTTTCATGGTTTACTTTTGTTTTTGTTTGTTTTTCTTTTAGCATTTCATATTCCCTTGTCCCCTGTGGAAGGTAAAAGGACAATTTTCTTCGGTTTTATCTTCTCATTAGAATTGATTTTCCACCTCCGGAATCTTGCTGTTCTTTCCCATCTGGTCCTATCTGGTCCCGACTTGCTTCTTCCTTTTCTTCCCTCCATCTCTCTTAAGGATTCCTCCTTTCTGTTACTGCTTCTCTGTAACACAGACTGCTGGGGTCCCTCTTCTGCACTGTGTTAGCTGCCAGACCTTGTTACCTTACCTGGTTTCTGAAGGATGGGAACTCCCTTCCCTGAGGCGGGCCTTCCTTGAGGTTCTGACAGAGACCAGCCTTCTTGGCGACAGCTTTCCTGTGGCCCTAGCCTTTACTGTTCCGAGTGTAGTCTCTTGTCACTGTAACAAAATGTTAGAGACAACCTAAAGAGAGGAAGTGTCTATTGGAGCTAGTGGTTTCAGAAGTCTCAGTTCATCGTCACTTGGCCTATAGCTTTGTGGTATGGCAGGACAGTGTGGCATGTGGAGAGGAAATCTGTAACTCATGAAACAAGAAGAGAAGCTACTGAGAGGTCCAGGGCTCCTTTTCAAGGACCCATCTGCCCTTGTAACCTCCTTCTAAGTAGACCTAACACCTCCCAGTCACACCATCAGCTGTGACCTAGCCATCAGTGTGCAAGCTTTTGGGAGGCCATGTATATGAAGCAAACCCTACTAGACTTCAGTGTGTGATACAGGGAGAGAGAAGAACAGTCAGCTTTTCATTCAATGAAGTAATAATCAGTTTAAGGTTTTTTTTTTCTTTAATTGAATTTCAAGTTGCAAATAACTTCTTTTATTTATATCCCTATTCCTGCTTAGGCCCTTCAGTATAGTACAGGAGGACATTAGGTTGGAAGCCAGGCTGGCTTACATACTTAAATCAGTAAAGTACTTGCCACAAAAACATCAGAGCTTGATCCTCATAGAAAGCCAGGTCCTGGAAGAAGCTCAGTGGCTAAGAGTGCTGGCTGCTCTTCCAAAGAACCCAGTTCTGATTCACAATCCACACGGTAGTTTGCAGCCATCTGTAATTGCAGTTCCAGGGGATCTGAGGTCCTCTCTGGCACCAGGCACAAAAGTGGTGCACAGATATCCATTCAGGCAAAGCACACACACATTAAATAAATAAGTTGAAAGGAACAAAAAGACAGCTATGGTCTTCTAGTCTTCTCTCTCTTTCTTTCTCTCTCTCTCTTTCTCTCTCTCTCTCTCTCACACACACACACTTCAAAAACAATAATTGATATAGACCTATGGAGATGGCTCAGTAGAGTACATGATTAGCATATGTAAAGTCCTGACTTTGACTGCCAGCACAACAGAAATAATAATAGATTATATACATTAACCCATAAGCAATTTAGCCAACATCAAAGCATCATAGAAACAAGCAAGTTTATTTCCATCAGTGAGGTTCGTGTGTATACAATTAAACAACTCAAATTGTGCATGGTGGCATATTCCTATAACCCTAGAACTTGGGAAGTTGAAATAGGAGGATTAGGAAATCAAGGTCAGCCTCACTACAAAAAAGAAGGTACAAAAAATTGATTACTGTTTTCTAAGTTCTACAGTAATTTGAACATGGCAAAAGAGAGCAACAGAATACAGTCAGGAAATTCCACTGCTATAATTCATTTTATGTAAAAATGGCAATTTAAAATAGTGCCTTGGAATTATTTTAAGTTACTGACATCCCATGCTATCCTCAGCCATAAAAATAATGCTTGGAAGAAAAATTTAATGAAAGAAAAATTTAACAAAAGAATAGCCTAGAAATTCAGGCCCATCATTGGAACCAAGCCACCACTGAGCTGCAGTTCCAGCTCCAGGCCCATATCTGCCAAAATCTGCTTCTCATCTGCCGTGCAAAGGAAAGGGTGAGGCAAGAACGGACTGTAAGAAGCTTCGCTTGAGGAGCTTGCAAGGGAACAAGAACGTACACGGTGGGGTAAGGTTGCTGAACCCAGCAGAGCAAGATAAAAGATACCAAGGGTCCACATCTTCTCTTTTTTTATTATTATTATTGTTTCTGACTGTGTGGGTATTTGCACATGAAGGCAGGTGCTCAGAGGGCTGTGGACTTGGATCCACTGAAGATGCAGGCAGCCGTGAGCTGTATGACTGGGCTACGGGCAACTGAGCTCTGTTCCTCTGGAGGAGCAGTACACACTCTTACCCCAGTGAGCCTCTCCAGCCCCAGGCCCATCCACATGCTCCTTGATTCACACTTTATCACTCTGATTGCTTGATTTGATTTGGGCTTCTAAAGTGTCCAGGACATCAGATGAGTGTATGTCTACATCTGAAGGCCAAGCATCTGCTGCTGGGAAGGCTCACTTGGACTCACCTATATGTCGTGGGACTGTAGAAGTCAAGGTCGACCTTGAGTGTCAGTCCTCATGAGACAGCCACCTTGTTTTTTATGGTAATCTCTTATTAGGAACTGGGGCTCACCAGTCTGTTAGGCTTGCTGTCCCCATCTTTCTGGGGACTGGAATTAGGTGCTTGTCACCACACCTGGTTTTTTATGTGAATGTGAAGGATCCAACTCTGGTCATCACATTGGTGCATCAAGCACATCACTGAGCTGTCACCCGGACCCACGTAACTCACCTGTACTTAGTTCCATCATCAGTCAGAGAGTAGAGAACAGGGAGGAAAGTCCACAGTGAAACTGCAGGGATCAAAAGTCTGCTCCTTTCTGTTCCCCCTTGTTACTCTGAGTTATCCAGCCACACCAGATCTCAGGGCTACATCTGCTTTTTGCCACAGCCACATCCTATATAGGGCATACCTAGCTGTTTTTCTGGCAGCCCAATAGTAGACTCTGCCTCCTGCTGTCAGTTATAGAATGAATATTCCTGGATTCTTGCATAACCATGCAGACAAGTCCATTGTGGATGCACAGTAGACCACGAGTCTATAGTAATCTCCAAGCCAGCTGCACGTTCAGCCTAGGAAGGGTCCTGAATTCCAAACACAAGTGACATTAACAGCCCTATAAACACTCACCCAGCCGCTTACTTCACACAAGTGCACCCTGACCATCTGTCTCAAGGATAGAGTTGTAGACATGGAGAGAAAGGCAAATGCTTTTCCTTCTCTCAGGCTTGGAAGTTTTCCTGTGAAAGTCAGATTTTTGCGACCAGGAGGCCTGTCTTGTTATTAACATCAGGTCCCTGGGTGCCTCTGCTGCCTCCTCTGCCCTCTACCTAAGCCCTGCTCTAACCTCAGTTCTGACTTAAAGATGAGCTCCTCATCTCCCCTCTGGCTCCCAGAAACTGGGCTTGGGTCTGAGGCCCACTTTGTGGGGTTCTTAAGTATTATGTCTAGGTTTCTCCTCCCTATCTATCTCTTGCTGTTATTGAAACAAGACTAGCTCCTTAAGACTAGCTTGGGGCAAGAGCTAGAGTTTAAATACCAGAGAGTAGTGTGTCACTCTGTTCTAAGAGATCACCTCTCACCAGTTCTTTAGTAGTGGAGTTCAAAGCTGGCAAAAGGAATGGGGTGGAGAGTTGTGGGTGGAGATTGGGAGGTGAGTTCTGAAAGTGATAGAAATTTGAAAAGGACCTAAGGTTTGCAATATGGACAGATTCCGTGTAGATGTGGTTTGGTCTTCCTGGCTTTCTTTTTTTTTTTTTTTTTTTTTTTTTTTTTTTTTTTACTGTTAATTTTTTTTTTTTTTTTTTTTTTTTAAAAAAAGTTTTTGTTTTTTTTTTTTTTTTTTTTTTCAAGTAGAATGTAAAAGTTCCAAACACTCTTGTTTTGTACATGAGAAAAAAGGATACTTAAGAAAGGAAGAGTGTCCGCCTAGGACCACGCAGCGCAATCAGAGAAGAGTGAGGACTAGGTCATGTGCCTGTCTTCTGGTCCCATGCTGTTCTCATCTGTGCTTGTTCATTGCTCTGTCTTCTGGGCTACAGGGGAGTAAGGGCCCTGGAACAGAAAGCATAGTACCCTTCATTTTCTTTTTGCCTGCAGTTAAGCCAGGCAATGTGAGGAACATCATTCAGCACTTTGAGAACAGCCATCAGTATGATGTCCCAGAGCCGGGGACACAACGACTCTCAACAGGAAGCTTTCCTGAGGACCTGCTGGAGAGTGACAGGTAGCTGTAGCTGGATGGGGCCCACCAGCTGCCCAAGACATGGGGCATGGGCAGGCTTCATCAGGGATAATTCCAGCTGCCTTGCTCCTCTCCACTAGACTGTGAGGTCCCACCATAGGGCCTGCCCACCCTGAGTAGCTGCAGAAACCATGACAGTGTTGGGATGAGATCAGTGGAAGACCATGGAGACAGCCTTGAGGTTGATCCTGTAACTACCAAGTAATTCCTTCCCAGAGTAGAGTTAGATTGTACGACCTAACAACTAATCAGAAAGCACTGGGTGATGTGGATAAGGGACTTTAGAGAGAACAGAGGGAAGTCTTGGAAAATAAAAGGCCTGGAAAGGCTAAATTAAGTCTTTTCCTCTTAAGAAAACTTAAGCTGGGCTGGTGAGATGGCTCAGAGGTTAAGAGCACTGACTCAGGAACCACATGGTGGCTCATAACCATCTGTAATGGGATCTTATGTCCTCTTCTGGTGTGTCTGAAGACAGCTACAGTATACTCATATACATGAAATAAATAATATTTTTTTTAAAAAGAAAACTTAAGCTGGGTAAGTGTGATGGACAGGCCTTTAATCCTAGCACTAAGGAAGCAGAGACAAGTAGATCTCTGTGAGTTCTAGGCCAGCCTGGTCTACAGATAGAGATCTTGTCTCTGAAAATAATAATAAATTGTAGAAATGCTTAGAAAGTGGTTTCTGCAGACACTTTCAAAAACAACCAAGTGCCTGGGAATAAGTCATCTATTTCAGCAGACCACAGTGTCAGTTGGCTCAAGACAGATTGTTCTTCCCTTAGGGGGAAAAAAAGGCAGATGTGGTGACACCTGTCTGTAATCTTAGCACTGAGGGCTCAGTGCCAGCCTAGGCTACAAAGTAAGACCCTGTCTCAGAAAAGGTGAGACAGGGTGAGGATTGTGCTGTCTTATTTTCTGCATCTCCATCAGGTATCAGTGCTAAACAGGATGTCTGTCTGGTTTTAACACATACTGTAAGATTTATGTGCTCCTGACTGGCATAATAACAGTGGAGTCCTGGCTATAGCCAGCTTTAAATAAAGATTTCCTGTAGTCAGAAATATCCGTATAGACTCCTAATCATCCTTGAGATACCGTACTGCAGCCTTTGTATGTGAAGATAATCCTATTATAAAATCAAGTCTGAAAGCCATTGAGGAATAGCAGTTGGCAGAGGCAAGTCTGCAGGTAGCAGTGTAGATATTCTAACCATTCTGCCTTTGAAATAACTGTCAACACTAAGTGAGACGTTCTTCTTTCTGTTTTATATTAGGCCTTCATAAACTTAGTGCATGTCAAAGGATTTGACAAAGATTATGATTTTATTTGTTTATTTTATATATGAGTGCTATATCTGCATAAAAACCTACATACCAGAAGAGGGAATGGGATCCCAATATAGATGGTTGTGAGCCACCATGTGGTTGCTGGGAATTCAACTCAGGACCTCTGGAAGAGCAGTCAGAACTCTAATAGCTGAGCCATCTCTCCAGCCCCCAAGAATTTGACAAAGATTAAGAGTTGTACTGTTGGTTTCAATTACCTAATATTTTAGGTAAGTTAGACAATGAATCATTTAATTTGCTGTGACAGGTGTGATAATTTAAATATGTCATATATTTTAAGTTTTGGAGAGATTGTCAATACCTTGAGAAAATATTTGAATCCACTTACAGACTTGTACCCTTTGCCTTGTTGGATAAATTTGTTCTACCTAAGGCAGTCACCAAAATCCTAAAACTATTGTAAGCAGAAGCCTTTGGATTTTATTGTAAACTCCTTGGCAATCTTGGGAGAATAGTTTAGAGGCTCAGCAGGTAGTGAGTGCCCCAGGGTTCTTCCAGGAAGGTACAAAGCTTTGCAGCCGCTAGCCCTACTGAAAGAGGTTTGCATTGCTGGCTGAGGACACACAAACAGTGCAGTTGACCTGGGTTGGAATTGTTCCTGTAGATTTCTGAGGGGTAAGTTCAGTGGGGCATCGGTTGTCAAAATGTTTGCAAACCCTGAGGACAAATTCAAGCCCTTGGGAGATGAGCTCCCTGTTGAACCTCTGGCTGTTTAGAGAATATAAATGAAGATTCAAGGTACTGGGCTCTCCGCTTCTGTAGCCAGCTTCAGCATTGAGAGCTCTCCAGACATCTCAAGGCCCTCTATGTTTCCAGACACAGAACAGGATATAGCTTAGTAATAATGGTAATAATGTCCACAAAGGGCCAGCCCAGCCGGGCCTGACGGCATCCAGGGGCATCTAAGGGTCAGAGGTGCCAGCTGTGTTGAGACTGATGCACTGCAAGACTCAACAGAAAGCAGTTCTCAGCTGTCAGCTTCTCACCAAGCCCCAGGGACAGCCAGGGTTGAACCCCTGCCTGTCTGTAACCAGGCCCTGGAAGCGTCCTTCCCAGCCATTCTTCCCTGGTATGGAAATTGCAGCTTAGGAAGAGAAGAAATCTACATCACAGCTAGAGGGTGAGAATAGTACAACAGATAAAGTCTTCTGACAGCCTGGAAATTGTAGAGCAAGGTATGAAATCTGTAACTATACCACCCTCAAAGAGGATCTTGTCAAGAAAGGATCCACCTCAGAGTCAGAGAAGAGAGTAGCTGGTCCAGAACAGGCAAGGTGTTCTAGCCATGGGATGGCCTCCAGAGCAGAGAGGTTGGATGAACCTTGTAGTTCCTGATGAAGGCCTGTGTTATCCACGGGTCTTCTGAAAGGATCATGGTGTCTTAGACGTCTGGACACAACACAAAGCTGATTCTCTGTCTTCACCTTTCTGATAGCTCGAGGTAAAGAGGGGAAACTATCCAATAGCTCACTGGGGAGAGCAAAGGGTCTGTAGAGCAGCCAGAATGGCTTGTTGTTGTCTGGCTTCTGGACCCTCATGTTTAAACTCTGGTATTGAGGTGCCCTTCAAGTGGGGTAACAGGTAAAAGCTAGCCACAAGTCAGATTTCAGAGTTTCCTGTCCCTCCCTGACAGTTCGCGCTCAGAGATTCGACTGGGCCGCTCTGAGAGCCTCAAGGGCCGGGAAGAGATGAAGCGATCCCGGAAAGCAGAGAACGTGCCCCGGTCTCGAAGTGATGTTGACATGGATGCTGCTGCAGAGGCTGCCCGCCTTCACCAGTCAGCCTCGTCCTCTGCCTCCAGCCTTTCCACCAGGTAAGCGTAGCGTCCAGTGGCCACACCCACTGCTATTCAGTGTGGTGACTATGTATTAAGAGTTGGCATTTTCTCCTCAGGTCTCTTGAGAACCCAACCCCTCCCTTCACCCCCAAAATGGGCCGCAGGTGAGTGATGAGCACTGTAGTGCCTCTGTTTGGTACCTCTGGCACATCTGTGTTCTGCCCTCTTCCCACACCTAGGGCTGGCCAGGGTTGGGTAGGAAAGTGATGGACAATCTTGAGTGTAAGTTACCTACAAGTGAAGCTAAGCTCTCCGTTTTCCACAGGAGCATTGAGTCCCCCAATCTGGGGTTCTGTACAGATGTCATCCTTCCCCACCTCCTGGAGGATGATCTGGGCCAATTGTCTGACCTGGAGCCAGAGCCAGAGGTCCAAAACTGGCAGCATACAGTAGGCAAGGATGTGGTGGCCAACCTGACCCAGAGGGAAATTGACCGGCAAGAGGTCATCAATGGTGAGAACCTGCCTTGTTCCCCTCATCTCCTCTCATGCTTGTGGGGGTGGGGGTGGTAGAGATTTCCCAAGGTCACCTCATTCTGACCTTAGCCTGAGGGTAGAAAAATCGACACTCTACTTCTTCGAAAAGTAGTGTGGTGTGGGGACCAGATAGTGACTCTAGACACTTGCTGATTTACTTTTTCCCCTGCCTCTCCCTGTCACAACCCCTGCTCAGAGCTTTTTGTGACAGAAGCATCTCACCTGCGCACACTCCGAGTCCTGGACCTCATCTTCTACCAGCGCATGAAAAAGGAGAACCTAATGCCTCGGGAAGAGCTGGCGCGGCTCTTCCCTAACCTGCCTGAGCTCATAGAGATTCACAGTAAGGAGCCTGCCTCTCTCCAGACTCCTTATGCCACCTTTGACTGTGTTCTAGTTTGAACCTGTCCCATCCCTACCTAGATCCCCCTGAGTAAATAGGGTTTCTACCGCTGTGGTGAAACACTATGATCTAAAGCAAGTTTCAGAGGAAAGGATTTGTCTTACTCTTCTATAAAACTGTTCATCTTCGAGCCTGGAGGCAGGAGGAGTTGATGCAGAGACTGTAGAGGGCCACTGTGACTGACTCGCTCCCCATGGCTTGCTCAGCCTGCTTTCTTATAGAACCTAGAACCACCAGTCCAGGGATGGAACTTCCCACAGTGAGCTGGGCCCTTCCCTGTCAGTCACTAATAAGAAGATGTCCTATAGCCAGATCTTATGGAGGCATTTTCTCAATTAAGACTCCCTCTTTCAGATGACTCTAGTTTGTATGTTTGGTTGGCATAAGACTAGCCAGCATACCCTGCTATTCCTGCTGGGAGAAGCTGATGGATAGCCTGAAACTAATCCTCCAGAACCCCCAGAATAAAGGTTTCCAGACTCTTCCATGGACTTCTGTCAAAAATGCCTTTCCTCCTAGTAATAAAGTATCTAGCAGTGTCGCTCAACCCTTGCATTCCTCCTTCCACAGATTCCTGGTGTGAAGCCATGAAGAAGCTCCGGGAGGAGGGCCCCATCATCAGAGACATCAGTGACCTCATGCTGGCTCGGGTATGGCAATGAGGAAACTGGAGGAAGTGAGCTCTCTTTACCTACCCCAAGACTAAGGAATTTCACAGGGGAGGGGGTAGTTAAAGGGAGGGGCTGCTGCTCCCTCGCAGGAGTGTGATACCCAGACCATATCCATTCTGCCTCTTCAGTTTGATGGTCCTGCCCGAGAAGAACTTCAGCAAGTAGCTGCACAATTCTGTTCCTATCAGTCAGTAGCCCTAGAGCTAATCAGGACTAAGCAACGTAAGGAGAGTCGGTTCCAGCTCTTCATGCAGGTATCCTGGGCGTGTCTTGACCCTCCCTCATCGCTGTCATGCTCACCAAAGATCTAACCTCCTCTTCTGGACCCTAGCCTCATCTCTTCTCTACTGAGGATAGCACCTAGCTGTGCCCCACCCACCTACATTACCCAACACCACATACTGTAAATTGTTACCTCCAGGGCAGAGGTGCCTTTGGTTGACAATTACTCAGCATTGCAGGCAAAAGGTCTGTCTTGCCTATAGAGCTAGTGTGTACTGTTCTCTAGAATTGGAATGAAACTGCCCTTCTGTTTTGACCATCTCTTCCTAGCACGTCAACCCCTCCCTAAATGTTGAAGAAAAAACTGCCACTATTTCTAGGGGGCCCATCTAGGGTTAGGGCCCATGTGGCATTTTCACAGCCATCTTAACCCTGAGCCCTGAAGGTAACTCCCAACCATGGTAGCACTTCTTCCTCTGTCTGCTTCTTGCTCTTCAGGAGGCTGAGAGCCACCCTCAGTGCCGGCGTCTGCAGCTCCGAGACCTCATCGTCTCTGAAATGCAACGGCTCACCAAGTACCCACTGCTGCTAGAGAACATCATCAAGCACACAGAGGGTAGGGCAGGGCGGGGGTCTGTGCCTTGCGGCAGCAAAGTTCCTTACTTTGTCACAGTTTTGTGATCTTCAGTGTCTTCTTCCTCATCCTGGTACAGTGAGTCTCAGAATGATTGTAAATGTGATTTAGAAACACAAAATGCTACAAGGCCACTGCTGGCTTGTGGGGCTTTATACAAATCAGGAAGTATAGACCCACAGGCTGGCTCACCTGGGTAAATGTGAGTTCCTCCGAGGGCTTTGCTGAGTGTTAGCACTCATTCATACCTCTGCTAGATGCCTCTGCAGTGTTCAAGTGTCACATCCAGGGGACTAGCAAGATGAGTAGAGTGGAAAGGGAGAACCAGGTTGTCCTCTGACCTCCACACGCACACACTGTGGCATGCGTCCACACACACACACAGTAACAGTAAATAAGCAGATTTGCTAAACCAGAATAACAGTAGAGGGTGCACTTTGCGTTGCAGAGGCACCAACCACACACATCCTTCTATTTGGCAGGTGGCACCTCTGAGCATGAGAAGCTCTGCCGTGCCCGGGACCAGTGCCGGGAGATTCTCAAGTTTGTGAATGAAGCAGTAAAGCAGACAGAGAACCGCCACCGATTAGAGGGGTACCAGAAACGCCTGGATGCCACTGCCCTAGAGCGGGCCAGCAACCCCTTGGCAGCAGAGTTCAAGGTAGGAGGTGGAGACTGCAGCACTGAAGCCCCACATGCATCCTTCTTGTGTCCCCTTAGGAACAGAACTCAAGTCAGGGCCCAGTGAGTCTTAGAGGTGAGAAAGATGGCTTGTCACCATGCCCTGGGAGACACACCCTATTACTGTCACCATCCCTAGATGGACAAGAACAGACAGCCTCACTAAGTAAACACTAGATGGTGGAGAACTCTGACTTTGGAAAAAAACAGAACTGAGAATGAAGTAAAGGTGGAAATCATATAGAGGGACTGAAGCTGAAGAGGGAGACAGGAAAGGCAGCACGTCTCCTTGGGAGCTTAGATGATGCAGTGGGCCAAGTGGGAAACCTAAGTCAAAGCCATTGGTAAATCCCCCAGAACATCACAGGACACACACAGGGCTTCACAGCACCTTTTACTTCTCTCCGTCCCTTGCAAGAGCTCAGAGGTAACAGTCGTTTCCTGCTCACTCATTCCCAGCACCTTAGCCTAATGTCCATGCACAGTGGTTTCTTAAACACTTGTTGAGTGAATGGAGTGGTGGTGTCTTCTTAACAGAGCCTGGATCTTACAACAAGGAAGATGATCCACGAGGGGCCTCTGACCTGGAGGATCAGCAAAGACAAGACCCTGGGTATGTATGTGCCAGGACTGAAAATGGGAGGGGACCTGTGGTAAGTGTGCTGCTCTGGCAGGGTAGTGGGAAGCGGAGGAGACATACAATGCAACTAGAATGTCAACATCGGGCTCCTAGAGCACAGCGTGGGCGGGGAGAATATAGAGCTGGCGTCACTGTATTCCTCGGAGACCTGGGCGCGGGCATCTAGCTTCTGGGCCCCTCGTGCTGATGAGGGTGAGTGAGCTCAGGGATTGTCTTAATTCCCAGACCTCCAGGTGCTTCTACTCGAGGACCTGGTGGTACTGCTGCAGAGACAAGAGGAGCGGCTGCTGCTAAAGTGCCACAGCAAGACAGCCGTGGGCTCCTCCGACAGCAAGCAGACGTTCAGCCCTGTGCTGAAGCTCAATGCTGTGCTCATCCGCTCCGTGGCTACAGGTACTCATGAGGAGATGAGCCAGCAAGCCTGGCTGATAGAGGCTTAATATCCTCCTGTGTTTCCTCCTGTGTTCCTGTCTTGACCCAGTCTAAGCAGGAAGCTTTGGTCCAGGACGGGCAGGCTAAGGGGTAGATAATGGACTAAGATGGAGATCCACAAGCTAAAGCGGGGTTGAAGGACACTGATGGGTACACTGGTGAGGCCTGAGGATATCAAAGAGGAATTGGCATAGACGTAAGGAACAGGACAAGTCCTGTCGCCAGAGTGCCTGAAACAGAGTAGAGCTTCAGTACACCTAAAGCACAGAGCCAAGTCCAGGGATCTGAGCTGACAGTGCAAAGTGTGATATGACAAGAAAGGGTAGGGTCCCACACTCCGGGATCACCCTCATCTATGACACCTGACCTCCCCAAGCAGCTCAGAAGGATGGGGTAGACATGAAAAGATTTGCCAAACCCTAAGCACTGTGTGCACATCAGCCCTCAGTAGTAGAGCAAGAGAGAAAAATGACCCTGACAGATGTCCCTGGGGGAACCCAAAATTGCCCACATCTTTTGTTGGTGAGTCCTAATTGATTCTAATGGCCCAGCTCTATCTCATGGTGTTTTCTTCAGGTTAGGGACTATGTCTGCTGTGCCCAGTGTAGACTTTCTGGCTTCCTTCCTTTCTTTCCCCAGACAAGCGAGCCTTCTTCATCATCTGCACCTCCGAGCTGGGCCCTCCCCAGATCTATGAGCTGGTTGCATTGACGTCATCAGACAAGAATATGTGAGAAGTTGTGGGGTCCCATGTAACTTCAGTCCCCTGGGAGCCAGAGGAGTGTGTGGAAGGATTTGAGCAGTGAGGCCGGGGCTGGGCCCAAAGCAGTACCTGGATGGAAGGCTGGAAAGAGAACTAGGAAGCAACATAGGCACAGAGCAGCAGAGGCCACCACCCCAGGACATAACCAGACCCTGGGACAAGCATACCAAGTCCATGTATGACTCAGACCCTGTCTCTTCCCAGGCTGTCTGTCTACCCCATGTTCTCAACATCGACTGCCAGAGGTGACCCAACATAGTGGGCAGAGACCGGTTAAGTCAGACAGTTTCTTCCCAGTGGGATTTTCATCCGTATGGTCTTATTTGAGGAGGAGCTGTATACAGAGTATATAACTTAGTACATAGTATATAAAGTCTATGTTAGCATATATTACACTAATGTATTGGTATATAGAGTACAGCTTAGTATAGGCTTAACAAAGTGTTAATATCTAGTAATTGGTAGGTATGAGTCATATAAACCCAGGGGAACAGCCAGCGAGAAACGTTGATGGAGACGGAGACCTGCCTAGAATAGGTTTCTTGAGACAGGATGCAGAAAGGTTTTTGGCAGTGGGGTCCACAGAGGACACAGGTATGCCTGGCCATGTTCTCATCACTAGTTCTGTGTTTCTGCCGAGCAACAGATGGATGGAGCTCTTAGAAGAGGCCGTGCAGAATGCCACCAAGCACCCTGGAGCTGCCCCAATCCCCATCCATCCCTCACCACCAGGATCCCAGGAGCCGGCCTACCAGGGCTCCACCTCCAGCAGGTGTGGTGCTGAGCCTTCCAGCTCCCAGCAGTGCCCCCCATACCACTGCCTGTTTCCTGATTCTCCTCAGCCTTTCCTCCCTAGGGTAGACAGCCTCCTCAGGGAAATGCCATTAGGAAACAGTAGCTCTGGCAAATAGAGGAACATGCCTCTGCTACCTGCCTTCTGTCCTCCCTGCCCTCCCCAACCTCTCACTTGGATACAATGGAGACTGCCTCTAAAGTAGGGCTGAGGTATAGACTCCAGCTAGAAAAGCGAGGCCAGCGTTCATCCTCTGCGTTGCCAGCCTGCACAGCCCAGTCAGGTGGTGAGGCCCAGCACCTTTGCCTAGCCCCCTGCTCCTTTATAGCCTGTGAAAGATAGGAGGGGCCAGACTGGGACTCATGACATCCTGACCAGGCTGGCAAAGCTAGAATTGCCAGAGGTCTGCTCTAACCTTCAATGGGTTTCTTCCCTCAGGGTAGAAATAAATGACTCAGAAGTATATCACACTGAAAGAGAACCCAAGAAGCTACCTGAAGGTAAGGCCTCTCTCCATCTTGTGGGAAACCAGCATAGTCCATTTCTCATAGATAGGGTCAGATTGAGGTATCGGGTGACAGGTGTCTATCAGGGCCAGAGGTATGAGGCCTGTGATAAAATGCGTAGAAGAGAATCGGAAGAGGGGAGTCGGGGAGAGACTGACAGCTTGAGCAACTCCACTGCCTCTGTAGTAACAGGGTTAGCAGAGAAGGCCCTGCCTGCTTCAGCCAGAGATTGCTGTCAGAGAGTAAGAAGTATTGGGTGCTCAAGGAGTTCAGGCTTAAGATGTGATTACTGGGGTGGGATGTAGCAGCTCAGTTGGCAGGTAACTTCCCTTTGACATTGTCTGGGGCTTTTTTGTTTTCGTTATTATTTTTGTTTTGTTTTGGTAAATTAGGATCTTGAGTTTGGAGAAAAATGTACAGTTCCCTGCATACGTCACTCTTCTGTTTCCTTCCACTTCCTTCCACTTAGACCGTTTTCCTCTGAGTCCCACAGGTCCTCCATAGCTTTGTTCAGTGGCTGCTCTGTTATTTTTGTTATGTCAATTAACAGTATAGCCAGCACTTCTAATGCTCACACTCTGGGTTATCTTTTTTTCCCATAATACTCACCACCTTCTAACAAATGCTAATTTCCCAGTTTATTTTTATTCCCTGTGTCCCTCCACTAAGACCTTAGGTTCCACCCCCAGGCACAAGTCTTCGTCTACCAGTGTGTGTCAGGGGTCTGCTTCATGAGGTGCTTCATGAATTCCCATAGAGCTTATCAACTAGTGCTCCCAAGTCCTGGGTCTGCAGCCAGGCATGGGCTCACCTCTTACATCTCCTCCGCCATGCCCTAACACTCATTCAAAACAGGCCCCGGGCCTGAGCAGAGAGTTCAAGACAAGCAGCTGATAGCACAAGAGGAGCCTGCCCAGGAAGAGGATGAAGAGGACTTGAGGACCTTGCCTCGAGCTCCCCCCTCCCTGGATGGAGAAAACAGAGGCATCAGGACAAGGGACCCTGTCCTTCTGGCCCTCACAGGCCCTCTGCTCATGGAGGGACTTGCTGATGCTGCCCTGGAAGATGGTGAGTGCTTCAAAGACAGTCATTGGCCCTGGTGTCCCAGTGGCATAGACAGTATGAGTCTCACCTTCTACCTGCTCAGAGATTCTTATTAGATATGCTGGAGGAAAACCGAAATGCCAGCTGGTCAGTCAGATCCCACCAGCTCCACCCTTAGACTGCAGCAGACTCTGTTGGTGCAGGAGCGATGATACCCCTCTTCTCCCTGAGCCTTCCTTTAGTAGCCTCTGTGCAGTCCTTCCCTAAGGAGACCTCTGTCTTCCTACAGTGGAGAACTTGCGTCACTTGATCCTGTGGAGCCTGCTGCCTGGTCACACTGTGAAGACTCAGGCTGCTGTCGAGCCTGAGGATGACCTCACACCCACCCCTTCTGTCGTCAGCATCACCTCTCACCCCTGGGACCCAGGATCCCCAGGGCAAGCTCCCACTATAAGTGACAACACCCAGCTTCCGAGGCCAGAGGGCAGCCAGCCAGAGGGCGAGGATGTTGCTCTCAGTTCTCTGGCACACCTGCCGCCAAGGACCAGAAATTCTGGCATCTGGGACTCTCCTGAGCTGGATAGGAATCCAGCTGCAGAGGCTTCAAGCACAGAACCAGCAGGAAGTTACAAGGTTGTGAGAAAAGGTAAAGTATGTTTGTGCGTCCATCGTGTTCAGACCTCTGCTGGAGTAGAGGTGTGTTCCAGGCAGACACGCTGCACATCTTCCTCTGGGATACTGTGTGAGCCAACTGGCACTGGGACTTGGGAGAAGATAGTATTGATCAAGTCAGACAAGCAAGGTTCAAAGGCCTGGCTTGCTACTCAATGTCTGTGTGTCTTAGACAAATTTCAAAGCATTCTTCGTTTTCCTTCTGTAACAGAGGACATTTCCTACCTCAGCCAAGCACAGATCAACTTCCCAAATACAAGTTTTTTTGCTATTCTTCACTGATTATCTTTTAAAAATAAATAAAGTGTAACTCTTCCCAAGAGACTTGGGCTGTGCACAGAGGGGCTTAAGCAAAGCTGGGAGGTCCTTCGGAAATAGGGATAGTCTGGGAGCAAGTGCAGAGAGCGGTAGAGAAGATGCCCCAAGTTGGAGGTACTACTGTGGGCAGCTCTGTGGCTACCCCAGCCAGGTTTGAGTAGACCAGCAGGGCTAAGGGCAGGGTGCAGCAGATCCTACAGCACAAGCTGTGGTGGAGGGAGTGCTCGCCTGAGGAGTGTGGTCAGAAGAGTGAAGCCAGGCCTTACCACTGGGGCTGAGGGGCTAACTGGCAATGACTGCTATCAGTGCCTCGTGACGCTGCCCTGTTCTGTTGGCCAAAGGCTGCCTCTCCTGGGCTTCTGGGAACTGACCTGCTTCCAGTCTTCCAAGGTGACTTGGTGGAAAGTTATCTGCAGCTCCCAGGACAGAGCCATGTGTGATCTTATGCTCACTTTGTGCTTTCCTTCCTTCACTTTGTTCTCCCCTGCCATGTCCACTTGTTTCTCCCTCCCTTCATGCTTTGTCTCCCTCTTTCTCCCTTGCCTTGTCTCTCAGTCTCTCTACTCCCTGGTGGTGGTGTCGGTGCAGCCAAGGTGGCGGGCAGCAATGCTATCCCTGACAGTGGCCAGTCAGAATCTGAGCTATCTGAAGTGGAAGGCGGAGCACAGGCTACGGGTAATCAACTTCTCCTTGGAGCCAAGGCCAGGCCAGGCGGGAGCAGGGGTCCAGTGGGATAGTATTGGGCCCTTGCTGTCAGAGTTCCATTACCCAAAACATTGTGTGTGTTCCCTGAGCTGTCTGACATGGGTAGGAAGTAGTACCACATTAGCCCGGAGACAGCTTTAAGAAACCACTCACTGGGACCTGTAGAAGTCAATTCAGAGCTTAAGCAGCCTATGCTCAGGAGGTCTGGCCAGCGCCCTCACTCCAGTGTACTTAACCTGAGCAACTGCTTCCCAGCCCTATGGTGGGGGAAAGTTTGCATGGCTTTGCAGGCTCCCTCATGTTCCTATGGTGGGACTTCCAGTGACCCGTTACATATTGCTGCCGGCTATCTCTGACCTCCCCTGATCAGGTGATGTTTCTAGGAGTTGGTGACATGTAGGGCAGTGTCAACATGCATCAGTAGGTGTGAACTGAGGTACTTGAAGTACTGTTGCCTGCTGCCTTCCAGAGGGGCCTGAAACCTTGCCCCTTCCTCCCTTCATTCTCATCGCTGAGCATCTTCCCCTGGCTGGTGGCCAAACTGAGAACAGTTGCCATCTAAGAGAAAGGGGGCTCTGGGAGTCTGGTAGGCAACATGGCCCTGTATACACTAGGTTGTCTGTAGAAGTCCCCTTGGCCTTTTCTGTCACAGGGCACACTGGGGACATGGGAGAAGTACTCGAGAGTCTCTGCTTGTCTGATTTCTCTCTCTTGCCATTGGGGCAGGGAACTGTTTCTATGTCAGCATGCCAGCAGGACCTCTGGACTCCAGCACTGAGCCTACTGGGACACCCCCAAGTCCCTCCCAGTGTCACAGCCTTCCTGCATGGCCAACAGAGCCTCAGCACTACAGGGGAGGCCGTGGGGGTCAGTGTTCCAGCCTGGTCCACAGGGATGTGGATGTGATCTTCCGTACCATCGAGCAGCTCACCAGCAAGCTTCACAGACTGAAGGTGAGGAACATGGTGTCAGCCAGGGAGCCCTGCACCACTCAGCAGGGACACACACACACACACACACACACACACACACACACACACACACACACACACACACACACACACACACACACACACACAGACACACACACACACACACACACACACACACTTTTCTCTCTGAGACCCGGGCCTCCCACATGCTAGATAAACCACTAAGCTGCATCCCAACTCAGGAAGCATATATATATCTAGATATCTTCAACTGGAGTCCTAGGCTACCCTGCCTACCCTACCACACCCTCTGAACCTTAGCACTGGAATTCAGACACTCCCTACAACCTTTCTAGGACATGGAGCTGGCCCACAGAGAGCTGCTCAAGTCCCTCGGAGGAGAGTCATCGGGCGGAACCACACCTGTGGGAAGTTTTCACACAGAGGCAGCCAGATGGACAGACTACTCCCTCTCTCCTCCAGCCAAGGAAGCCCTGGCCTCTGATTCCCAAAATGGTCAGGAGCAGGGGTCCTGTCCTGAAGAAGGTGAGTGAAGTCACTCCCTGTGAGCGTGTGCCACCCTGAGGGATGCCATGACCCGTGAGTCATGTAAGCAAGTAGTGAGGCGTGCATGTTCCCATGACCCCCCCTGAGATGGAGTGAGCCCATCCCCTCAGCTTCACAAAGAAATATTTGCCAGGCATAGTGGTTTGTACCTTTAATCCTAGCACTCAGGAAACAGAGACAGCTGAATTTCTGTGAGTTCGAGGTCAGCCTAGTTTCAGGCCAGGAGGAGCAGGGGTTGGTCTGAGGCAAGGTCTTTGTTCACCGCTGGGTAAGCCAGGCTGGCTGACCCACCAGTTTCTTGATGTTCTCCTGTCTCCTGTTTCTAGGTGTTCTGCCTATCCCTTGAACTCTCTCTAGCCCCAGAAAGTGATCTTTTAAGGCAAGCTGCACAGAGGCTCCCCCCAAATAGGGACTAGTAATACAGAACCCCTGGCCTGCATATAAGTCTATATACCACATACATGCAGTGCCTAAAGAGGACTGGAACTAGAGTTACAGGTGTTTGTAAGTTGCCATGTGGGTGATGGGAATTGAACCTGGGTCCTCTGGAAGAGTAGAAAGTATTCTTAATCACTGAGCCATCTCTCCAGCCCCCCAGAACCCTCTTTTTATGTTGATTTGAGAAAGTAATGCGCCAGGAGAGCCTTGGTCTTCCTCTGCTGCAGGTTCTTAGTGGTTCAGATCTGGAACGTGAGGGCAAGGCCACTGCAATGACCAGATTCAGAAAGTTAAAAGGCCTAACCTGTCTTGGTTTGGGGGGCCAGAAAGAAATGCAGCCTCAAAAGAAACAAGGCTTGGACTGACATGATGGTCACCAAGCCTAACCATCTGAGTTCGAGTCCCCGGATGTACATATGGAAAGAGAGAACTGACTCTAGCAAGTTCTCTGGCTTCCACACACATTCTATTTCGTATAAGTGGAAAAAGTGTAATAAAGTTTGTAGAGGAGAAAGCTTTGTCACAGACAGCTGGTGCTGAAGTCATCCAGGGACATGAAAAAGGACATCTCAAATGTAGCCAGCTTCTCACCCTCGCCATCTTCCCACAGGCTCCGACATCGCCCTGGAAGACAGTGCCACTGACACAGCTGTGTCACCAGGACCATAGCATCCAGACAACCAGAGTCTGGCCTGCCTCAGAGCACAACCCTGGGAGGCCCAAGCCTCCCCTTGAAAGATGCCACGGGGCCAGGGAATCCCTCGTGTTGCCTGGTCTGTTTCCACCAGACAGTCCAGTTCAGTGTCTCTTCCTCTGTTAGCCCAAGTCTCCATGGCTTTTGTCTCCTGAGCATGTTGACCACAACAGAAAGGCCTCCACCCTGCATAGCCACATAGCCAGTGTGGGGTGTGCTGTGTGCACAGTGCCCTCAGGTGTGCATGTCAAAGGAGGAGGCTTATGTGTGATTGCACTTTTTTCCTCCCCTTCTTCCTAGGCCCTGAGACAGCTAGGTGCCTGGCTCTCCTCTTTGTCCCTTTAGTTTCCTATAAATGTCTATTGTATGTGTATCTTTGCAATTGTAAATAACAGCCTTTTTTTTCTGTCCCTGGCATGTTCAACCAGTTAGAGAGAGCCAGGCAGCAGCCCAGCTCAGGGCCATGATTGTTTATGTCCCACTGGCAGGGAGGTCTCCCAGACTCCAGCTCTGTCAAGCTCCAGGGCCCGCCTCTGAAGCCTTGGCCACTTCTCCCTTCTTGTTGTCAGGAGACGTCCCTGCAGGGTTCCCCAGCCCTTCCCCACCTGCCCCATAGAAACAAATACAGCAGGTACGGATCTCAAAACAGACCCCAAGAGAGATGTGGAGTGGATTGCTGGAGTCCCTGAGTTAAGTCAGGGCTCTTCCTTCCCCAGGGGCCACAGCACCATTGGCTCATCACCCTGTCCTCACGCCACTCCCCACGATGAACATACACACTGTGCTAGGTGTATATATACATATATATAAATATATATAATATATAAAATACAGATATGGAAATGACTGTTTTGCTGTTAAAATAATGTATACTCTTATTTTCTTCCTTTCATGGTTAAGATTTTTTTAAAGAAAAGTTAAATATTCTTCTATTGTGGTTGTATGATTCTTAGACTGACAGAGGGTGAGGCTGCCAAGAATGGGTAAAGGGCAACAAGAGCCCATGCTGCACAATCCTGCACCAGGTCTCACCTGTCCCAAAGTCCAGATGTGTAGACCCTCTCACCAAAGGTTGGGCAACTTACTCTGGCCCAGAAAAGGACATCGTGGTTACTTCACACAAAGGAACATGGCTGCTGTACCTATTGTCAGCCGCAAAACATGAAAGGGATGGTCACCACACTGCCCTCCTCCCTCCTTCCCACAGGTCAGAAATGACAGCTGAGCAAGTGTGGGTCTGAAGCCAGCTTTAGAGGACCTGGTACATAGCTGAGAAAGCCATGGATGGCCATGGTGCACCCTGACACAGTGACTTAGACTTAGAGCAATCAGAGAGGTCTCTGGAGCCACTCACCAGCCAGTGCAGAAGATGGAGCTCTGGAAGGTGGAGGTGGCAGAGGGCTAGAGATGAGGGAGATGTCCCCTTTACCTTGGCTGGAGATTCCCTGTAGGCTGGCATGGGCTCTCCAGAATTCTTAGCAGAGGCAGCCAGCCCTACTCTGGATGTCCATGATTTCTAGTTCCTGGCATGCCATGTTTAATGTTTGGCCTTTGCTCTGCAAATTGGATACCATACCATACCCTCTCCAGAGTGCCTTCTTCTTTGAAAGCAGAGCCCTGACCTCTTGAAAACCAGACAGACACATGGAGATAAGTATCAGAGAATGCTGGGGAATGGGTCCTAGTTCAAAGCCTGCTCCCTCCGTCAATTATGTTAACTAACCCCCATCATTGTAAGGCTGTGTGCACACTGACATGGCCTGGGGGATGCTACTGGGACTCTCGGAGCAATGGCCCTAGCCAGGAGCTCAGCTCATCCCCCAATGGAGCCATGTCTAGCTAGGGAATATGAACAGACTCAAGAACCCAAATGTTCCACACAGTTCTGGAGTGATTGTCAAAGAACAGCACAGCAAGAGACTATGTTACTGGTCCAGGATACTTTCCCAAGGAGACAGCGGCTGCCTGTAGGAGGCCTAGGTAGCTGTGGCCTCCTCCTCCCTGACCTTGGCCTTCACAGGGTCCCTTGGCAACATCAGTTCTTGAATCATGATGTGTGTTGGACACTGTGGGTCAAAGCAGTTTTTCTGAAAGAGAAAAAAAAGTTAATAGGAATGAAGATTTAACTCCAGGGAAAAAGCAATGCTCTGGACAGTTTTAGGGTTGTTGAACAGGGGAAGGCAGTCACAGCATTGCTAACTGCAGGAAACTTGGGTTACTGCATTGACACCAAGAATCAGGGCAATGAGACCTGGAAGTGGGCTACAGACTTACTGCCAAGGACAGCCACAGCAGACCCAGGGGGGCCTTGGGTGAAGTCTTGGACTTGGAGACCTGAACCTGGTATTGCACAGCGGTGAGGAAGCCTTCCAGCCCCACCTCTGTGATTTGGTTTCCTAAGAGGAAGCACAGATAGTGGCATCTGATGTCACTGGCAGCCTGGCTCCCTCTGCTTCCAAATTCAGCAGGCAGGACTGTACTAGCCCTCTACCCACTACCCTTTCTCCTTCACTTCCCTTTACCCTCCTGATGCCTCTTCCCCACCTAGCTATCTTACCCTTGTCACCACTGCCCTGGATCACCTCCCTGACCCAGCGCTTCCTCCTCCAGCCCCAGCCCCCACCCCAGCCCCATGGGTCTGGCAACATGGTGCTCCACTATTGGAGAATTGAGTCCATCCCATGGAGCTGGAACGGCACAGAGCCCAGGTAGTCCCATGGCAAGGATAGGCAAGGCTTGCAAACATACGGAGGAGGTTGAGGTGCAAGAGGACCTTGTTCCCAGGCAAGAAGACCTTCCCATCTCGGTGTTCCACGGGCTCCAGGAGAGGGTTAACCATCTCTGTAGCTTCAACAACCAGCTGCTAAAGCAGAATACTTATTGCAGCAGAGGAGAGGGGAGCTGGTCAACAGGCCATTCATTCATTCATTCATCCATTCATTCAACATACAGGTTTTGAATGCTAGTTATAATTCAGGCTCTGTCCTAGGTGCTGGAGAAACAAAAATAAATAAGCCCATACCCTCAAAAAGTTCCTTGGTGTGGGGGAGCCAGAGAAGTAAACATAAATGTGATGTGGAAGGGGCCCTGAGAGCAGAGGACTATGGGAGTGCAGACGTTAAAAGGCAGCCTGGGAGTGAAGAGTGAAGTTGTTCACTTAGACAGAGAGGGTGGGTTCCCCAAGCAAGGAATGTGGCAGGTCCAAGGGCTCTGGAGCCTTGGGTCCACACGGGACTGAGGTTTTTAATAAAGATCTGTAACTCTTCCATAAAGAGAGTAGTCTGAAAACTAATGTCCTGATGAGGGACAGTCTGCTCAAGACAAAGGCAGACTGGCGTGGGAATTAAAAAGCCATCCTCCTCCCATCTAACTTGCTCTTCTGCCAGAACTTGGCTTGGGTGCCAGGAAAGAAAGGGCAGGACTTTGAATTCCAGGAGCATGTGACAGGGTCGTGGAGTCTCCTCATGGAGAACCACTCAGATGTAGGAGAAGGGATTGGAAGACAGGATGTAGGTGGCCCAGACTTCCTAAAGACAGACTCTGAAAGGGGAGATCCAGCAGCAGGAAAGGGTCTGAAGGAGGGTCTATGTGGAGCAGTGCAGTGACTAAAAGTGTCTTGGGGAATGTCTAAAGGGCAAAAGCAACCTGTCCCTGTGCAGATGCCAGGTATTGGAGGGCTGGTGGTGAGCTGAGGGCCTTAGAGTACAGCCTCACTTGGGCAGCAGGTCCCCCTAGACAAGGGAGTAAAAGGTCCTGCCACATGGGAAGAGAAGTAGGGCATTCTGAGTGTCACCTCCACAGGAAGTGCAGGTTAGCTAGCACACTGTGGGTGTGTGTGGGTGTGTGTGTGTGTGTGTGTGTGTGTGTGTCCTCAGCAGTGTGAGAGCTGGGGCACACCTGAGGGCCACTTACTTCTGACTCCAGGAGGATGCTGCGCTTCTCTTTGGCCCCCGTCTTCATCGCTTTGCCCTTGCTTATCTTCTGCTCAGGAATGGTCACCTCTGGGACCAGAAGAGGAGCCAGAATGCACAGAGCAGACCCCGACACCACCCAAACTCTCCAGAGAAAGGGGCTTGGCAAGGCAGATTCCCCAAACTCTGAGATTCGGGGGGAACCATAGGGACATCTACAATGAGCTCCCATCCAGCTGAGAGCTTCCTTTTCTCAGGACAGCCATGGAGGTCTAGTCCTACAAGATAAAGTAGTGAGCCACAGTGTGTAGGCCAAGGGGAGCATCACTCATTGTAAACAAGGCCGGGGGAGAGTCTTGAAAGAACAGCTCCTGGCAGATGAAGTCAGGCCCAAACCAGGTCCCGCACCCTGCCCATAGCTCTTCCTCCAAGTGCGGGGAAGGTTCCCGTAGAGGGGTGCCCACACTTACTCCCCTTGCCTGCCTTTGGGGCATCTTCTTTCTTAGGGGTTCCTTGTGTGGGTGACTGCCCAGGTCCCAACTTCTCTTCCTTCTTTACAACTTCCTGTGCCCCATGCAAGAAGACATAATCGTGAGTAAGCTGCCTCCCAGAGGGAGAATAGATGAAGGTTTGGCCTGAGAGACTCCTTCAAAGGCCAAGTCCACTTGCCCTCCCCCCCCCTCCCTGTATACACCTTGGAAACTCCTGCCCTGCCCATTCAAGCCTCAAGGCTCCCCATCACCGCATGCCTACCCCTGACTTCTCCTTTTTCTTGCCTATGGTCCGAGGGGCTTTCATTGACTGCATCTTTTCTGCCTTGTCCACCAAAGTAACGTTGCTGATCCCCAGATTCTGAGACTTATCTCGGTCTGTTTTGGAGTCCCCGTGTCGGGAGGAGGAAGGCTGCACTCACAAACAGGAGGGTGTGGAGGAAGTAACCAGAGCCTCGCCCCTCCCCACCCCCTTGCCTATCCATCAGTTCCAGACAGAGCCCAGAAATGGCAGAGAATGAGCTGAAGGCCCAGGCTCTCACAGGACAGGGAAATAGCCCACTTTGAATTTGACTTTAAATTTATTTATTCATTTATTTATTGCAATACTGGGGATCAGATCCAGGACCTCGATTGTGTTTTGTGAGCACTGTACTATTGTATATCTTCAGACCTTGGTTTTATCGAGCCAGGGTCTCACTTTAGCTCAGGCTGTCCTTGAACAACTGTTTCATCTGCCTCCTAACTGACAAGATTCATAACATGCCCAGCCAGCAGATTTTGTTGAGGTAAGTGCCAGGCAGTATTCCAAATGTGTTTTATATATAGTAACTCATTTAATCATCTCAATTCTGTGAAGAAAGTAACAGCTACCCTGCTTAGTTACGGAAAGTGCAGCTCTGGGTTTAAGCAATGAGTTCAAGATCAGAAAGAAACTGTTAATATGGCCGGGAGGATTTCAAACCAGGTGGTCTGAACAGCATCATTGCTTTTAACTACACTCTAATTGTCGGAGTAGCTGTATAGTTAGAATCCCAAGTTGGGTTTGGCAGACCATAGGCCTGGAGAATCCAGAGGGGCAAGAGGATTCAGGGAATTTAAGAGTGCTGGGCAGAAAAGCAGTCGACCTGGAAAACAAACACAGCTGTCCTGGAACCAGGCAGCTTCTCACCGATCGAGACCGCTCCTGCGTTCCTTTCACCAGCAGCAGGCGGCGCCGCTCCACTACCTCCCTGTGGGTCAGCTCAAAGGGGCGCAGGACCTGAGGCAAGGCCAGCTTCCTGCGTCAGACACCTGCGTCAGATCCCCTACCCCGCCCAGCCTGACAACCCACCTCGGCCAGCTTCAGGGCTCCCTTGTCTTGAATGTGGTTGTGCGCTAGGGACAGCCAGAGGAGAGAGCGGTTCAGCCTCAGGCCCTGGAGAACAGAGTAATTTGTAAGCCAAGGACAAGCTGGCACCCCCACACAGGAAGCATCCCACCACACGCACATCCGCAATGTAGCCGGCTCCCTCATCCCCGATGTGGTTGAATGCCAGGTTCAGTGAAACAAGGGTCCGGTTGCTGCTGTGCAGTGTGGACAGTGCCTGGCCCAGGAGATGTGCCCCGTGGTCGTTGATGTTGTTGTTCCTCAGAGACAAGTGAACGATCCTGGAGGAGAGAGGGAAAAGGAGGGGGGAGGGGGAGGGTGGAAGGGGAGAAGGAGAGGGAGAACCGGTGTTCCTGGGGCTCAGGGCCTCTTGGGGAAGTGAGGGGTTCTAACTAATAGGTGGAGGGGCAAGAATTAGAGGTGCCTAGGATAAAGAAAGGTCAGGGCTAAAAGTAACTTAGAAGGGGGGACAAGCCAAGAAGGAAAAGTGAAGTCAAGGAGACTCACGTGCTGTCCAGTCCCATTAGCTTGTTAAAGGACTGCTCTGGTATGGGGTTCCCCTCCAGAGATACCTTCCTGAGAAGGAGAGGGATCTGAGGCCTTGGAAACACCACTGAGGCCACACAAGTGGGAGGGAAATAGAGTGAAGGGTGGACATTTGGGGAACATCTGGGAAATGGAACCTAAGGATATCCGCCAATATAAGAAATAAATCTATGGGGGCTGGAGAGATGGCTTGTTAGTTAAGAGCACTGACTGCTCTTCCAGAGGTCCTGAGTTCAACTCCCAGCAACCACATGGTGGCTCACAACCATCTGTAATGGGATCCAATGCCCTCTTCTGGTGTCTGAAGAGAGTGACAGTGTACTCACATACACAAAACAAATAAATCTCTTTTAAAAAGACATAATATTTAAAAAAAAAAAAGGGCTGGAGATATGGCTCAGTGGTTAAGAGCACTGACAGCTCTTCCAGAGGTCCTGAGTTCAAATCCCAGCAACTACATGGTGGCTTACAACCATCTGTAATGAAATCTGATGCCCTCTTCTGGTGTGTCTGAAGACAGCTACAGTGTACTTGTATATAATAAATAAATAAATCTTTAACAAAAAAAAAAGAAAGAAAAGAAAGAAATCTATGACAATTCCCCAGGTTGAAATTCCAGAAGCATGACCAGTGATTTGGTAGTCTCTAAGACAGCCTTGACTGAGTCCTACTTCTAGGTACCCAGGCCATGCCAGGTAGTTCTGTCCAATGGGGTAGCTAGAACTGGTGACATTTGTTTGTGTGGTGGTGTTTCGGTTTGGTTTTCTCTGTCCTAGACCAGGCATTAAGCTCACAGATCTGCCTGCCTCGGCCTTCCTTAAAGTGTGTGTACCAGTAACACTCTCAATGAACAGAATATGGCAAAATGATCGGATGTCATTTCTGAGTTTAAGTTACAAGGACTGGTTTCCTCCCTGGGTGCTCTCAGACACTCAGCCAGGTAATGAGAAGGCCCACAGTCAGTCACATAAGCCAGATGAGAAGCAGAGTCCCTTCCTCAGCTTCCCCTGAGAGGGCCACAGTCCCAAGCCGAGCTTTCCTGCAGCCTCAAGCCTGAGTCAAAGGAGCCCAGCTACTCTGTTTCAGAGTACTTCAGAGAAACTCCCAAGGGGATGGTTAGTTGATTTGTTTGGTTTTGAGACAGGATCTTACTCTAGCCTCAAATGCCTCGGCCTTGGCCTTTTCTGCACTACACTTTTAGGCTCACATATGTTGTCTTACTCCATTCTCTTGATTGTTTTAAGCTACTACAGTCTTTGGTTACTTTGTTACACAGCAGCCAAAAAAAAAAAAAAAAAGTCATGACCTCTACATGGTAATAACTTCTCTCCCAGTCCTAAGAAAATGGAACCAATGGGTAGAAATTTCTCTATTCAAATATTTCCCATGGTATGTAACTGTGGCTGTTTGGGCTGCCTTGTTTCATATAAACAATTCATGTAAGTCATCGTACACTGCTTGGCTTATTCTTACATAATGAATTCTCAAGGTTCTTTTTCTGCTCGACCCTTTGCTTCTACTCCCCCACCCCCAAAGACACAAGCCGCTGCCCTCAGGGAACATGCATCGGGTTCACAGGAAGAAAACCCTCACGTAGAGCACTGAGAGGTACTTAGTGTGAAACAGGAATTGACTCTAGGGTCCTGTGGGAACCTGAAAGGGGGCAGACAGCTAAGTTGGCTTTGTCCTTTGTACAGCAAACTGTAACTGGTTACTGCCTGCTTTCTGTTTGTTTGTTTGGTTGGTTGGTTGGTATTGTTTGTTTTGTGTGTGTGTGTGTGTGTGTGTGTGTGTGTGTGTGTGTGTGTGTGTGTGTGTGTTTTACAGGATAGGTTTTCTCTTTGTAACCCTAGTGGTGACTGTCCTAGAACTCATTTTGTAGACCAGGCTGGGCTCAAACTCAGGGATCCTCCTGCTTTGCCTCTTAAGTGCTAGGATTAAAGGTGTAGGGCACCACTGCCCGGCTGCAGTGCTGTAGTCAGCTACCCTAAACCTACCTCTGTCCCCACCCATCCCTGTGATTCCTACGCAGCGAGCTTAGCACCACCCCCTACAGACGGCCTTCCAGGTCTTCCTGCACCACAGACCCATGTGATGGGCAGCACTCCTCCAAGTCCACATTCCCACACTGCCGCAAAGCAGTGTCTGTTCCTGGGCCCTCCTCTCGCTGCTGGCTCCATCAGGACATGGAGCAAGGGCCATAATCTCTGAGGAGAGGGAGGGGCTGATGAGAAGAAAGGATGAGACCTCAAAGAGCTCTATGGATGCCACGTGCTTCTCCGGTGGGAATCCTGCCACCCAACAGACTTGGGCTGAGCCCCATTCCCAGCCTCGGTCTAACTCTGTAGGCAACTGCTTCCCGTCACACACCCTAGCCAGGCCACTTAGACACTGGGGCCTGACCACAACTGACCTGAGTGTGGGTGAACAAAGAGGCAAAAGGGCGATGAAAGCGGTCAGGGTCTTTTCAGTCAGTCCCACCTTCCACAAGCTGGTATTAGAAACAGAAACAGCTGGACGCCATGCCCCCCAGGGAGCCCCTTCCCACAGTTCCCCCAACGCACCCTCCACCCTCCCCAGCAGAGCCCGCTGCTGTCTCTTTTCAAGCCAGCCAGAGGCTGACCTCCCACAATGCCTCTCACTTGATGGCCTGCAGCTGGCTGAGGGGGGGCAGACATTTGGAGAAAATACCCAGAATCCGTTCTTCAATTTTCCAACCTGAGGAGAGAGTCATCTCAGACCCTGAAGGAGCCTGGTATGAACTGCTGTGAGCCAGTAGGGGGCGGTGATGCTCTGGGGTAATGAGCTGCGGGGGGCGGGGGCGGAGATCATCACCTCGAATGTAGATCTCTTTCACTGCCTTGCTGTCCTCCTGCTCCAGCTCCACTTGGATGGTGGGCCGAAAAAACACATACTTGCTCTCTAGGCTGTTCTGGCTGCAGGATGCCGACAGCCTCTGGTCATCTAGAAGACGTGAGAAACGGGAGAGGGCCTGCAGCTCCAGCGTGCCCCGCCCCGTGAGTAGGTTGGGTGGGCTGTGACTCACCTTGGACGGGCTTTTCTGACATGGAGGCGGAAGGGACAAAGCTCTGTTGGGGCCGTGGCCGGGTGACAACTTTGGGAAAGTCCGTGTATCCTGACCGTGCGCAGAGCTCGGCGAAGTCCGTCTCCAGGACCCCAGTGCACTGGTACTCCTCTGCGGGGCAGCAGTAAAGTGGGCCCCGCCTGCAGCGCAGCGGTAACCTCCATGCTCACAGCAGCCCCAAGTGGAAGCTGCTTTGCTAAGACCAAAGCCGAAAACACTAAAGGAAAGCAAGAGCTCACAGAAAGGGTCCTACATCTACCTAGCTGGGTTGCTGACACGTTTGTAAAGGTTTCGGAGATTCTCGTTGTCTTGATAAATTCTATTAAATCAACCATGCCCACCACCTACCACCCTGAGACTCTGTAATAAGATGCAAAGCTGGTGTCTGACACCCCCCTCCCAAGGGACCCCTGCTTTTCAGTTCTTACTATGGTAGCCCAGGAAGGGCTCTGGGAAATGGGGAGTTCCTGCCAAAGCCCCACAACAGCACCCCAGTGTCACTTGTGCTTGGCCTTCTACAATAAATCTGTGCAATAAGGGAGCCTAGCCCCAGGTCACCAAGAGGCCGTATGACACAGAAAGGGAGAACTCCTTGGGGAAAAGGTAAGAGGCACTTGGCCCCTGTGGCCAGCTATCAGTGGGATTTCAGACACATGGGAAACAGTCAGCCAGTTAGCCCGATCTCCTCATTTAACTTAGAAGGAAACCCGTGGGCGGTGGGTGGTCCCTGCACAGCCCTACGCATGTTCAGGCTGCCTCTTCTCAACTGGATGCACCCTCCACCCTTCTTAGCACCGCCCACCTCTCAAACGCAGAGCCCCTCAAACTTTAACATTCATGAGGAGTCTGTTAAACAAACACCCTCCTGGGCCCATGCCAAAGCTCTCCTAGCTTTATTCCCTACCAGACAGTCTCAAAGGAATTTGGTCCTGTCCTCAGACCAATGCATAATGGCCCCAAGCACAGTTTGAGAAACTACTCTAATCTGCATACCTGTCAGCCACGTCTGCCCCTGGCAGGACATACAATGATAACTGTAAGGGTTTCTATGACCCCCGTGTTGCCCTTATCTAGGGTCCCTGTACAGTAGTCGCTTGAGTTCTCCTCCCTACATCTGCCAAAGCCGCTCGAACTATCCTTGCTGGAGCCTTCTACTTTGAGTCTCTTCAGGCAGAGTTGTGACCCATTTTGGTCTCAGGCCTAACTTTCTAGCACCCTGGCAGTTCCTGGTTCCCAAAGCGTTCACCCTGCCACTCTTCGGTCCTGAGGCTTCTCCTGAAGGCTCGCCCCTGCATGTTCCTCCCAGCTTTCTTCCCATGAGTGTATCCCTACCCAGTTAGCATCCCAGACTACAAACCTGGGACTCAGTCATGCCGGGTTCCTCTCCATCCCCCTCACCCTTCACCAATTTCTACCTCCCAGGAGCCTAACACACCTTGTGGCACCTTCACCATCCTGTGCCAACTACCACAGCCCCTGGACTGGGCTACTCAGAGTCACGCTCCCATTTCTGCTGCTCTTCTGTTTCCCGTCTGCTCTGCGCACAGTCAGTGCTTCCTTCTCTCTCTCTTTTATTTTTTCCTCCGGAGCTGGGGACCGAACCCAGCTTGTCCTCCTTATGAAAGATGCTCCAGTTCCTCATACCCTGCCTGTCGCTGCACACTAACACTGACAGAGAAATGGCACCTCACAAAGGTAGGCCAGCAGCATCTTTTCCCAGTGTGTTTTATTTCCATTCCAGGGAAAACAGGGTCCTTACCTCTTTAATAACAAGAGCATCGAATTTTTTATCAAGATGCCTTTCGATATATTCCCTTGTGTGTTTAATTGGTTCAAATTGGGTTCCATCATTGCAACATGAAAAGCCATGGTCCTGTGTATCCGACTTTAATAACTTTCTTTAAACGTGCCAGCGCGGAACTGTAACTATGGCCACGGGGCAAATACTCAAAGGTAACTGTTGTCTAAATGAATATCCATAGAACTATGTTCATAAACCTTCCCGCAGCACAGCCCTATCTTCTCACCACTGCCCCAGCCTTCTTCGGCCTATCTTATCACATCTTACAGTGCACGTCAGCGTCCCGGGGCAATGTGTACTCTTTAAGACCAACCCCTGAGGAGATGGGATGTGGTGATCAACAACATTTGATCTCGGAGGAGATAGGGAGACCTCTGAGCTCTGGGTCAGCCTAGTCTACAGAGCAAGTTGCAGACCAGTTTTAATTTAAAAAGGAAAAGAAAAGTAAAAGCCAAGTCCAATTAACCCAACCCTGCCAGGCCAGCATACCAGGATTTTTTGACTCTTCCTCACCCACCGGGGGCAGGACACTTGCTGCCTTATCTTTCGCAGCCCGATCCCCCTTCTTGGTTACTGCACCAGATGACTTTTGGGTCCCAGGACGCGGTGTCCTGGGTGAGGCCCCTGTAGCGCTTGGCTCACTTGACATAGCGGTGGTTTTGGACCCCTCCGAGTGAGAGGCAAAATGAAACTCTGTGGGCTCCCTCTGAGGATCTCCAGTCAGCCAAGCGACTCTTGCGACTGCCCTCTCCAGGGCAACCGAGCCTGATTGGGTGGGGCTGTGGCCGGAGCAACCGGCAGAGAGTGCACGTGAAGGCCCCAGACTCAGCCCCTGCCAGGGCCAGTGGGCGTGGCTAGGCACGGTTAGGGGTCTGTGTAAACAGAGAAGGGTTCCGGGTAGGGCATAGATGTGTGGATTCTAGGGCAGTGTGGGGTAGGCCCCTAACGGTCTGTGCGGTCTGTGCTCGCAGGGGGTTGGGGGGAGAGGACGGAGGAGAGCGCCTTGTGAAGAGCCCAAGTGGTCAGGGTTCGGGCTATGCTGAGTTCTCCTCTACTCAGCTACCTGGAGGACTGGAGGCTTTGCTGATTTGATCTAGGAGGTCCCATCTTTATTTATCATTTCGCCATCCTGGGCCTCTTGGAGTTGCTTGGCTTCCTCTAGCCTGGCACCTCATTCAGCAGCGCCACATGGATCCCGGTATTTCCAGCACTGATGCCGCTCCCTACAGAGATGCTACCTCTGAAGAGACCTCCAAACTAAGGGACACTGGGGACACGGTGTTGCTGGTGTTTTCATTCAGCCACTCAGCTTTTAGAGGAACATTTATTGAGTGACTACCGTGTGCCATGGGAAACCAAGAGTGAGCGAGCATAAACACGGGAGTCCTGCGTTCAGAGAGCTGGTGATCAGTGAGCGAGCATAAACACGGGAGTCCTGCGTTCAGAGAGCTGGTGATCAGCCTCTCCACTAGGGGGAGGCAGAGGTAGGCTGATCTAGTAACGTGGACACCACAATGGAGTGCAGCTTGAGCTGTGACCCACGCCTTTAACCCAGCACTCAAGAGGCAGAGGTAGGCCGACCTCTGAGTTCCAGGCCAGCCAGAACTACATCGTGAGACAGTGTCTCAAAAACAAAACAAAATGAGACAAACCCATTGTTTGCCTGGCTCCACTCCTGCCTTCTGCAGGAGCCTGGAGAAGAGAGTAGCTATGAAGGAGACTATGTGGGGTGGGTGCTCTGTGGGATATGTGAAGGACGAGCCCGACTCAACAGATAACTAAGGAAGGCTGAACTTAGATGTGCTAACTCCTGGAGCAGGAAGAAGGGAGGTAGATGGCCTCCTTCTGGGAAAGAGTCAAGCCAGACGGGAAAGTTAGGCTTCAGGGCCTTCGAGGCATAGAAAGTGTGACTGTACATAGTCCAAGGCGTACCAGGAAGACAAACACCAGAGGTGGGGAGCAATCCTCTGAGCAGTGACATGGAGGATTACTGAGGGAAGGGTAGGCAGGTAGTTAGGGCCTGCTGTTGGAGTTTTTAACTAGTTAAGCCTGGAAGCTACTAGTTAAACTGCAAAGTGCAGAAGGCAGAACCTGTAGCTGGCACCCTGTCTAACTAGAGACACACACAGCCTGCCTGGGCATACACACAGAAAAGGTACCCAACACATATTTTTAAAAAATCGATCTAAAATCAGACTTCAACAACAACATTCTGCCCACCAGCTCATGTCCACAGCCTGGGGGACTTGAGCAATGGGCTGGAAAAGGGAGGTTAGACACTTTGCCAACTAGTGTCTCCCTCGGTGGAAGCAGAGCCATCCTCAGTCTCCGTTCATTTCACCAAGTATGTGTGTTCATGGCCTGCTGGTCCAGGCCCTGCTCCTGGCAGGGTTCACAGGCACTCTCCCACACCATGCTGGCTCCTCAGCGGTCCTGGCGCCGGGATGGAGGTGATGGAGGATGCCGTACTGGAGGCAAGTCATAGTGTCCAGGGATGTGGCTGTTTTTGGGCGAGTCATAGTGGCCGGGTGGCAGGCCCGGAGGAAGAGGGGGCATGGAACCCACAGACTCTTCATCTGAGGACAGAGAGGACAGGATGAGGTGACTCAACCTCCCGTGGCTCCTCCCACTCTCGCTGCTTCCTACTCACAGAGAAGTGAATGACAGTGCGTGTGGGTTGGCTGGGCCAGGCACCAGGATGATGTATGACTGAGCCAGGCCCTCTGCTCAACTACCCTACCTGTCCACCTCAAACGATATGAAGACACTGTCTCCCAACTCGGTCTCTACTTTTCTGGGTCTCTCTCTCTCTCTCTCTCTCTCTCTCTCTCTCTCTCTCTCTCTCTCCCCCCTCTGTCTCTCTCCCTCTCCCTCCCCTCCTATTCAAGCACCATCTCAAATACTCAACCTTCAAAGGCGGAACAGACTCAAAGAAGGAGGGCAATTCTCCCAATGTCATGCCTGTTTTGAGACCAAACCATCCAAAGGCCTCGGTCTTGCCGTATCACACCACTCTTTGCTTCTCTCCCCTCCCCTTCTCCCTTCCTTCTCCCCGTGTTCCAGGGCCCTGTAGCCCCTGCTGGGGGAATGGGGTGCTCACTATGGCTCAAGGGAGTGGGCTGCTCATAGGTGCCGCTGTCTCTCTGAGACTGCAGTTGCTGCTGCTGCCTGTCCCGGAGATGAAGAGGCTGCCTGGGGGGAGACACTGATGGAGGGCCTTTCATCTCCACATAGCTGCTTTCTCGGGGTTCCCCAGGCAGGCCGGGCAGGTCTCGGATGGTCGCATAGGGGTTCTCACTGCTCAGGGACATAACGCTTGCCCCTAGTCCTTCTTCAGAGATGGGACCTAAGGATCAGGAAGAAAATCAGGCTCCTTGGAGGTCCTGGCTCCTTGACCTAACTTCCTTTCCCTCCCTGTCTCTGTATTCATACCTTTATGACAGAATGGCCCCGGGCCATTCCTGTGGCCATAGCTACAGCTATACCTTCGGTCCAGGTGGCTGGTGCCTGAGGAAAGCGAAGTAGAAGTAGAAGTCAGACCTGCCCAAGCCTCCTCTGGAATCAGGCTCTCCCCCAACCCCAACCCCACCGAGATGATCCAGCAGATGAGGCTGCTCACATTTACCTCAGCCTCGGCCTCCAAGCACCTACCTCTGTCATGGGACTCCCGTCGGTGCTTCCAGTCAGCGGGCAGTGTGGCGTGGTTATCTCGCCCATGGGCTCTGTTTGGCCGCTCAGATGCCTGGGAGCTGACAAACAGCTGACTGCCTGGAGTCTATTGGGGAGCACAAGCCACGGTGAGGCTCTCCTGAGAGGTACATGTCACCCACAGAGCACCCCCCTCCCAATGCACTGACCTTGTTAGGGGGTGGAGGGTTAGGAGAACACTGAGACAGTGTGTGGTAGCTAGGGTTGGAATAGTAGTGACTGTAGCTCGGAGAGACATCTGCAGGACAAACACAGGTGCCAGGTAGCTCAGAGACAGGACGAGGCTGGGGCAACAGCAGTTTACCCTCCCTGTTCCCTCCATTCTTCCACCCCACATCCCACGGGGGGCATACTCAGCAGTACTCAGCAGTCACTTAAGCCTCACGCCAGCTCACCTGGCATGACGTAATCGGAGCCATCCAGTCGCCCAGTGCTGTAAGCCACTGCCAAGTGCTCATGTTCCTTGCCCTTTTGCCAGTGTCGGTAGCCAATGAACAGTGCTACCAGGGCCACCACAAGGGTCCCCAGCACTGCAATGCCAATCACGGCACCCAGTGAGTTATGGATCACAGGATAGGTGGGCATTATGGTGAAGGACTCCTGGCTGCCTGTGAGATGGGAGTAGGCACTGAGACGGGCACCTTTGTTCTTCTAGTGAAGTTGAGTGCATTTTAAGGAAGACAGAGATGGTACAAGGGCCCTGGGTCCCAGAGCCTAGGAGAAAACGAGGGCCAAAGGGTCTAAGAACTCACCCACTTTGCAGTGCACACCACTGTGTCCTGGGGGACAGACGCAAGCCCCAGTCTCTGAGTGGCACATCTCTCCAGGATCACACTGACATAGCTGGGAGCAGTTGACACCAAACATTCTTGATGGGCAGCCTAAAGACAGTCAAGAAGGCAAGCAGGGGTCATGGAGCCAGCAAACTGCAGTCTCCTCTTAGATAAGGGCTGTGGTAGACATCGGAGTTAGTGTTCTACTGGTACCTTCCGAGCAGTTGGGTCCAGTCCAGCCTGGGGTGCAGACACAGCTCCCATCCTGGGGATGGCAGGTTCCACCATGATGACACTGGCAGGGTTGGGAGCATTTGAGTCCCCAGTGGCCTCGGGGACATGCTACAGGAGACAAGGGGCTGTCAGGCAAGGCCTGGCCATCCCCCTCAGTATCTCTGAGTCTTCAGCCTGGCCGCCTCTTGGGGATACGAAGGCTCCGAGGGGCATTTCCACACTGATGACTCTAATGTTCATCTCCAGCCAGCTAACCCACACGACCCACTTGACATCTGCACTTGACTTTAACAAAATAATGTACCCAGTGCAGGGGAATTGGAGGCTTCCCTACTGCCCCTGGAGGGCTTAGCGCTGGCCTTGTCTTTTTTTTTTTTTTTTTTTTTTTTTTCCTATGCAAAACAAAACAAAACCCTTGGACAAGATCACTTCCTTTATGCCCTGCCTCCTGGAGGCACAGTTAGCTCTCTCTGGGCCGTAGCTTCCCACTCCCTTTGAAGCAAGCTTAACCTGCTGCCTAAGGCCAGCCACTTCTTTCTTATCCTAGAGTCAGCAGGAGATGACACGTAATAAAGATAGCGTGAGAAAGTTAGGAGGCTGCCGCGCTGAGTAGGAGGACCCACGTTCCAGGCCACAGCCCAGCAAACAGGCTGGACTCAGTAGGTTATGAAAAGGAGTGGACATGTGGGTGGGAGGAAGACATTTTGGGGGGCATGAGGGAAAGTGGGATTTAATCAAGACCCGTGGTATATGTGTATGAAATTTCCAAAGACTAATAGCTTAGAATGCTTTAAAAAGGAAGAGAAAATATCTCCAAGAGGGAACTTTGGGGGTTTGCTGTTCCAAAAACGCCCAGCTCTTTCCAGGCTCCCCATGCTAAAGGCGATCTTTCCCTCTGACTTGCTCACTGCCACATCTGCCCACTAACACTGGTACCCAGCCTAAAGGGGACAGCAGGCTCTTCCCTATGGTACAGGTGACAGAGAGAGAGAGGCTTTCTGCCCAGGGCCAGGAGAGGTGCCAGAGTGCAGGAACCCAAGCAGCAGGCACACTGCCCCACACAAATGCTACTCACATTCAGAGCAGTCAGGGCCTGTCCAGCCTGCCAGGCAGGAGCAGGTCCCATCCGATGGGTGGCAGGAAGAATGGTTGTTGCACTTGCAGGGCACGCAGCGTTTGCCATAGCGACCGGGCGGGCAGGCTGTGGAAAGGGACACATGGTGACTGGGGGACCCTTGACCAGGCCCTCCCTACCCACTTCCCACTGGAATAACTATCCTGGAGATGAGAGTTGGGCCAAACCCGCAGGGTGGAAGGGGGCTCCCAAGTCTGAACTGCTAACAGGAGGGGCTGGGGTCTAGTGAGCCTCACGCCTCTGGCAGGAGGGGCCTCGGAACCCTGGTGCGCACACACAGTTGCCGTTCTCAGGGACACAAGTGCCACCATTCTTGCAGGTACAGGCATTGCTGCAGTTGGCTCCCCAAAAGCCCTCTGGGCAAGGCAGGTGGCAACGTGTGCCTGTAGGAGACAACCAAGGGTCATCTCCTGTGGAGTACAACTCCACAGCAGACCTGGGACCTAGACAACCCAGAATGCTCACCCATCCAGCCAGCCTGACATCGGCAGTGTCCATGAACAGGGTCACAGCCATCGGAGTGGTCACAGTCACAGACACTGGCACAACCTTCACCAAACTGTCCCTTCTTGGAAAGCGAAAGGAGGGGGGGGGAGGCTAGTCAGCTGAGGGATGCTTGCCCTCCCCTCCCCCAGGCAAGCGGGCAGTGATCACTTACCGGGCACGGAAGTTGGCAGTGAACCCCACGCCACCCAGGGGTGCAAGTACAGGCTCCAGTTTGGGGGCTGCAGACTCCCTCGTGGGCACACTGGCAACTGGCATTGCAACTGAAGCCCCAGGTGCCAGGGGGACAGGGCACAGAGCAGTTACCACGCTGCCAACCTAGAGAGGGCGAGCAGGTATCCGCTGGGTACTGGGTGTGCCAGCTTTACGCTGTGAGCGGGGCATGAGAAGAGCACACGGACTCTAGATGCTGAACACGCTCAGTGGCTGAATTCAGATTCCCCCTGACTGTTCAATTGCTTTGGCCTCCTATGGCTTCTACCCAACCTGGCCGCCTCCGCCAGCCCACCTGAGTCTCCAGTGTCTTCTACCCCACCTGAGCTGCCTCTGTTTCCCCCATCCTGCCTGGGCCTCCTCTGTCTCTCCTACCACCCAAGCTCATAATGGTGGCCCCACCAGGTCATGTGTGGGATAACAGGAAGAAACGGGGGCTGAAGACTTGAGGCTTGGTTAAATCTGATACCACTGGATCTGAACCCAGCTTAAGGGCTGCCATCATGCCGTAGGGTGGGCCTTGGGAGCCCTCCCTGTCACGGGCATGGTATGATTCCATAGAACTGAGGGTGAGAGATGCTCACCACGGAGACTTCTGGTCTGCACCTCTTAGGGACAAGTATGACATTTGTAGTGAAAGGTGTTCTCGGGGCTGGAGAGATGGCTCAGCGGTTAAGAGCACTGACTGCTCTTCCAGAGGTCCTGAGTTCAAATCCCAGCAACCACATGGTGGCTCACAACCAACCATCTGTAATGGGATCTGATGCCCTCTTCTGGTGTGTCTAAAGATGGCTACAGTGTTCTTGTATACATAAAACAAATAATTCTTTAAAAAAAAAAAAGAAAGAAAGAAAGAAGAAAGGAAGGAAGGAAGGGAAGGAAAGGTGTTCTGTGTGATACCAGCACTCCAGAGGGCTGAAATACAACGGGTGCTCAGATTTTGAGTCTATCCTGGGCTATACAGCGGGACTCTGTCTCAATACAAACAAAACAAAACAAAAACAGGGTGGGGGAAGCCAGATCAGGGACCAATGAGAGAGGACAAGGAAGTTTTCTAGCAGAAACTAGCCGGGATCTGTTCCCAGAATCCGTTCTAATAAGCTCAGCCCTGTGTGTGCTCTCCTCATTCCCACCCCAACCTCTGCTCTCAGCACCGCACCGAGTCTGCCCCTCCCTAGTCCATTACCTTCCTTGCAGATGCACGTGCCGTCGACGGGAGAGCAGGCAATGGCATTTTCACAGGAGCAGCGGGAGGAACAGTTGATCCCATAAGTGTTAGGTGGACAAAGGTTAGCGCAGTGAGGTCCCTGAAAGCAGGAAGCGCAGAATGAGGGGCTGCTCGGAGCCCACCTACTCAACTCCTTTCCTGCTGTGGGGCAGAGCCTCACCGTGTAGCCGGGTGCGCACCGGCAGAGGCCGCTGTCGGCTAGGCAAACACCGCCGTGCAGACAGAGGCAGTGCTCCTGGCAGCCGGGTCCGTGCGTGTCCTGAGGGCAGCTCTCGTTGCAGTGGAGGCCCGCCCAACCTGGCTGGCAGGAGCACTCGCCGTGCATTGGGTGGCAGCTGTGGGCGCAGAAGGGGACAAGGGAGTCTAAGCCAGACTGCAAACAAAAACAAAAAAACAAACCTCTCTCCCCAGAGCTGAGTAGTGAGCCAGGAGTTTAGGGAGATCCTCTAGAGAGCCAGGCTGGGCAAGGAGGAATGCTCAGGCCACTCGTGCCCCTTCTCTAGACCCCTTCTCAATTTTTCTGTGACGTCAGGTGCCCCTCTTAGCTACACCCTACTGTTTTTTCTGGGGGCTCCAGACCAAAAACCGGTCTCCTGTATCCGTGTTCTCCACAGCCCACCTGAGACTGTGTTCTGGGTCGCAGGTGCAGGGATCTTGGCAGCTCAGACCATAGCGGCCATCTGGACAGAGTCGCTCAGTGCAGCGGTCGCCTGTGAAGCCATGTTCGCACAGACACGCACCATTGGCAGGAAAGCAACGAGCGCCAGGAGCACAGTCACAGGTCTCAGCACAGTCTTGACCGAAGCGGCCCACAGGGCACTCTTCACGGCACCTGGGTCCCGGGTTATGTACAGCTGTATAAACTCAGTGCCACCACCTCCGGGTCCACTCCAACTCCCTAGGGCCACACACTCACCGATCCCCGATATAGCCAGGAGCACAGTGGCACTGCCCAGTAAACCTGTCACAAAGGCCACCATTGTGGCAACGACATTCCTGAGTACAGTTGGGTCCGTGGAAACCCTCTGGGCATGGCAGGGAACAGATGACACCCTGGGGGGAGAAGGTGAAAAGTCACTTAACCCCCTTCTCATGACCACAGGCTCGCGGGCGCTCAGACCTCTCCAGGGTCCTGAGTGCCTGTCCCAAGAAAGCACTGGCCTATAGCCCTATGGAGAGCCACCCTCAGAGTTCTCTTGGGAATCCCAACCCCATGCACACAGGCCCCACCCTTCATACCATCCAGCCCGGTGGGCAGCTGCAGGAGCCTTGAGAGCCCTGAGGAACACCTCCATTTTGGCAAGGGTAAGTTCTGGGGCAGAGGAAGCCATCAGTGCCCTGTGAACAGGGCACATTACAGCTGTGGAATAGGGGGTGAGGCAAGAGTGTCATGAGGAAGAAACTTCAGGGGACCCCCTTTGTTCCCCAAGAGTGACCCCCTGCACAGGAGAGGTCTCTGGGGCAGGTAACTGGCAAGGACACCCCAGCATCAGCTGGTAGGGAGAGCAATTGTGTGTGACAGGTCTGCTCCTCCTCCAGCACACAGGAGCCTACACATCTCCCTGCTCACATGGTCCCCTCTTGATATCTGCTCCTGCGACAGCTGCTCCACCTGGAGACCTCAACCAAACCAGGCCTCTCTGCATGTGGCCCTGGATCCTGCCTAGGTCTGCATCTCAGCCTCTCTCTCTCTCTCTCTCTCTCTCTCTCTCTCTCTCTCTCTCTCTCTCTGTGTGTGTGTGTGTCTGTCTGTCTGTCTGTGTCTCTGCCTGTCTCTCTCTGTCTCTGTGTCTGTCTAATTCTGTGTCCATGTGTCTCTGCCTCTGTCTCTGTTTCTGTATCTCTATCTCTCTGTGTCTGTTTTTCGGTGTCTCTCTGTGTCTCTGTCTCTCTGTGTGTCTGTCTGTGTCGGTCTGTCTCTGAATCTATGTCTGTGTCAGTCTCTCTGTGTCTGTGTCTGTCTGTCTGTCTGTCTCTCTCATTCACACACACACACACACACACACACACATGCTTTCTAATGCTATGATAGTGGCAGTTGTTCGGGGAATCGTTCACAAGGAATTGATGGCTGCTCAAGGCTGCTTGGCTGGTACCCATCAGAGCTGAACTACGATCCCAGTTCCTCAGCGTCATCATTTCCTCACGTATAGTCCTATGTCCACACCTCCCCACACACCTGGGTCCTGTTCTCCCTGGGGGGCAGAAGCAGGCTCCATCCCGGGGGTCACAGGATGCCCCATAGCAATGGCAATCAAACTGGCAGGCAGGACCATAGTGGCCGTCGGGGCAGGGCTGAAGGCAGTCGGGGGGCTGCAGGCCAGAGGGGCAAAAACACACCCCACTCCTGGGATCACAGGAACTGCTGTTGCCACAGTGGCAGAGCCTGTCACACTGTGGTCCCCACATTCCAGGAGCACACTCTGCAGAACAGAAAATGGGAGTCACTAGGGACTTAGACCCTCTCTAGCCCCCAGGTAGGCCCAGTCTCACAACCCACACACCCACCTCCTCTACCACGTCCCCAGAAAAGGCAGCTAGCAGCAATGAACTCCCATAGAAACCATCCCGGAGTCACTAGCAACTTACCACTGGAACAGTCGTCACCCCGCCAGCCTGGTGCACACTGGCACCGATTAGGAGCCACACAGCGACCGTGGACACACTCCTGGGCACAGAGTGCTGGCCAGAGACAAAATGAATGAGAAAATAGCTCCACCTACCTTCCCACCTTTAATCTGTGAAGTCAGATCCATTTCCTCCTGTACCCAGGCCTGCAGCTCCCCAAACACCAGCTCTGTCTGAGATGAAGACTTGGGGAGCAAGTCAGGGTCTAGACTACCTGACCCATTTCTGTGAACATTTCTAAACATCTTGGAAAATGGGGGCAGGGATTCTCAAATGGTAGCTGGACGGTAATACGGTCAGAAAGGTTCGGGGCTGAGGTGAGGGTGGAGTCGGGCCAGGAAGCTGAGCCTGCGGGGACTGGAGCCCAGTCATAGCTGATGAAAGGTGAGGACAGGCAGGGTCGCATCTGAAGATAGGCTCACAATATGCTAGGGGACAAGAGACTGCACAACAGAAAGCCCAGCCTCCATTTCCAGCCCCTCCTCAGCCCTTTCACCCCAACCCCAGCAGCAGCTACTGGCCAAAGAGGAACCGAAGGAGTAGACAGAAGCACCCCACCACAGCACCCCTTACTAGGGCAGGGGAAAACTCAGATGGGTGGGCTCCTCCCATGCCATTCCTACCCCAGCCCAACTCAGGACTCACGGACACAGGCTCCACTGCTCTCGTAGTAACCCCCACAGCACTGCAGGCGTGGGCGGGAGTCCATCTTCACCACCTGACGGTACACAGTCCTGTAGACAACCCTGTGACAACCCAGGAGGTGGTCGTCAGTGCTCTGAGCTGAGGCCCTGGCTGCCCTGGACACCCCCTCACACCTCAGTGAGGCACAAGAGGAGGTCAGAGGTTCAGTATCCCCTCCCTGCCCCACACCAGCCACACACATGTACAGTGAACCAGACACACCTTAGCAGGCCACATGGGCGCCCACTGTGAACAGGTGAACACCACAGAATGTCCTCTGAGCGCCAAAGGTTCTAAGAGAGACTGGGACCTCACCAGCTCCTGACCCACAGAAGGATAAAGCACTCACGTAGGCTGAGCACAGGTGTGGGGGTCTTCCCAGGGCCTGTCGCAGGACTCGGCTGGGGGCAGGCTGAAGGGGCGAAGGTGGGACTCCTTAGTGGTCGTGGTGAAGCTGTGGGAACAGGTCAGGGGCAAGGACAGCCTGAGATGTGCAGCAGAAAGCCATGGCCAGGCTTTACCACGTGGAGATCAGTACCCCAGTACTTGGTCTTCCTCCTACTGGATACATCTTGTGTAGAGGCTTCTAGAACTGGAATGTTCTAGGACTCCTCCTACCAGAGCTATTTCTTTTCCTAAGAGCCAAAGCCTTACACACACATGTATCCCTCCCAGTGTGGAAACTTTGAACTTGTCTGGACCCTGCTGGTAGTGATTGAAGCACTTTTGGCTAGCTTCTGCCCAGGGCTCTGTTTTCCTGTCCTGTCCCTACCTTCCCGCAGCCAGCCCCTCTGCTTCACCTACAATGAATGGCTCCCTCTCACTCACAGGAACCCGGGGACAAAGACAGGGAGCGATGGGTATCACAGACAGGACAGAGATGAGACAAGGGCAGAGGTGGGGAAGATCAAACACCACCGAGGGTGCACAGAGACCAGAAACAGATTCCCAGGAGGAGCCACTCCTGTGGGATGAGCATCAAGCTTGGGCCCTTCTCACCTTTCCCAGAAGGTACAGACATTGGGATCATTGGAGTTGAGTGTTCCAGCCAGACGCAGGCCTAGGGCCAGGAGGAGGAGGGGACAGAGTGGCATTGCACAAGCCTGCCACAGGGCACCCAACAACAGAACAGCACTGCAGCCAGCAGCCGGAAGGACACATCTGCAAAGATCCAAGCAGGAAGCTTGCTGGAGAAACCAGCCCATTGCCTCCATAGTCCTCTGGTCACACCAAGATGTGAGGGGTGTACAGGGCAGCCAGGGCCTCAGCATGGGAGTCCTCCAGCTCCCCCAGAACAGTGCTCCAGTTACCCCAGAACAGTGCTCCAGCTTCCCCAGAACAGTGCTCCAGCTCCCCCAGAACAGTGCTCCAGCTACCCCAGAACAGTGCTCCAGCTTCCCCAGAACAGTGCTCCAGCTCCCCAGAACAGCTCCAGCTCCCCCAGAACAGTGCTCCAGCTTCCCCAGAACAGTGCTCCAGCTTCCCCAGAACAGTGCTCCAGCTTCCCCAGAACAGTGCTCCAGCTCCCCCAGAACAGTGCTCCAGCTTCCCCAGAACAGTGCTCCAGCTCCCCCAGAACAGTGCTCCAGCTCCCCCAGAACAGTGCTCCAGCTCCCCCAGAACAGTGCTCCAGCTTCCCCAGAACAGTGCTCCAGCTTCCCCAGAACAGTGCTCCAGCTTCCCTCCAGCTCCCCCAGAACAGTGCTCCAGCTTCCCCAGAACAGTGCTTCCCCAGAACAGTGCTCCAGCTCCCCCAGAACAGTGCTCCAGCTCCCCCAGAACAGTGCTCCAGCTTCCCCAGAACAGTGCTCCAGCTTCCCCAGAACAGTGCTCCAGCTCCCCCAGAACAGTGCTCCAGCTCCCCCAGAACAACAGTGCTCCAGCTCCCCAGAACAGTGCCCAGCTGCTCCCCCAGAACACAGTTCTCCAGCTTGCTCCCCCCAGAACAGTGCTCCAGCCCCCCAGCTCTCCCCCAGAACAGTGCTCCAGAACAGTTCCAGCTCCCCCAGAACAGTGCCCAGCTTCCCCAGAAGAGTGCTCCAGCTCCCCCCAGAAGAGTGCCCAGCTCCCCCAGAACAGTGTCACCAGGTTTCAGCTTAGTTTCCCCTAACACACTGACCCAGAACAGCTTTCCCCAGAACATTATTCCCCTAGAGTTCTTCCCCAGAAGAGGCCCTCAGTCCCAGCTTGAGTGCCACCTTCCTTTCTGTCTGGCCCTCCCTGACACCTTCCAGAGTTCTGTCTCTCTCTCCATCTCTCTCTCTCTCTCTCACACACACACACACACACACACACACACACACACACACACACACACACCACAGGCACCACGTTCATCTCTCTTCAGAGTCTCCTAACACTACGTATCAACTTCTCTTGTCCCCTGAGCACCCAGTAGCCTAGCAAATATTCAGGACACCACAGTGTGAATGTGGGACCAATGAAGGAGGTTCTAAGAGAAGCCAGCATGGGCTCAGTTCAAAAGAACTCTCCAATGGACAGTTCCGGATCAGAAGCCACTGAGAGCAAGCGTTCATTGCTGTATGCAGGTAGACATGAGCCAAAGCGACTCTGATGAAGTGCAGAAGGTTCCTGCTATGGGGCACTACATATGTGGGGCCGCAGCTGAATGACCCACACAGCCACTGCTGTGCTCCAAGGGGGCCATTTCCATGTTTCTCTCACAACTCTAGGAAACTGGCCCCTCACCAGCTCCACACCCAGGCCTCATTCATCGGGTGGGGCGAGGGTCAGGCCCCTGGATGAAATGAGTTTTTTTCTGAACTCCAAGGCTCAGAAAAAGCTAAGGGCTAGAGGCCACCCCTTCGCCTCTGTGTTCCTGTTTTCTGCTTGGAGTTTCTTAGACTTGCCCAGGCTTCTCGCTCGACTCTCCAGAGATGCTCACATCTGCTTGTAATTTTTCCGAGAGGTCGCACTTGCTAGCCCCTTACACTCCTGAGTATCTCTGGAATGCTTGTTGCAGCCCCACCCCGCCCCCCCACCCACCCACATACTCTGGCAGATCGTGATTCTCTCAGCTCTGACAGGGCGCCTTCTCAGATTAACACAGACATCCTAACTGAACCCCAACTCCCTGCTGTGGTACAGCCCCCTACCTTTAACCCCAACACTTGAATTTCCCCCTTGGTCCTCTCCACTCCATGTCACTGCCTCCCAGAGTGAACCTCTCCCCAACTCCCTCACTGACCAGAGCCACAGCACCCGGCCCCTCCCCTAGGACCCCCGGCTGGCTCTGGACTTCTCAGACTTCGCTCTTCTGTCAACCAAGTGACTCACCAGTGGTGGCCAGCATGGGTCTGGGAAGCCAGATGCTGTTCTGGGGATTCCAGTGCTCAGGACCTAGATCCTAAAAAGGAGGAACTCAGCTGGGTCAAGGTGGCAGCACAAGCCTGTAGACCCAGCATTCAGCAGAGGCAGGCAGATATCTGAGGCTGAGGCCAGCCAGGCCTACATAGGGAATGGTTGTGGGGAGCTCCCCGCACTGTCACCACTCTGCCCCAGTGTGAAGGGGTCTCATCTGGCTACTGAGCAGGCACTGTGGCCTTGGGAGGTTGGGGGTCCAGGGAGCCACACCATAGTCAGAGGTACCCACAACCTGACCCATCGAGTGTATAACCAGACACTGTCCCTACCCCTACAAAGTCAGTTCCTTTCTCAAGGTTCCCAAACTGTCTCCTCCAACCTTATGCTACTCACTGGCCACCAACAGGGTTGGCTCTAACTGGTCTTAGCTCTCCCAAGGGTGTTCCACAGCCAGGGCCATGGAAGGCACCCAGGGCTCTCCACATTTCTTCTGCCCTACTCTGGGTCTTTCCTGCAGTCCGTTCTTCCAAATTCCTGGGCTCCAGTTGGGATACAGCTCATCTACGGAGTCACCCATGGTGGGCAATGAGCGGCCCCTGCCCTGTCTGCTCCTAAGCCATAGCACGCTGTGGTGGGTGGAGCCCATCGCCGGAAGAGAAGACCGAATTAGGGCAGAGGTGGCTTGAGCTGTGGCTGTGTGAAGTCCTTCACTGTTTCAACTGCCCTTACCGCCCCGGCCAGAAGCATCAGCAAGTGTTGCCCATCTCCCCCTATGGCCACTAGAGAAAACAGCTCAGCTGGGGGCTCAGGATGGCCCCGCACAGAACAGGGGTGGTGCAGTATTATGGGAAATTGCTAACTGCAACTCTGCTAAGAGGGTAGCTGGCTGGAGAAAGGTTACCTTCCCTCCTTCCAACCGCCTTCAGGGTGGGGCTGCATTGTGGAGGAGTCTTCTGTTGCTCTGTCCAGGGCTAGAAGCCAAGATGGGGTCAGTGGAGACCTGTGGGTGGACAATAGGAAGGGGAGCTAGGAGGGGAGTCCTAGCAAGGAGCAGAGGATTTTACCTGGCCATTCCCAGCCTGAAAAATAAACACAGGCCTGGCGAGGACCCCAAAGCCCCCCAAGCCGGCTTCCCTCTGTGGGGCTGGGGCCCTGACACCTGTCCCTTGCCCTGCAGCTCCACTCCAGTCCCAGTAGCAACCAGCCTCTATGATTATACACCCGTCACGGGGCTTAGTCCTTAGTCCCAGCTCGCTGCCCTAGGAGACCCCTCTTGAGCCCCTTCTGCCTGACTCCCATCTCCCAAGCTTCTGGTTTGATGTAAACCCCAAAGGGCTTTCCTTCACAACCAGTCAAAATGTGACCCTGTATTATTCTGAGAAGGGAGTGAGTGACTCCCACAGGCCACTTCATCGAAAGCTTCCATCGGCCCTCAGCACCCCCCACCCACCCATCTCAGAAGGTGCTCAACCATCCAGTCCACAGATGAGGAAGCAGACTCAGTAAGCACAGGAACCTGCCCAAGGCCCATAGCCATGGTGTTAAAAGAGGAACCCAAAGCCAGCAGCCGCAGAGGCCTCCAGATAGTTCTGCTCTGGAGGGGGAACAGGAACCCAGGGGCTTGTATCTTTCTTTACAGCCTTAGTTATAGGAGCAGGGAGCTGGCCAGAGACTGGACTGAGGCTGCCTCAGAACACGATCAGAGGCGTGGGAACGGCACGGAAGGCAGTCAAAACGAACAACTCTTCTCTCCCACCTCCACATGCAAATTGCTGGGCTCTTGGCCAGACCGGGCTCCATTTCCTGCCTGCAAGGCTGCAAGCTACATTCCTGCCTCTCAGCCTCCAAGTCCCACAGGGCCCAGATCTGTTCCCTTTCCAGGAGCCCCCCTCTGCCTGACTGCACCCCAGCCTCTGGGAGAAGGATGTGAGTCTAGGCCTCTGGGAGCTGGTGGATGATAGATGGTCCTTATCCAGCAAACAGCAATGGGAGGGAGGGATGGAAGGAAGACTCGGGACCTCAGACTGCTTATTCCAGCCCCCACCCTCACCCCCACCCCACCCAGAAGTGGTGTAGCACGGGATAGCCCTTGCACTCTACAGAGGCCACCACGAGACTACTGGCAGATTAAATGTTGTGAGGCGCTTGGGGCCAATCTGTAACACATCCACATTAGCTGTACCCAACGTCCACAGGACCTCCTGCATTCCCCTGCATTCATTCCAGGAAAAACTGGAGTTGTTTTCTCTCTCTCTCTCTCTCTCTCTCTCTCTCTCTCTCTCTCTCTCTCTCTCTCCCCTCCTCCCTCCCTCCCCTCCCCTCCCCTCCTCTCTCTCTCTCTCTCTCTCTCTCTCCCTCTCCTCTCTCTCTCCTCTCTCTCTCTCTCTCTCTCTCTCTCCTCTGTCTCTCTCTCCCCCTGAAGAACCCCCACGATGATGATCCGGGAATAAACAGAGTTGAAAATGCTGACGGGGGAGAAAGGAAGTGGAACTGGGAGAAGCCAGAACCTGATCCCCAGAATGGTGGGCTGCATGCCAGGTGCATCTTCACACTGGGGCCGGTCACTGAGCAGGATCTGTGAGTTCTCTGTCCTCCCTCACCTGCGGTACCAACTCCAACTCCCTGACACTCCCCCAGCCTGTGTCCAGAGTGTCTAGTCCTGACCCTGTCAAAGCTAGCTGTGTGGCTTTGGTCATGTCCCTTGAGCCCTCTGGGCCTCCATCCCCTCTCAGTCTCCCCTGACTGGACTGTTTATACATGCGGCACCTCCGACTTTCCCCCTTCATCGCTGATCTTTCTGGTCAGTAAGTCTCCTATTCCCGTGAAGGCTGTCACATACACTTGAGCTGCACGTTCCCCACACAATGTCTTCTGCCTCCCAACGAGGGGTGGACGTATGAACACACACAGAGATGTGCAGCTTAGCTCGGTTCTGAGGTGGGCTTTTTAGTTTCTGTCTCTCTTTGTCCTTTCCTGGGCTGCCTTTACCGCTGAGACTGGCTCACACAGTCCTTCCCAGCCAGGAGTGAGACCCCAGCCCAGACCGCCACATTCTCCCCACAGAAGCGCCCCCCTGCCAGCCTTGACCGCCCAGTAGCACCTCACACTACACAATCTCCATGAGCACACTCAAACACGGCCCCTCCTATGCCCAGCCAAGTCAGGCTCTGGCACGCCAGGCATGTCTGCCGGATGGAGGGGCCGGAAGCCTGAGAGAGGCAGACTAGAGGCTGGGGCAGCAGGAGCAGAGCAGGGGTGAGAGGCTGGCCCGCTGCTGGCTCAGGAAACGGAGGCCAGAGGGTCTACCAAAGGCCTTGTTTACTCATCAGGAAATAAAGAACTAGCAGGGGTTCTGACTCACAATCTAAGCCAGTCTCCGCCCCAGCTCCAGCCCTAACTGCCACCTGGGGAGAGGTGGCCCTTTTCCCTAAGCGGGCAGGCGGGTCTTTGTTAAATGTGTTGGCCAAGGGCTTTGTCTGGCCACCAGACTGGGACAAGCCTGGAGAGTAGCTACCTCACTGGCCTGCCTTCCTTACCCCCACCCAGAGATTACCTTCAGAGAGTACAATCCTGGCAGGGCAAGGTGACTTTTACCTTTAATCTCAACACTCAGGGGACTGAAATAGGAGGATAAATTATTCCAGAACAGCCTGGGCTACTTACAGAGTGAGCTGCTGTCTCAAGGGAAAAAAAAAAATTCACATAGTCCAATCTCGCTCTGGCTACTGCCGGCTTCTATTACCTTCTGTGGACGCCCACTACAGAAAAGGCCACTATATCAGTCCTGTGACACCCGCTGAAGCCAAGGGCCCCACACGCCTCTCACTGTGTAGCTGCCTCTGCTTAAGCCTCACCTTCTCTCCCTGCCCTCTAGGCTTAAACAGTCATGGGCCCCAATGGCCCAAAGGAGCTATGGCGATTTTCCCTGCTCCACACAGAAGCTGGCTCCAAGTGGGACGCTCACCTCTGACACAGGGAAATGACCCAGTCAAAGTCTGCCTCCTCTGGAAACAAGCAGAGCTAACCTAGGCAACTCCAGGTCCGACAGCAGAACACTGCTGCCTAGGGGAGTGCTGAGGGGCAGCCTTCTGTGGCAGCTACACTCACCAGCCTGGACTCTCAGTCTCATCCTGTGCAACACTCGCCAACACTGGCGTAGACCAAGGTCTCCTCCCAGACCAGCCCTGGGCCACACTGGGCTCTTTCACTGGTGTTGGCTTGCTTGGTGGTGCTGGAAGTGAAGCCCTGGACTTCAGCATGCCTGGAAAGTGCTACACCACTGAGCTGTACCCTGCCTGGCCATAATGCTTATCAACAACTGTCTGCCACCATGGGCAAGACCCTTCGCCACACACCCGGTGCCCAGCGCCAGCCAGCACCCACAGCAGTTGTGTGGCAGGGATAGGTGGACACCCTTAACGGAGTATAGAGTGCTGCAACCTTTCTTCCTCTCCCCATGAGACCTCTCAGAGCCCTGGACGCAGCACAGTGAGACTGGTAAAAAGACTGGGCCGGAGAGTTGGCTCAGCGGTTAAGAGCACTGACTGCTCTTCCAGAGGTCCTGAGTTCAATTCCCAGCAACCACATGGTGGCTCACAACCAGCTGTAATGGGATCCAGTGCCCTCTTCTGGTGTGTCTGAGGACAGCTACAGTGTATTTATATACATGAAATAAATCTAATAATAGGGAGGAGGAAGAGGAAGAAGAGGAGGAGGAGGAAAGGAAGGAAGAAAAAGGTGGAATGCAGAAAGACTAGTAGCACAAACTGAAAGATGGCTCTGCCAAGCTGGCCTGGGTCGGGAGTCCCTCAGGACTGACCTCCATGTTCCCACTGGTGAGTGGGATGAAAGCAGAGCCGTGCAAGGCTCCAAGTCACTTAGCAGGTGTAGACCAGATGTGAGTCCTCATCCTGCACCTTGGAGCCTGGGACAGTGCCCACCACAGCCCACAAATCCTTCCAAACACAGAGACTGAGTCCCAGATGCCCCTCTGTGGTTGGAGGCAACCACAGGAAGGGAGAGGTGCCCACACTCAGGGTTCTGCTTGCAGGCTGCTTCTCTCAGACTAAAGGTGCGTACATTAGGGAAATACATGAGGGCTAGCCTTTTCGTCCTCTTAGCACTTACGCTATTTCAGAGATGAAGAAATGTCCTAGATGGGTAATTTGCCTTTCTTCACACAAGCTACTAGAGCATAGCAGGGGTGCAGACCAGGCCTCAGTGCAGACTCTGTGTGCCTTTCCTGCCACCCCCATGGCTTCTCCCCCACCTAGAATCTTTGTTCTCAATCTCTATATCCCCAGGCCTTGTTTTGCCAAGTCTGTGTGTATTGCATTGGCCTGAGTCTGTGTTTATGTCTGTCCATCCTCTCTCCTCCTGCCCTTCTGCTAGCTCCTGCCCCTCTACAGGGCAGGCACCAGGAGTCACCGTCCTGTACCAAGCTGGCGTTTCCTCAGAGAAGCTAAGAGGTTGTAGAGCCCTAGACAGTGGCTGCGACAACTATCTTTCTCTAGGTTTCTCGCTGGTGGAGCAGGCTGCCTGGGGAGGGTTTCCTCTTCTGGGAACCTCTGATAGGGCATGTTGGAGTGAAGTGGAGAAGCAGAAGTCAACCCTCTCACTTCACCCTTCACTGAGAAGAAAAAGGCAAACAACAGAGGTGGCGGGGATAAGATGGCAGGCTTTGGAAGAGCAGCAAAGGGTGGGCTGGTGGGTGGGAGGCCAGTCCACACCCATCTCACCCGTGCACACATAGACACAGGTAAGGAACTGTACTATGGGGTGGAGTTGGGTTTGGGGAACAGCCTCCAACCCCCTACGCCTAGCATAGGCAGGGGTTGAGAACTGACCCCTTATCCGGCCCTGCCTAAAGCTGAGCCTGGCTGAGCCTGGGAACCTCAATCAGCACATGCTGTTCCAATCTCCGGGGAGCAGGGGTCACTGTCCCCAGCTGGGGCAGCAGGCTCCACTAAAAATCCAAAACACGTTGTCACGAGTCCATGGCTAGCGGCTGGAAATAGGAATGCCAGGTGAGGGAGGCCTTGCTGGACTGAGTTTGGGTTCCTGGGGTCGAGGGCCCACACCATCTGCCTGGCCATGGGCCGGCATCATCCAGGAAAAACAAAAACAAAAAACCTCAGAGACTATAGGTGCCTGCAGCTGACCTCTCTCCTACAAGATGGGAAAGGACAGGCAAATCCAGTCCCTTCCCTGGGCAGGGATAGAGGAGCAACCCAACGAACACTGAACGGGGTCTTTATCCGGGAGACATGCTTTCCCTCAGTCTGTCCCTCAGGAGGAGACAGACAGGCAACTGCGTTTTGTTAGTCCCTCCAGAAAGAAGAAACAGGGGGCGGGGAGGCGGCGGAGGGAAGACAAGGTTTAGGGTTAGTTTTCAGGGCTTCAGTACCACCAAGGTTCTACAACTCAACAGCACTCTGGAATCCTGGAGACTTGCAGACTGCCTTCCCCTGGGGAAGAGAACACTTTCCCAGGCCGTCCCAGTCCCAGTTCTAGCTCCTAATCCTCAGAGCTACGCAGCAGCTTTCTTTTCTACTTAGATCGATCTCCCTCTCTCTCCCTCTCGCTCTCTCCTTTCTCTCCTCTCTTTTCACTTAGGCGGCTCTCTCTACTTAGATTTCTCTTCCCCCCCTCTCCCCTAACCTCCTAACTCTCTGCCTCCTTTCTTCCTTCTCTTCTCTTCTCTACACTTAGACGGACCGCGACACACACACACACACACACACACACACACACACACACACACACACACACACACACACACCTCCGGGCCCCCATCTCCCCTTTTCTGCTCCGCAGGTTTCACCCACCCCACCCCCTCGGCGGTCTCGGGCTCCAGAGCCCAGGGCGGGTCACTCACCTGCCTCGGAGCTCGCAGTTCGGAGGGGAGCGGCGTGTGCACCGACGGGTCCCACTGCCCGACGGAGTCCGCTGCGCCGGCAGGAAGGGGGTGGGCCTCCGCCCGCGCCCAGGCAGGAAGTCCGCGCGGGGAGGCTGGAGCCCGGCCGGGTGGGGTCAGCACTCCGCACGCCTGTCTGTGAAGTGGACCGGGAGAGCCGCCCAACCTGACAGGCTCTGGACCAGCCCCGGCTCCCGGCGTCGCGGTCCACCCGACGCCCCTCTTTCCTGCCCGGCGGCGCCCCCTGGCGGCCTTCAGGGGAGGGGCACCCTGCCTGCGCGATCAGATCATTGGGAGCTTTGCATGGGTTGAAGCATGATGCTGTTGTAAAGAAGCCAGAGCCAAAACCGAGAAGTTGTCTGTCAGCTTGCTCCGAAGCACTCAGCGACCTACCACAGTCAGGGCTCAGAACAAAAAAGACGTGCCTGGGGGGCATGTGGCTTAGGCTGTACGCCCTAGATTGAATTCTAAACAGCAGGGACACCTTTATTTAAGAGTGGTTGACATATGATAAAAGTAAGCCTACTTGGTTTGATGAATATTGTTCCAAAACTTCATCGTGACAAAATATACGCAATATAAAATTCATCCTTTCAACAAATGTTAGGAATTCAGTTCAGTGGCATTAAGTACTTCACATATACAATACTGTTGCTACTATCAGTTTCCAGAGCTTTCTCCTCACCCCAAACTGAAACTCTGGCGCACCCCCTGGCTTTGCTAACCATTCTGAAGTCAGGCTATACCTCCGTTAGGGGTTTGACCTTCCACATCTAGCTTACTCCACTTAGCATGGTGTGTCATTGGTTTAGACAAAGGTGTTCACCCCAATAAAAATGTCCCTCTCTCGGGATGGAGTGATGGCTGAGGGAGGGTTTTGGAGAGTGGTAAGTAAACGCACTTGTCACCAAACCTAAGTTTGATCCCAGGGACCCACATGATAGAGGGTGAGAATCAACTCCCCACACTTGTCGTCTACACCCACAGCAGTATCATCCACAGCAGTACATATCCCGCCCTTCGCAACATAAATATAGTATTTTAAACATTCATCTACCCCCCTCGTTTACCTGCTTTACATTACAATGATGACCCAGATTCCATTCTCACCCCTAACCCAAATCCCATGAAAGTTTTTATTTGCTTTCTGTAGCTTTTTTCCCTAGAATTTCTGTATAAATGTCACCATAGAGTATGTACTCACATATGCCCATCTTCCTTCCCTTGCCATAAAGTTTCTGGGCCACTGGGTGTTCTCTACTACAGCAGGTGACAGCAGTGGGCTATTCAAGAACAGGATTGCTGTATCCTGACAGTTACTGATTCTTGGGTATTGTGGTTCCAAGTCGTTTGTGTATAATATTTACTAATATTGTGTATAATATTTGCTAATATATAATTATATAATATTATGATCCAGCTGAGAGACAGGCAATTCTATTTAACAGTTATTCTGATGGAAAGCTGTGTTGAGCTCAAGTGCAGCGGATGGCAACAATGTTTCAGGGAAAGAAACATCAAGTTGGATTTTGGTACCACTAAATATCCAGCAGGGGGCAGTAAACGCACAGCTCAAGGTCAGATGGCGTAAGACCTGTGCTCCATCATGTTTGAAGCCTTGAAAATTACCTTAATCTTCTCATTTAAATGACCAAAGAGGGAGACCAAGGTGCAGAGAGAAAGTGAGACATGCACATGGCCCCACTCGTGCTCCATGCTCGTTTTCTGGGACTGCATTCTGCCCTAAGGTCCCCATCCCATTCCTGCTAAGAAAGTTTAAACTTGGGCCCTAGAAATGAAGTTTCTTCTACTGTTTTGCTAAACAGTCACACAGACTGCCCGCTAAATACCCACTTACAATATTAGTAATTCCTCCAGCCTTCATCAGAGAAGCTACTGGCCCCCCTCCTCCTCCTCCCCACCAATTAAAGCAAGCTTTATTTAATATCATCCAGGAGAATAAACACTGGCCAGCTCCATACCCAGGATTCCCAGAGAGTGGTCCAGGGAAGCTTCGTATAGCAGCAGGCAGGGGTGAAGTAGAAACACATAACCAGCCAAACTGCAGAGAATTAGTGATGGTGAAGCATCGGTCCAACTGGGACAGCTACAACATCCCCTGCAAGGCTGGGGAACCACTGCAGAAGGAGGGCAAAAAGAATCCACAGCAAAAAGATGTCTGCTAGACATGACATGCTACTACTACACACATGAACTCAATGTATCCTAGGGTCCCAGTCCTCCTAAGGGGATAGCAGACAATGAACACTCACTGAAGGAGAAGTATCATTATTGCCTGTGGTGTAGACGTTGATAAGCTACCCCTGCCTCACTGAGTAACTTCCCATCCACACTCAGGCAAATAATTAACTAAATGCAGTGGGCCATGCACAGGAAAATATGACAGTCAAGAGGAACGGCTTCCTTCAGGAAAAAGAGTGACAGTAGGAGAGAAAGGGAGATGAGGGAGGGGAGTAGGGTGAAGATGATTAAAATTAATCATATAAGTGAATATATTAATATATGCAGAATAAAATATTATATAAAATTTATTATGTTCGGGGCTGGGGATTTAGCTCAGTGGTAGAGTGCTTGCCTAGCAAGTACAAGGCCCTGGGTTCGGTCCCCAGCTCCGAAAAATAGAAAAAAAATTCATTATGTTCTATATACTTTGTTATATAAAATTCATTCTATATAAGTCATTTTACACTACACATGCACACACACACACACACATACCACCTATACACACACACAACAATGATAACCCCTTACACAGAGTAGCTTATGGTATGTAATGGTGGTGGTGGTGGTAGATATTAAAGACGGGGTGTCAGAGCCAAGTCTTACAGGAACCTCTTAGGTCACACTAACGCTGCTGGATTTTACTCTGTATGGGATAAGAAGCCATTGGGATCGCTTGCCCAGAGGCAGGACATGATCCATAGAAGGAATATTACTGCGTTGATAGGCTGTAGGGAGAAGAGAAACCTGGGAGCCTGGGAAAGAAGCTGCTGTGCTGATCCACAGGGGCTCAGGAAAGCTCTGAGAAGCCAGGGCTGGAAGCCCCATCCCCACCCTCAGTGGGAATGGTCTTACAAGAAGTCCTAGAGGCTTCTGCCTTTCAGGAAGGTTGCTCAGAACATCACAGCTCCCAGAGGAGGCTCCCTGACCAAGCTCAGAGATGAAGCTGTGTGTGGAGACCAGGTCCTCTCATTCTTCTCAGCTCCCAGGGATGGATGTCAACCTTCCCAGCACACAGCTCTGTGTTCCCAGAGCCCCAGAGAGGTGACAGCAAACACAAGAATGGAGGAGAGGACCTGGGATATCCAGCTTGCCCAGTAGGCACTGACCAGCCTGGCCTTACAAGGAGCAGGGGCTGGGGCTCAGGAGGGATGTGCGAGCTTGTACGCTGCTTGCTCACTCTCTCTTCCAGTCAACTCCTCATAATGGCTACAACTGAGAATGAGCAGACTACACTTGGCCCTTGCAGAAGAATGCCAATGGATTCCCCTCATCCTCCTGATGTCCACACACCAGGACCCCCAAATGTCCACCCTGTGCACACTTTAGATCTCCAGGTTCCTGTGCCCAAGATGGTCACTGTTCTGCTGTGCTCATGGGCTCCAGCCCCTCCTGTCCCCCCTCTGCTTCTGCCTCCTGCCAGCTTGTCTAGCACTCAGACCTTCGTCTTCAGCCCTCCACTCTAGCTGTAATCACAGCTCAGCCTGGCACACCCCCTGCATGAATAATTGGGGCTGATTTAGGGGCTATCAGGGGAAGGGGGGCTAATGGAGCTTGTGGGGGGCACCCTCATGAGGAGGGGAAGGCTGAAAGGCAATTAGCTGGACAGGCAGCCTGGGAGTCACCTAATGTGCCTGTCTGAAGGAGGGGCTGGTGAGGGGCCATGGAAGGAGGAGTGGCCTGCTTCACCTCCACCTACATCTAGAGACAGAGTTGGACTTGAGGAGAGATCCGCCACTTCCTCAACAGGAGGCTCCAGGATACACCGGGAGGGAATTTCAGGAAAATCGTGACAAGGCATGGGAGTAGGAGACCTAACTGGAGAGAACTGTGGAGAGAACAGGAAGCTGAAGAAAGAGTCAGGAGTTCCTGCTGCCCTACAACTCACACACACACACACACGCTCACACACACACACACACACACACACATGCACACACACGTGTACACACACACACACACACACACACACACACACACACACACATACATATTGGCCCAGCTGAACCTGATCTCTCGCTGGGGACTGGGAACCAGCTCCTGATTAATACCAACATTAGCCCTGAACACTCACTGTCCAGCCTTTCCTCATTAATTACCTCCTCTCCCACCCCAGAAGAGGGGAAGCCAGCTCCTCTGGGGCTGAGTCATGAGCTTCCGAGTCCCCAAGCAGGGGGGCATCAGGCCCCCCTTAAGGAGTGGGGGGGAAAGTTAGCTTCTGTGTCCACCATCCCACCCTGGCCCTCCATACCTCCTCTCTCAGCCTGGAGAAGACATTCACAGAGGGGCCTGCCTGGAGAAGGTGGACCTGATACTTAAGCCCCCGTGGCCCACATCCATCTCAAGATGAAGACAGGAATGTGCAAAGCTCCAGGTGGAGAAACAGGACTGCACCAGCCAGCTCATAGGACGTCCCATGCAAACAGGAAACTGGACACACAAGGTCAAAATTCCTGTGACGTGGGAACAGCCTGCTTAATAGCTCTGGGGGCAGGTGAGGGCTTCGGACAGGCTGGGCTCCCCTCCTCCTCCCCTTATATCTGTCCAGCAGCTATAGACGTGCTCACAAAAATAGTCCAGTGTCGGGGCACCAAGACCTGGGCTCCCTCAGCGTTTCCATCCCTCATCTCCCTGGGACTCTCACTCACAAATCGTGTCTCTTGTGTCAGCCGATGACCAGACCTTGTGTGGCTGCCATTCCAGAAGAAGGGGTAGGGGCTTTGTGGGATCTTTCTGTGCCCCTCCCAACACCTCCATGTACCCCATTATAAGACCAAATGGGCCTGGAGACCCAGCAATCAATATCCCTCAAAGATGAAGACACTAATAACTTTATCCCTCTTGTCTTCCCCTTCTCGCTTGCATTAGCCCTGACCACAGGCCCCAGGCAGCTGAGACCTGCAGTGGGCAGGCCTGGAGCTGAGTAACCCCTTCAAATCCAAGTGAGAGGCACGAAGGAGGAGTGCAAGAAGAGCTTCCTGACATTTGGAACAGCAGGCTACAGGGGAAGACATGGAAGTCTTAGACGTACAGTTTCTATGTCCACATCACTATTAACTGTCAGAGCAGTCAGTCAGGGTCCATAACACAGCAACAGAGGGCCAAGGTTCCTACCCTCTTTCCTAGGCTACCCAAAAAGATAAGTCAGGAGAGGAAGTCCTGCTGGGAGAGCCTAAGAGTTCAAAGGGTGGGGCTAAGGAGACACCTGGGGCTGGGGCTCAACCCTGCCCTCCTTCTACCAATGGGGGACTTTAGAGCCCCAGTCCCAGAGCCTCTCTGTACCTCACACATTCCACTCTGAAGCAACCTCAGGAAGAGGGGTCTGGGATCAAAGAATCTCTTCTCAAACATTGCAGTCCCCAGGATACCTACTCATACTCAGGACGGGTTAGATTACCATCCTGAAGACTAGCAGGGTCCCCACTGGGTACCCAAGGCCTGAGACAGGCTAGCGAGAGGAAGGAAGAGAGAAGAAAAATAGGGAGGAAAGAACACTAACATAAGAACAGCCTGTCTCGGGCTGGAGAGATGGCTCAGCCGTAAAAGGCGAGGCTCACAACCAAAAATATAAGAACAGTATGTCTCAGCTGTGCATAGCGGTGCACAGTGTTAATCTCAGCACCCGGGAGGCAGAGGTAGGCGGATCTCTGAGTTCGAGGCTGACCTGGTCTACAGAGCGAGTTTCAGGACAGGATAGCCAGGGTTACACAGAGTAAACACTGTCTTGAAAAAACAAAACAAAAATCAACAAAAGAAAGAAAGGGAGGAAGGAAGGAAGGAAGGAAGGAAGGAAGGAAGGAAGGAAGGAAGGAAGGAGAGAAAAGAACAAAGAACAGTATGTTGCTACAGGGCACTGGCTGAAGGGCAGACACCACCAGGAGAGCTTTACATGTGAGTCTCAGTTCCCAGCATCCCTGTAGGGTTCTGCTATTATTGTTACCCTTTCCCATTTTGCAGAAGGCACTAAGGTACGGAGATGCTGAGCGACAGCACTGGTAATTGGCAGAACTACATGTCAGTGTCTAGTTTACCTACCAGGGCACAGAAGGCGGCAGAGATGAAGAGAGCCTCAGCCTTGTGGGAGGTGGCTACCAAAGCCCCGGTTCCAGGGACCGGATTCCAGGCAAAGAAAAGCAGACTGTCTCTGGGGCTCTACCCTGCTGAGTCCTGGCTGCTGGCTCTTTCCCTCCTAGCCTCAACTGGTTTGTTCCTGCAGCTATGACCCTGACTTATCTGTCTCTCCCAGCTGGAGCCTTCTGCCCCAACTACTGGCAAAACTGTCCATTTTTCGCAGCTGGGAGGAAATGGGCTATCTGGGAAAATACAGAGCAAGCAGCCAGTTCATACCCTGCTGGAGGTGCCTGGGAAGCCCGGCACATCAGCAGGACAGGAGGCTAGAACCCAGGTTCCCAGTGACTGCCCTGCTTCTACCAACACCGGGTAGCCAGTCCAAGGCCCATATAGGAAGGAACACAGCAAGCTCCCTCTAGCTGTTTGTTACTTATACCCCCAGTGCCTGTCCTCAGCCTGAGGGGCACAGGCAAGAGGGGACATCCTCCCAGAGAGCCCTAGAGACTGTCTGCAGGACAGCAGAGTCCTGGCATCTTCCAGCTATTCTAGCCTCCTGAGAATCCAGCTCTGAGGGAGCAGGAGAATGTCAAGTTCTTTAGAGACCTGGCCCAGGGCTGGAGCCCTAAGGAGTCCACTGTGTTGACCACACCACTTCCTCCTCTTCTCCTGACTGGGGGTGGGGGTGGGGCGGGGATAGTTCTGCTCAGTGTTCCACAGCACCCCAGCCTCTCAGAGCCTCTCTTCCAGTCAACACAGCCCTTGTCTGAGAAGGGAGAGTACTAGGAGAGATAATACTACCCTATGGCCCCAGGTTGCTGTCTGTCTCAAGCCCCTCAAAGTCCCCAAGGTCCCATTCCACCCATCTCCTTATAGCTATCCATCTCAACTGGTGTTCAGCCCCTGGGACTGAGGGCAGCTAATGGACTTGGCACAGCCAGGAGGTAATTAACAGAGAGGGGGCAGGGGCCACAGTGGGACAAGGACATAGTTAATGGCAATGGGACCCAGCAACAATGGCAAAGAGTGCTGCTTGTGTGTGATCACATGCACATGCCTTCATCTAGGCTGGCTACATGGGGTAGGCCAGGGCGATGTGGACCAGTGTCTGAATCTCCATCCATGAGGGGCGGCCACTCGCTGACAGAAGGTTCAGTCCCTTCTTGCCCCTGTGCAAAGCTTCAAGTCATGTTGCCTGAAGGCCTGGTGCTCCTCTTCTCTGCTGTCCACTTCGGGAAGGCTCCCAGGCCTCATTCCCAGAGCTCTGTGCCTCTTGGGCGTCTGTGGTAACCCTCCAGGTTGGTTCAGGAGTCTCCCATGTTCCGTAATCAACACTAGAAATGCCCTCATAGACTTTCCGGGTCTCTTCTGCTATCTGGCCTCCAAGCCCTGCCCAGTCATGCTCAGTGCAGCAAACCTCAGAGCAGAGCCGTGTACCCCCAGCAAGGCCTTCAAATCTGCTATACCCAGCCCTCGCATGTAAGAGGATCAAAAGACAGAGACACTGAGAGGAAGGGGCAGGCAGAGCCTGCAGGGGTCCTGGGCTCTTAGGACTCTGGCAACTGCCGCCCTCCCCTGCCTGTGTGCTACTAACCACGATTCATCTCCCTGTGTCTCATCTCCCTGTCTTTGCACCTCACCTCCCTCTGAAGTCTCTTAGCTTCAGTATCTGTAGCTCTTGTCCATGGCCTCACCTGCCAAATCTGATGCCTCCACTCTGTCCCCCTTCTTCAGTGAAGAGCACTGCCCATCATCCCAAGGAAAGGAACAGAGAGCCTGCCAACGAGGCCCCTGGGGACCAGACCCCCCATCAATCAGCCTGCCGCCTTGGGCTAGCCCTCCATTAGCTGGAACCAGCCTGGACAAGAGGCAGACATACTGCAGGGCTCGGTCCAGGGTGATAAGAACAGATTGAATCACAGGGACAGGGCAGGGAACTGGGCACCCAAGGACAGGAGACAGCCATCATTTCCCCAGGAGCTGTGTGAGTGAGCATGTGAAATTGCAGGAGCCCAGCAGGTGATGGGAAGTGAAGGCTGAAATGCTACTGCTCCCGCCCCAGGGTGGAAGCCTCCACTGGGGCCAGGAGGCCTGGCTCTACTCCCCTGATGTGGTGGAGTTGAGGGATATTAATGTAACAGATGCCTCAGGCCTTTTAGTTAGGGTCACAAAGAAAGGTAAGTAGAACCCATCTGTCCTGTGAGTAGCACAGGACAGCACCAGAATTCTAGCCTCAGAAAGTCACAGTGCCCAAGCCCCACCTCCAAGTGATAATCTCAAAGCTTCAGGTAAAGAAGGGAAACAGAGGGGTAGGAACAGGGTGCTGATCCTTCATCTTCAGTTCCACGCTCATCCCCACCCCACAGTATTGAGGATTGAACCCAGGCCCCTACACACACCAAGCAAGGGCTCTACTGCCGGGCTAGGTCTGAGTCTTCTTCGAACTTGTTTTGAGACAAGGTTTCCTTAAGTTTCCCGGGCTGGCTTTGAACTGATTCCACAGCCCAGGTAGACCCTTGAATGTGAGATTCTCCTGCTGCACTCAGACTCCTGTAGCTGGGGTTAAAGGTGTGTACTACCAGGTCTGTTCCTTCGATCCTTGCTGTGTACACACACACACACACACACACACACACACACACACACACACACACACACACACACACCAGTGTCTCTGTCTTGATCGTTTGTTCTAATGTGTGATTGCTCTGTCTACCCCCAACCCCAGCGGCTGCCGTCCCCGGGGCCCTATTCCCTTTCCCCAGCATCGGCCTTTGTGAAGACCAAATACAGACAGTGAGGGTGTGGACAGGCTGTCACCACCAGGTGAGGGGTGAAGATGAAGTGGGGACAGCTGCATTGAGCAGAGAGGCAACCCAGAGGGACCCGAATGGGAACCGAGTCCAGAGACCCAGAGAGCACACTCTCTGTCGAGCCCCTTCTCGCCAAGAATGGGCAAGAGTCACAGCCAGGGATAATAAATATAATTGCTATTATGATGGATGCTGGCCATGAAGCAAGGCCACCCTCTGCTCCCCGCCTGCTGGTCCCCTCCACATGCTGAGGGTGAGACTTGAGTGTGATAGCTGCTGGGCGCTGAGGGAGCCCAGGGTAGCCTGACATCCAGAGTCGGCTCCTAGCCCAGAACGTCCAGGTAACTCGGTGGCGCCTGTGCCAAGGCCTGCAGCCGCGCGTGCACATCCTTCATGCTGAGGCGTTGTTGCGGTTCACGCTGCCAGCAGCCGCGCATGATGGCGTAGACATCAGGAGGGCAGGCGCGCGGCCGCTCCAGCTCCCGGCCCTGCGTGATGCACTCGATCGCCTGTGCCGCGCGCAGGAGACAGAGTGAACTGAGGGTTTCAGAACAGGAAGGTTACCGGCTCTCCCACAGGGCACCCCCTTCCCGGACTGACTGACGGACTGACTGACGGAACTGTATGGTGCCCTTCAAACTCTGAGGCTCTTTCCTGCTCCACTCTGAAATGTAGGAATAATTGCTGCCTGACTCTCGGATTGCCTCCAGAAGGCTAGTGTTACAGCCAGTGAGGACTTGCCGGGTAGGAGAAGGGTGAGGGCATGACGTTGCCTAGGCCTTCACCCTTGGCCTCAGCCTCCACCTCCCAGCTTCAGAAGAGAACAGTGTGGGACAACAGCCATAGCCTTCGGTGTGTGTGGGCGGGGGGGGGGCTGTTTTGGTTTAAAGCAGGGGCAACCCTTGCCTCTCCCTTTTGTGGGCACCACTCTGTGGGGGAGATAGCTGAAAAGAAACTGCAGCAATAGACTCCAGGAAGTGCTGCTGGGGCGGCTACAGGGGAGATCTGACAAAGAGCCGGTGACAGGGAGATGCTTGGAGAAGGCGCCTGGTGCCTCTCTTCCCCTTCTCCCCGTCCCCATTAGAGGACTTAGATTATGGGCAGCACTAATTCCATTCCTTCTCTCAGTGCTTGAGAAAATTAAAATCTATAACCCTCTCCCCCACCCCATCAGCCTCGGGGGAACAGACTGCATTAGAAGGAGAAATGGAAACTGACAGCTGTGCGCCAAGGAGGAGGCTTGGGGGAGCTGCTGAGGAGACAAAACACCTGGGGTCTGCTCTAACTGTGGCTAGCCAGAGACCAGGGGAAGGCAGGGCTGTCCTTCTCCAGCTAACCTCCAGTCTTCCTGCTGTCTCTCTTTCCCACCCTCTCTCCTCTGCCCTGTAAATGCCCGCCATGACCTCTAAGACACACAAGGCATGGCCTGGACTCTATCCACAATGACCTCTAAGGACCCCCCAGGAGCCAGCTGAGCTTGGGTTTGGGACACTGAGCAAGAGAAGGACCAGGAGAGGAGAAGAGAAAGGGGGCTGAAGGCAGGGCTGACCTCAGTGTTGGAGAGCTGGTACCAGGGTTGCTTTCCATAGGTGAAGATCTCCCAGAGCACCACCCCGAAGCTCCACACATCACTCTCCGTGCTGAACTTGCGGTAGAGGATGCTCTCCGGAGGCATCCAGCGGATGGGCAGCATGGTCCGACCTCCCACCTGCAGAGATACACCATATCACCTCCTCTGGGGGCAATCACAAAGCCATTCCCACCCGCTTAAATTGACAGAAGGTATGGCAGGGCCTGGACTGAGGGACCAGTAGAGAAAATAGTTTCCCACCCAGGGCTGAGGTGCTGGAAGGGATGGGTGACCAGAGACCAGAACCCAGAGCTCACACGGCTAGAGGCAGAGGAGGGCAAGCTCGCCAGTGCAGGGTCTGACAAACTCTGAGCGAGGCTGGGTACGGATGCTGGGGGAGGGTCTAGGGACCCTTACGCGGTAGTAGTCTGTGCTGTAGATGTCCCTGCTCATGCCGAAGTCTCCGATCTTGACCACTAGTCCCTGACCCACCAGACAGTTGCGTGTGGCCAGGTCCCGGTGCACAAAGTGCAGACTGGCTAGGTACACCATACCAGCAGCCACCTGGCTAGCCACAGCCAGAAGCTGCCCAAGGCCCAAAGGACCAGGAGCCACATCCTCTCCGCCAGCCAGCAGTTTTGCGTCAGGTCCGTGGGACCTGAGAAAGACGGAGATAGAGAGAAGCTGAGAGGGAGAAGCTGGGTGGGTGGAGCCTTGGGAGCTGCAGAGGGATGCTTAGAAATGGGTGTGAGGAAGGAAGAGACTAGGGGCAAAAATGGAGGAAAGGAGGAGGCAGTTGTGTGGAGAGAAGGGTAAGGGAGAAAACAGGCTTGCCTTTCTCCACAGCCAACCTCATCCCCAAGGATACTAAGTCCATAGTCCTTGGAGGAACTCAGCTCCAGCGTCCAGCTACCCCAGTCCCCATTGCCACCATATCACTTAAGCACAGCCTTTGCTAAGTCCCTGTCCCCACTCTGCCCCATGAAGGGAGCCTCTCCAGCTCCAGGCCTGTAACTTGAGTCCTTGTTGAATCTCCTGTCCCCTCCCCTCACTCTGTCCTTAGTGTCCAGCTAGTCCGTGGACAGTGTTCCTTTCTGACGGTTTCCAGTCCCATAGCCCCCGAGTCTAGGCCATCCTGATCATTTGGTGCCACTCCCCACATGCCACCCCTGCCCAGCCTTTGTCCTGATGGTTGCTTTGCTGGCAGTGCCTTCTCCAATCTGCTAAGTGTCTGTTGAACACCAGCAAGGGATGGAGACAGAGAAGGCTTCCTGGAAGAAGGGACATTTAAACCAAGACTCCAGTCCAGAGCAGAGACTAAACCAGGGAACATGGCCGGGAGGGAGGTCCCATGTGTCACCAGAGCAAGCTGAAAACATGAAGGCCCAGCCCCCTGCCCAAAGCCTTTCAGAGTCTCTCCTTTCCTCCCAGTACCCCACGGGGCATCACCAGCTGCTCTTCACCAGCCTGGGACCCACCTAACAACCTCTCTCTGGCTAGGCCTGCAAGACCTCACAAACAAGGGAAGAGCTCTCCATGGCCTCCCCTTGACTGGTTCCTCTGCCAACCCATCTCCACACACCTTAGGCTAGCTCGCCTGACCTACTCAGGTCCTCTTGTAGGTGAGTCCTACAGACAATGTACATGAACCTTCACTCCCTAGAGCTTCTGGGAAATCAGATCATCTGGCGGACAAACAAGGATGCTCATGCAGGGAGGGGTTCAGGTACTGGGCCAGGGGCTGGGTTCTTGTACCGGAGGAAACGGTTGAGGTCCCCATGGCGCATGTACTCGAAGACCATGAGCAATGGGCCACCCTCCGTGCAGACTCCAAAGAAGCGTACGATGTGTTGGTGCTGTAGCATGGTGAGCAGCTCTGCCTCACGCTGGAAGTCCTGACGAGCATTCTCAGATGTCTCCTTCAGTGCCTGGGGGTAGGGATGGAGGTGGAACTGGAGGGGAGCCCAACCCCACCTCACCTTGATTCATTCAAATATCCCCCCCCATCCTGACACAATGGTGCTGTGAGGGACACAGGCCAGCAGTCCCCACCAGGACCATAGTCTCACCTTGACAGCCACCAGCATCTTGTCCTGATCATTCAGAAGGTTGTAGCACTCAGCAAGAAAGACCTTTCCAAAGGCTCCCTCCCCTAGCTCCCACTTGAGAATGATGTCCTGGCGCTTGATATGATGGACACCTGGGAGGGGCTTGTAAAGTCAGAAGGCAGCCCTGGTGTGGGCAGGATGGGGCAGTGGTAGGGGCAGTGCAGACACAGGAAATGAGGTGTGGGTGGGTGGGAGCATCTGCCCAGAGAGAGTCCACAGTGTGGGAGATATGGCCCTGGACAGAGTTGGAGATAGGATGGGGAGAGGCCTGGGTCAGGGGCTTCACACAGGCTACACACACACACACACACACACACACACACACACACATACACACACACATACGCACACACACACACACACACACACACACACACGCACTCACACCCGCTCGCCTACTATAACAGTTCCTCACAGGTATCACTGAAGTACTGTGGGTTCTCCATGATGTGGCCCTGGAGTCCGGAGCCTTTGCCCTCAGTAGGGGAAAGAGAACTGCCACCCAGTGTCATGAAGTGTAGGGACATGGCCAGCCCATCCTCTGGCGCCAGCACAGCAGGGCCTGGGGAAGAGACATACCCACATGGAGCATCATAGAGCCCAGGCGCCATCTCCATCCTTCCTCAGACGAGCTTGAATAGTACTCAGGCAGAGTAGTGCCCCGGTAAGACGGTAGTCAAGGGGAGGGAAGTACCAGGGCCTCTCTTGATCTGGCTCCTGGTACCAAAGTAACTCCCCTGCTCCTGACAGAATGGAGCCCCCAGACCCACCTGAGCGTTGACAACAGCTCACCCACCCATGGATAGCTGCTGGCTCTAAAGCAGTCCAGCCCAGTGCATGCACAGCCCGAGCCCCATAAACACCCTCCCCAAACACAGGGCACAGATGGGAGGAGCCAGCAGAAAACTGGCCAGCAGGATGGGTGGATAGACGGACAGACGACAGACAGACCGCCTCTGCCAACTCACGGTTGATCCCAAATTTGCTCCTCTGTCCACATTTGTTGAGCACTAGGAGGAGGGCAGAAAGGAAGAGGGCGGCGGAGACGGCTAGGCCCACAGCCACAGAGACCTAGAAGGAGGGTCAGGTCTACAGGATTCTGTACTGTGAGCTTTGCATACCTCATCCTACAGGGGAATCCAGAGCCAGGTCCCCAGCCCTGCCCAGCTTCCCTAACAACCTCAGCTAGCTGGGAAATCAGCTGACAGAGCTCAGGACACAACAGACTGATAGTCCTGCTCTACCTCCAAACGACAGGCAAAGGAGCTGTGCCTGGCCACCCCAACTCACCCCCCCCATCAGCTTCCATACCCCACACTCACCCCAAAAGGTGTTTCGTCTTTCTTCTCCACTGGGTCTCTTGATGTGCTGTTAGTGTCTGTGGGGACACGGGGCACAGAGGGTGGGCCTTGGCACATACTGCCATGTCTCTTCCAGCAGCTCCCCACCCTGGCCACACTTCAGGGTCCCATCTAGCTGTCCCCTTTCCTTCAGCTCTGAGACAATACAGCTGCCCTCTAGCCCAGGTAACTCACCCACTGGCGAGAAGGAGACTGCGGCAGGAAGGAGGAGAGAAAGCAGTCAGAGAGGGAGAGAGCAGGGAGGCCCTCCCCGCCAGGATGCTCCTTTATGGGATTAGATAGGTTTCTGGGCCTCAAGAGAGAGGAAGCTGTAGCTGCCTGGAGGGCACAGCCCTCTCTTTAGCTTGGACAGATGGAACAGCCCAGGGCCTCAACAGGCCCAGCTTGGGAGAGGGGAAAGAAGGACAGCACAGAGCTGGCCACCAGCCCTCCTGTCCAGGACAAAGCTCTCCAGCTCTGGGAACCAGAGTCATGGCAGGCAGAGGCCAGACCTCCCTGGATTGCTGGATCTCCACCCAGGCCCTCCCAGGAGCAGGGCAGGGTTCAGGGTAGCTCTCACACCAGGGATGGGGTCCTCAGGGTTGAACTCAAAAGGGTTGTCCATAAAGGCAGCCATGATGGAGGCAGCAGCCTGGCCATAGGGGTTGGCAGCCAGCAGGGTGTAGTTCCCATTGTTGACATGCGTGGGCTGGTTGAGGCGAAGGCAGCCATGCCGCATGGTCTCATTGGTCAGCGCTGACTCCAAGAACTGAGTGAAGATGAAGCTGGTCTCATTGAGCACGGAGCCGTTGAAGAACCAGCGCAGGGACGGTGCTGGCTGCCCATCCACGGAGAAGGGAATGCACCAGTGATGCTGTTCCACGGCTTTGCCCAGATGCACACTGGCTGGGACTATGGGAGAAAGCAGGTGACGGGAAGTGGGCAACTGGGGGGGAAGGAACCCAGGGGAGGAACAAATCAGGGGACAGGTCAGGAAAAACAAATCAACACACCCTAGGAAGTCCTCTAGGAGACATATTTGGAAGAAATGGCAGAAATGGACAAAATCTGATGCTTAAGGGTTACACATGGAGCCCAGTACAGGCCTAGTGCCTGGCATGACACCCACACTACTTGGGCAGTCCTGGGTACCAGCACAGCATAGAAACAAACATACAAACAGACAAGCAAGAAATATGGTTTTGAGGCAGTCAAAGTCCCAAAAAATCAAAAGCCTCTCAATAAAAGAAAGCAGTATGGGGGTTGGGGATTTGGCTCAGTGGTAGAGTACTTGCCTAGGAAGCGCAAGGTCCTGGGTTCGGTCCCCAGCCCCGAAAAAAAGAAAAAAGAAAAAAAAAAAAAAGCAGTATGTATGTGTAATTATGTGTATAAATACATACAATTTACATGGGAATTCTCACTAACATTCATACCATGAAGTCTATGTAGTATATTAAGGAATTATAGTTACTTTGTTGCCACAGATGTGTTTCATAAAGTTTTGACAAAAAAAAATAAAAGAAAAATAATACATAAAGTTTTAATTTCTACAATGCATAAAACAAACAAAATTTTATTAATAGGGAAACAGACATATAGAGAAGTGCTATTTCTAAGGTTTATTTCATGTATATGAGTGCTTTGCCTACATGCATGTATGTGCACTCATGTGTGCCTGGTGACCCTGGAGGCCAGAAGAGGGCCTCAGAGTCCTTGGAACTGAATTACAGATGGTTGTGAGCCACCGTGTGGGTGCTGGGAAACCAACTGGGCCCCCTGCAAAAGCAATCAATGCTTAAAACTGTTAGTTTCCCGCCCCTGTGGAAAGGGATGTTAGCAAGGAAGTGTTTAACATAAAAATTAGGGTGGAAGAGATGGAGTTGGCACTGAGGGAGGGTGTCTTCTAAAGCCCTGGCAAGCGTAGTCTTTTTCTGTTTGTTTGCTTGCTCGATTGCTTTCGTTTTTTCTAAGATAGGGTTTTTCTGTGTAGCAGCACTGGCTGTTTTGGAACTCACTATGTAGACCAGGCTGGTCTTGAACTCCACCTGCCTCTGCCTCCAGAGTGTTGGGATTAGAGACGTGCACCACCACGCCTGGCTCTGGCAAGGGTCGTTCTTCCTTAAAGTATGTAGTTATCCAGCTGTGACAGTTTTGTAATCCTAGCATTGTGTAGGCTGAGGCATAGAGGATCAACAGCATGGGTTTCATTGCAAGACCCCATCTCTAAATAAATACATAAACAAACAGTGTGTGCTTGATGTGCATAACTAGTGTATTTCACAACAAAAGGAAGGGAGGAAGGAAGGAAGGGAAGGAAGGAAGGAAGGAAGAAAGAAAGGAAGGAAGGAAGAAAGAAGGAAAGAAAGAAAGGGTGCTGGAACACAGATTGAAGATAACGCATTGGCAAAGTCAGAGAAATTAGGCAACAGTCATAAAGAGGAACTCAAGAGAGGAATTCCCCTCCTTCCCAACTAGGATGCTTATCTATGGTCATACCCCCTTGATTAAACCTAAGCTGGTCTAAGAACAGGATGCAGAACTGACGTAAACCCCCTTCGCTAAAAGTCCAGCCCTGAGTTCATTCTACCCACAAAGTTCAGTTTGCACAAATGTCAGCCCAAGCTGGGAGAAGTTCACCAACTATAAAGTGGTTATCCCGCACCTAGACTAGCATCCTAAGTGAAATAAATAAATAAAACGTGGTAGGACAAAAGCCTTAAAGAGAAACAGGCAATGAGGCCAGGCTGCAGCTGGTGCTGAGGGCCTCAGGTAGCAAGCTTGGGCAACGGGCCAGAAAGAAATCCATCTATAACCCTCTGGCCTTGAGGAGCCTCCAGGACTTCGAGAGCAGGATCAGGTTTTCATGGGAATCTGGAAACAGCTGGGAGGGAGCAGCTGTAGAGACGCCCACTCATGATCCCAGCTACCCCCTCTCTTTTCAGGGAAGAGGAGATGGGTCGGGGTGGGTGCAGGGGCTGTCACGGGGGCTTACAGGAGACGCTGACTTGGACAGAGACCTCAGCCCGGCCCACATCATTCTCTGCCCAGCATGTCACATTCTTCTTGTTGAGATCACTGGTGACATTGACCAGAGTTAGCCCCAGGGATGGCAGATCTCCAGATTTCTGGACCAGAGAAGAGAGAGTCATCAGGAGGGCTTCAGCAGGCATAGGCAAGAGACAGGGGATACAGCGGATGTGTTTGGGAGCCCTTTGGTTCTATATGGAAAGGCTGGGGAGGCGAAGGGAAGGCGGGCAGAGAATGGCCTCCTTCACAGTTTGTAAAGTAGCTTCTGGGTCAGAGAAAATCTAAAGCCCAGCCAACAGTCTCAACAGTCTAAAGCAGAGGTGGCCATCAAGGGGCCGGAGAGCCAACCTCCACATTCACACGCAGCTCATCCACAGCCAACCAAGTAGGGCCTTGGCAACTCATTCCTGGCTCACGTAGTTCTGGCAAACTCAGTTTCAGTCCCAGGAAGATCAGAAACAAAGGACGTTAACAGGCTGCAGCTAGAAGCAGCTTCAGCCATAGCATCACTCTCTTTGGCAAAGGAAGAAGTTGCCAGTGAGTGACTTCAGAGATGAAATGGCTGATTCTGAATCACCATCAGTAGATTAAAACCGGCTCAGATATCTCTCTAAGAAACCATGGCTGCACCACGTGTAAATATGACCTTTTAAGAATTCTTCATCTTGATGAGTTCAGCAACTGTTTCTAAGTTGAAGAAGGCGGCAGAATTTCCCAGAAACTAAGTCTCACCATGTCATCCTAGCTCTGTGGACCAAACTGACCTTGACTTCAGAGGTCCTCCCGCCTCTGTCTCCCAAGCACTGGGATCAGAGGCCTGCACCACCACCACCCAGCAACTTCAGAGGTCTCGTTCACAATTTTACCTGACTCTGACAGTGGGCTGTGCCCATCCAGGAATTAGGAAATAGACCTACGAGATGAGGGTGTTCAGTCTAGGGAGCCTCACTTTAAAAGGAGAGTCGGCTGGGGATTTAGCTCAGCGGTAGGCGCTTACCTAGGAGGCGCAAGGCCCTGGGTTCGGTCCCCAGCTCGAAAAAAAAAAAAAAAAAAAAAAAAAAAAAAAAAAGGAGAGTCAACTCCAATTGCTGGAGACCTCTGGAGCAAGGAAGGGAGGAAGACCCTGGCATCATGGCTGCCAAGAGTCCCACTCGGAGTGCAAGTTTGCTGCCTGTGAGTAATAGAGAAGGGATAAGCAGAACAGAGCCAATGTCTGCGTGTGGAAACATCTTCAGCCAACGTTGGGAAGTCCCAGTTTCTGGTATCTCTTTGGAGAATTGACATATTACTAACACCTATTTCCTGAAAACTTCCATAGAAAAGTCACGCCCTAACTGAGGTGTAGCAGGGGACAGCAGCCAGTTCCATGAGAGCCAGGAGGCTACACAGAGAAACACTGTCTTGGGGGCGTGGGGGAGCTCCAAAGTCAACTATAGCTAATGTCAGTTGCTTGTGGCCAGCTTGAGGACAGATGCAAGGCCTGGGAAGATGCTCAGGTAAGAGAGATAGGGACTAAACAACACCTAGAGGTAGGGAGGATGTCAGAGAGCCACCATGGCTACCTCTGTTTACAAATAAGAAAACAAAAAAGCAGGCAGAAATAGGGATTTGTTTTCCCTGAAAGTTATTCCAAGAAGTAATTAGTGAGGGCTGAAAGTGAAGGCTCAACTGGTAATTTGCCATGAAAGAATGAAGGCCTGAGTTTGGATCCCCAGAACCCCCATAAAGCTGGGCTCGGCATCATGGTCGTATAACACCAGTGATCTTATAAGTGAGACAGGAGACAGAGGCGGGAAACTCTCTGGAACTCATGAACCAAAAAAGTGAAATAAAATGGAAGGTGAGGGCGGACATCTGAGCTTACCCTCTGACCTCCACGTGCCAGTGCACGTGTGTGCCAGTGCATGTGTGTGCCAGTGCACGTGTGTGCCAGTGCACGTGTGTGCCAGTGCACGTGTGTGCCAGTGCACACGTCTTTAAAATAAGTAGTGAGGTCGGGGCCAGCTGCCCATTACTAATGTGTTCATATCCAGGAGAATGCTGCTTCCTGAGTATTCAGGGACATTGAAAGCCCTTGCAATTGGCTCTGGGAGTGGAACACAGATCCTGTCCTGTGTCCAGGCCTCAGTTTCCTAAGTTAGAATATATGGAAAGAAGGGTCTGTTGGGTCCCTTCTGGGTCTCACACGTGAAACCATGAATTCAAAGATGGAGTCTCAGGTCTGGGGGGTCTGGGGGGTCCAATATACCTGCCTGAAGACCTGCAATCTCTTGGCTGTTATTCCTAGCCTGACATCTAAGCCATCTCTGTCCTCCCCCTCTCCTTGTGTCCTCCTTATTACTTTTGCTGTCTCTTACCGTCTGGTTCTTTGTCCCCTTTGAGGGGCTACAATGCTTCTCACCTTCATGGTGACTGTCCCTTCCAGCTCTGTGAGGATCCAGTCAGCCTGCTGTAGGGCCTGCCCCTCCACCTGGCACTGCAGAAAAATGTCATTCCCCACTTCCGCGGAGTCATTGGGCATCTGGATCTTCACTGAGGGTACACCTGCCACCCAGGGTATGGAGGGGCATTAGAATCTAAGTGTGGGCTGGTGAGCCCCACCCTACTCATGAGCCCTTACCAATGCTGCCCAGGTCTCTCCAGGCAGCCCCAGGCTCCCCCCACCACACACACAACAGTACCTACCACAACTGTTGTTGTGTCCCAGTGGGAGGAACTGGTCTCCAGACCCAGAGCCCTGAAGCTTTTGTGTATACACACCACACAGATCCTCCTGCTCCCAGCGCTGGAGCCACAATAGGGCACAGGAACAGTGCAGTGGGTTCCCTGACAGGGTCCTGTTGGGTAAGGGGTGCTAAGAGTCAGGGAAAGAGGGTGCGACAGGTCCAAGTAGCCAGGAGGCTGCTCTGGAGATGGCTGGCTACCAAGGGGTCTAGGCAGAAGGGGTGGGGTTTGGACCAGGACCATAACTAACACAGTAATGAGACTTTAGTTACTAAAAGACGTAAGGGCAGACTGCTGTAGATGCCAGCTGAGGGTTGCATGGGATTCCTCTACCCCAGCTCTAGAGGGAGAAGCCAAGCATGGTGGTAGGAAGGGTAGGTCACCATGGCCCTCAGGCCTTAGGTACCCATCCCACACATGTGGACTATTCTGTGTATCTCCCTCCCAGTGCGTGTGCACTGGGAATGGCGCTACTGTCCTCAAGCACCAAGATGGCCACGGTGTATTCAACCCTGCCCTGAACCTCTGGACACACACACACACACACACACACACACACACACACACACACACACACACGTTACTCATCCATATAGGCTGCTCAGCCCAGCCCTGCCCAGCCCAGCCCAGGATAGTCCTGCAGGCTCTGCTTTGATAGGGGTTGGGGGGAGTGGCTGACAGGCACATAATCCCCAGGACAAGCTCACAGACACAACACAGTTTCCAGAGATGCCCCACCTCCCACCCCTCCCCTGCTCCACATAGACGCAGTGACGTATAGTCCTGGGGCCACAAACACATGCACAGCCACATATCGCACACACTGGTCCCTTGCCCTGCCCCTGCCCCTGCCCCTGCCCCTGCCCACACACTCACAAGTCCTGTAGGGAGAGGCCCTGCACAGTTTTCCAGGAGAGGGACTCCAACGCATTGGAGGAGAGATTCCTGTGGGAGAACACATGCCCTGAGCCAGCGACCTTACTCTGACCCAGTCTGAGGCAGAAGTCCAAAGGAGACTGCTACCCCATCCCCAATGAAGTCAACTTGAACATCGCACTATGCCTGAGGACATGTGGGACTGTGGGAATGGGGTGGGCAGGTAAGTGTTTCTGTGTACAGACTTCTCCTTGGGACAACAAGGGTTAATCCCAGTTAACCCCTCCCTGACCCCAGGGAGAGGGCTCCGAGGGAACAGCCGGTGGCCCTGCCCCCACACCTCGGCCCCAGCTGGCGAAGTGCTGAGGCCACAGCTGGGGTAAGGGGCTCCATCTGTGCTCCCCACCAAGGAGGAGGGGAGGACCAAGGCTCTCACAACCTCCTCCCCCACCCAACCGCCAGACAGGGATGTCAAAGTACTTCCTCAGGTCGGCATCCCTTCCTTTCTGCTCCTCTGAGAGCATTTCCGTAGGCTGAAACCCAGGAACATAGTTCCCCAGGTGAAAATGAAGAGGGAGCTCATCCAGGGCTCTGTTCCTGGGTCCCCAGGAACCTGCTTCAAGAGCTCAGTGCCTCGTGTGGACCATACACTGCCGTGGCTAGACCCTTGAGGGCCATGCCCTAATCACTCCCTGCCTAGCCAGCCTTGACTTTATAAAGACTGGGGTCTGCGGAGTCCTGCGAACACCTGCAACACCGCCACCTTGGTTAGCTCAGAGCTGAGTGTTGCACCTGTCCGGCCATGTACAGTCATGTGACCTCAGTCAAGAAACGTTGTAATTCCCAGAATTTTCATCTATAAAACGGGGACCATATTTTCTCTGTCACCAGGTTGCTTTCAAGTAGTCACTGCCCTGAGAGACATGAACGGCCACGCAGTACACATTTTAAAATTCTTTTTAAGTTGTTGTCGTGTTTTGTTGAGACCCAAACACATGGCTAAGTATGCCATGGAACTTCTGATCCTCCTGCCTCCACCTTCCCGTGCTAGTATTAGAGGTATGTAGCACCGCACCTGGTTGATGTGGCCGCGGGGATCAAGCCCAGAGCTTCGTGATAGTAGGCAAGTATTCTACCAACTGAGCCACATCTCTACCCCTAAGTGGACATTTTAAAGCCAGGACCACAGTAGGTAACAGAACATCATTCTTGTTCACTCCCTGGACCCAAGTGAGAGTTTAAAGGACCCAGCCCTACGCTGGGAAAGGCAACCCAGGGGCAGACTACCAGGGACTGACTCTAAGCCCCTCTTCTGCCCACTCCACGTCCTCTGTCCTCTACAGAACAGGTAGCCAGAACTCTCAGGAGTGAGGAGGGGGAGGGGTAGTGACCGGAACACACCACCTCCGAAGTTTATGGACCACCCCCCACAGCGCACCTCCCAGGAGAGGAGACAGAAATTCTGACCAGAAACAGAGGTCTTGCTCCCACCCCTCACACCCTATCGACCCCAGGCAGAGAGCCTGGACAGATGCCTGTGAGAAGCATCTCTGAGGCATGGAACATAGAAGCAAATCAACAAAGATTCTAGCCTGATTGGATGAGAATCAGAACCCGGAAGCAGAAAGAAATGCCATAAGGAAGGGAGACTAGGCTGGACCTTCCTTAGGACAGTTCCCTGGGGAGCACAAAGCCCATTCTGGAGCCCAAGTCTGGAGGTCCTCCTCAGCCCCGCCCCCACCGATCCAGCCTGGCCACTCACAGGTGACTGAGCCGAGGGGTGAAATGGAAGGCATCAGGGGCCACAAAGCGGAGGCCACTCTTCACGATGGTTCTAGGGAACGGATGAGAGGAATTTAAGCTCCACATTCTGCCCACCCAGGCCAGATATCCCTGTGGAGCTGCGCACCCCTCTCCGTCCCTTCCAAAGTTGCCTGGACCCCTCAAACCCCTTAGCCTCCCAGACCTCTCCCACTCTCAGGTCTTTCCAGATCCCGATATGGATGGGCACCCACCACCCCGTGCCCAGTCCCACCCTGTCTACCCTTAGTCCTCACAGGCTTCTCAACTCCCCCAGGCCCTGCAGGTCCTCAAACTCCAGGCGTTGCAGATCCTGCTGGTTTTCCACATAGCTGCAGGGAGAGGGGAGAGGGGTGGGCCAACAGGGGAGAAGGATGGGTCACCAGGGGAGAGGGGTGGACCAACAGGAGAGAGGGGTGGGCCAACAGGGGAGAGGGGTGGGTCAACAGAGGTCAGGACCTCAATGGAGTTGCCCTGTGCCTACAACCAACCCACCTCCCTCGCTCGAGCACATGCACCAATCACACCCAGACCCACTTCGCACACCCATTCGTGCACATGCCCCCACATGCTGACATGACTCACGAGTCATGCGTGTGTATGCATGCACACATGCACCCTCACCTTTACATACATGCAGACTCTCACATGCCTCCTGCAACACAGAGGCAAGTGTACAGAAACACTCAGGGGTGTCCTCAATACCCTCACTGGAGGACACACATGAATGAAGCTCACATAGACGTCTCCCATGCATACACAGATACAGTGTGAAGACATGTTAGCCAGTGCCCACTGCCATTCTCAGCTTGGGCTCCATTTTTCTAGCAGACTTCTCCAGCATATATATGCTCAATGACAGGGGGCTGTGCTAAGACTCACTTCCACAAGGGACAAGGCTCTCGGAGGCGCTTGCTCCATCCAGTGCTAAGGATGCCCCAATTGTCATACTACTGTGTGCTCCCAAACATACCTGCTCTGTGGACATCATCTGGGTTCATCGACACCCATCACATGAACACACACACACACACACACACACACACACACACACACACACACACACACCACTCTCTGTCCCCTTAAAACCTTTGGTTCTTCCCCACAGTAACCCCTACTCTCTCCTCTCCAGCATTTTCCCAAAGCAAGCAAGGAGCATAGAGCTGTTGCCCCCGACCCCAGCCCCTCCTTAATTGTGAGGGGCCCAGGAAGGGAGCGAGGATTGTGAAGTGGATGGAGTCTGAGTGGGTGAAGAGAGATGGAGATCTCACAGTGCGAGACACGCAAGGCTGGAGGAGGTGGGTGGCAGAGGGAGGGCAGATAAACAAAGAGTGGAAAAACTCAGAAGAGATTGACGGCAAGAAGACAGTGGGCTGGGGCGGGCAGGAAAGAGACAGATAAGGAGAGGGAGACCCTGAGACAGAGATAAGGACTTAGGAGTAGGGAGAATGAGAACCAGGGAGGCAAGAAAGCAAAACAGACAGAGAGACAGAGCGAGAGCACGCGGCACTCGGGGGTGGGGTGCTGAGGGCGCAGTCCTATCTTGTAGATCTGGCATCTAAGAGTTCCTGTGAACTCACGCCCCTGTAATGACATGTCCTCTCTCCTCTCCATCCCCATGTGTGCTAGGGGCCCCTGACTCACTAACCGTTCTCAGAACTCTCCCCCTTGTTTAGGAGCTTCCCCTTAGTTAAAAAGAGCAGCAAGGAGCAGGTCAGTCCAAGGGACCCTGTCCTTCTCCGATCCCGGCCTTGTCCCCCATAGGATGGGTCTGTGTGTGCCCTCCCCCTGGAGGCCTAAGGAGTTGTTGCTAGCCAACTACTGAGGGAGTCCAGATCCCTGTTCTGCCCCCAAGGGTTTCGAGCTACAGAGACCCAGGGAGTTGCTGAGAGGATCTGTAGAGCTGGGTATGTGCGAGCTGTCAGGCAGTGTGCTTCATGCCGCCTCATTTGTTCAGATTCATAATCTGTCTGTCTATTCGAGTCCATTAGCTCCTTGTTAGCTATGCGGGTGAGGGAGGAGGGAGAAGTCTGTGCAGGAGGAGTTGGGAGCATCAGGCCCCACCCAGGGGGGACAGCTCAATTCACCACCCTGCCAACCTCTTCCTCTATAGCCCAGGCTTGCTCACTACTCCTGTCCCTGGGCTGGACTCCCTTGGAGTATTGAAAGGCTCTGGGGGAATGAGAGCCTTGATGGAAACAGTCAGGAGGCTGGACGCTGGTTTGAATGGACAGGCCTGGGAGCAACCATCTAGACTTCATGCCCCATCCCAACCTGCAGGAGCCTAGACCCAGGCCAAGACAAGGCCATCTCCTCTGTTCTTGGTCTCCCTAGGGCCATTAGAGAGAGATTGAGTACCTCCGTTAATTACCACAAGATGCCGGAGTAACTCGGTGCCAATCAGCTGCAGGCTGCTAGCTGCCCAGCAAGCAGAATACTCAAGTATTTTCCAGCCATCACTGTGTGATGTGGGGGTCCCTTCAGGTCAATTATACTCTCAAAGGTTTCACTAGCTGCTACAAAATACTTGAGTATGTTGTAACTGATTATTGCACATTGTCAAAGTACTGCAGAGCTGAAGGTTCCTCCTCCCAGCTCTGGACCTGGAAAAAACGGCCCTGACACAAGTAGGGAGACAAGGTGAAAGGAGAGATGGGCGAGCAGAGAGAGAGGCAAAGGGGTTTCTTTTCCTCGCATCCAAATCAAGAAGTCTTATGGTCAGTGGAGAGGAAAGAAGAGTTCAGACACCAAGCTGGTTCCTCACCATCTCCCACCAACTCCAGCTCAATCGCAAATCCAGAGAAGAGCTGGATTCCCCCTGGCATGGCAAGGAAGAGGTTGGGGGCTGGTTCCCCCCTAAGAAAGAGTAGATAGCAAAGGTGCCGCCACACTGCCAAATTCTGCACAGCTGACCACTCCTTCATGGACTTAGGGACTTGGGCTCTTGATTGAACCCCACAAAAAGGTTCTTATCCTAGATCGCTAGACCAAAACCTGATCCACCGAGTTTCAGTCTTGCTCTGCCCCAAACCAGCACCACAGTTAGCTACCCTTAATCCTGGGCGACATCCAGACAGTGACTGCGCGGCTTTGCCAGGGTGGTGGCAGCGGCAGAAGCCGCCCCAGCACAGCCAAAGGCTACACGTGCCCGTCTCCTACAGCAGCCAAGCCTGGCCCCTCAAGCCAGAGGTGAGTGCGCGCCCTCGGGGAAGGGTTCTGCCCTCCTGACCCCGCGCCCCTCCCCCCGACACACATACTCACAGCTCCGTCAGGTTCCCGGCGCCCCGCAGGCCGCGGAGGGTATTCAGGGTCCCTGCCCTGGTGCAGCGCAACCCCGAGGGGCCCACGGGACAGCAGGTCTCACGACAGGATGCGGCGCAAGCACAAGCCAGCATCAACGAAGTCACCAGACCGCCTAGCCCCGCGGCCGGGCGATGCCAACCCAGCTGCCCATGCCGCTGGCCTCGCAGCATCGCGGCGGCGCCCGCCTAGCTCGGGCCGCGCGGCCGTCCGTGCGCTCCTGGCTGCCGCCGCCCGGCCTCGCGCGACACGTGCGCGGGGCGGTGTTAAAGACCAGCCACCAGGAGAGGGCGGCACCCACAGCCCCGCCCCGCCCCGCCTGCCGATGCCCCCAGTGCCCCCTCCCCTTTCGGGGCCCTATTGCCAGCTCGCCTTCCTAATGTCCCTCGAGGCTGCAGGAGACCTGGGGCGGGGGACTGCCACAGATTGCTTCACATGTGTCTTCTGAGGCTGGGGGAGCTAGGAAGCCGATACCTTATTTCTCACCGTAAAACAGCTGCATTTTCAGATTTGCGGGGACCAGGAGAGATTGAGCAAGAAAAAGGTTGAAGTCCGGGTCAGCCCAGCCAGCCTCACCGTGTACTTTACCTAAGAGAGTGTGCACGTCACTTGGAATAAGTTAGATGTACGCTCTCCAGACCCTAGTAAGGAAAGGGAGAGGCCTCGCTGAGGCTGGACGCAGAATCTGGGGAGAAAAACAGGGGTAAAGAAGAGTCCTTTGAACACAGCTGGAGGGAGATTGGAAAGTGGAGACCTCTCGGTCCTCAAGAGCCCACAGGGTGGCGCTAGAAGCCCTCGCGCCGCGGCGTTGCGATTGGCCTGGGGCTCCGAGGGCGAGGGCCGGGGAAAGCAGTTCGGAGCCTTGCTTGACTGTGCCTCTCTGGTCTTGGGGTCAGTTCCCAATCCTAGCCAGCCAGCTGCGGCCCCAGAGCCGGGGTTTGGCCAGGCAGACCAAGCCTGGCATCGATCGCCGTCCTGACAAGAGCATCGATTTCTGTGCGGAGAAATTAATAGATCTCTTAGTTCTTCGGACGTGTGAGCTGGGAACCGTTCTTGGTATTTGTGAACCTGGGAAGTCTCAGACCCAGCATCCAGGCCACCAAAAGGCGAGTCTTGCGCAATGGCCTTCTTGACGGCAAGTATAAGTGTCACGTTTAAGAGATACCATCCGAGCATGAACTGTCCCCCAAGTGCCTCTGAACAAATACACATACAGAGACCCACCAAGCATCCTGAGTTCTTAAAAATAACCAAACGAAGGAGGAATCTCACAGAGACGACTCACCTCCTAGAGATTTGAGCCAAAACCAAGAGACTTGACGGAGACATATCCCCGGCCCAAGAAATTATGTCCAAAGTAGCCTCAGGAGGCTGGGAAGGGCTGTGAGCGGTGAAGCACTGAGATCTTCAGGTTTCACCAGCGGAGTCTGACCTGTCCAGGCTGCAGGAAGTTACCCTGCAGATGTCAAAGCACCTGTTGGACCCCAGAACCACACACACACACACACACACACACACACACACACACACACACACACACACACACACACACATCAAGCCAGGGAGCCCAGCTGCTCCCTCCGAGCGGGGGCGGGGGGGGTGTTGTAGAGAGGGGGGCACCAAGGAGCAGGGGTTCGGGAGCTCAGTTCTTGGCCCCCAACCTTATTTCCCCAACACATCTGTCCCCCACCTCCCTCAGTTGACAGGCTAAATATTTTCCCTTGACTTGGTGGGAGGGGCGGAGAGAACAGAGAAGTCGGTGGGTGGCGTAAACCAATCTGTTTCTGGAAAGGGCGGGAGCTGGGCGATGTCCCTGCCTTCCTGCCCCACGAGCTGAGGCGGACGGAGGCTAGAAGTCTGAAAGCCCAGGAGGTCCGCGGAGAGTCTCAGGGTGGAGTCCTGCGTGTCTCCGGACCCTGCTGCCGCCCCCCTGGGGCACTCCCGGGGGCGCTCCCGGGGCTTCCACTCTGCCTTCCCTCCTGACTGTCCCGAATCTGGATCTTTGCGTTCAAAATCCTAGGTCAATTTCTCCCTTTGGATGCCTCTCTGAGGCTCTCCCTCTCCTGTCTGCATCTCTGTTCTCTGGATCACACTGAAGCTGTCTCCAGCTGCCGTCACAGGCTTTGTTTCCTCTGATCTGAAATTCTTTTCTATCTCCCACTGTCTCTATTTGAGATTTCTAATCCCTTTGCTCTTGTGTACCCCCTCCACACTGGAACCTGGGTCTGACTGCATCCTCCTTTCTTCCTGGAGGATACCTAGAAGACAATCAGGGCTGAGGTCATGGCAGTGCCTGCACTGTGGCCCTGGGGAGTATACTTGCTTATGAGCCTGCTGTCCTTGGGATCTTGCCTGGACACACTGGAGGGTGAGTCCCCAGCAACGTCCTTCCAACCCCCATCTCCCTCCAGAACTTAGCCTTTGGTTGGTTGGTTGGTTGGTTGGTTTTGGTGTCTCAAGACAGGATTTCTCTGTGTAGCCCTGGGTTGTCCTAAAAATCGATCTGTAGAGGACGACAGCCCTGAACATAGAGATCCACCTGCCTCTGCCTCCCAAGAGCTGGGATTAAAGGTGGGCAGCACCAGGACTGATTTCTGGTTAGTCTTTATTGGAACGTGAAGACTAAGATTAGATCTCAGGACTTTTCTCCAGATAGAACTGTTATTTTATTTTAAACAGAGGTTGTTATTCCCCCCCCCTCAGGCCCCTGAGAGGTTAAGGAGTTAGAAATGGAACGAACAGATGTTCTCTAACTCATTGCTGTTTGTGAAACCGTGATCCCAGTAAAATCTGAGTTTAAACCAAAATGAGACTGAGAACGAGAGGTTGTTTCTAGGGCCACTGAATGATTAAGAGGCAGGCGGGACCAACAGCTGAAAACCAGGCACCGTTAAGCAATTTGACTTATTGTGTGTAGAAGGCTCAGACTGGAGAAGCAGACCCAGGGCAAGTTCTGAGCTCTAGCACCCCAGGCTTTCATCTGTGTCCCCCCACCCACCCTGGGGGGTCCACCCACTGTGGGCAGGAGGACTGTCTGAGAGAGGACTGCCTCTCCTCTGTGCCTCAGTACTATTCCTCAGATCATGCACTTCTCACCAAAGGCATCTAGGGAGTGGGAGTGGGACCATGCAGACCAAGTGGCCCTCAGAGGGTTGCCAGGGGCTACGTGGGACAAAGAAGCAAAGAGGAAATATTAAGCATATCACTCCATCATTCAATCTGCTTTTGTCCTCCATACAGAGGGAACCCAGCACTCTGGGAACATGAAGGGCCTTAGGACGCTCTTCTAAGTGGGGGCTTCCAGGACCAAGGCAGGGCTCCCCTTCCTGTAAGGATATAACAACAAATGGACGGGGTAAGGTGTCTCCTGAGAGGGGCCAGTCACAGAAGAGTTGAAATGCATGCGTGTGATCTGCCTGAGTGCCCTATCCCAGTTCCTTCTGTGCCAGGACACTGCACAACAGATGCTAGGCAGAGCACAGTTGTCAGAATAAAGCATGGGCACCCTGGGAGTTACTGTTTGGTCAACGAGCCCAGCTGTTGTTTCCCAGTGAAGCTCTCCACGGAATTTGGCCTGAGGAAAAGCAGGGGTTAATCTGCAAAGGTCTTAGATTTGTTTTTCCAATGTCTCACATTAGGGGAGCTCTGGAGAGGCTAAGGCATGATGGGAAGTGGGCGCCTGAGGGACACCCCCCCCACCTGCCTCAAAGAGCCTAATTGGCTTTCATGGAGGGAACAGAAGTGTTTTTCCTTCTCTTCTTGTTTTTGTGTGTGTACCTGCCTTGCCTAGTGTGTGCACAAGCATGTGGGCGTGTGAATGTGCACACTGGCAACAGCTGACAGTTAAGCATAGACCACAGAGAGGAGGTCTAGGAAGCCAGGTCTTCCTGTCCCCCACCCCATCCCAATCAGCTTTGACAAGCGCTGGGGCAGGGACTGGGCTGGGACAGTATGGAAGAACATGGGGTGTGGTACCAGTGTGTGTGTGTGTGTGTGTGTGTGTGTGTGTGTGTGTGTGTGTGTGTGTGTTTGTGTGTGTGTGTGTGTGTGTGTGTGTGTGTGTGTGTGTGTGTGTGTGTGTGTGTGTGTGTGTGTGTGAGAGAGAGAGAGAGAGAGAGAGAGAGAGAGAGAGAGAGAGAGAGAGAGGGGGCTGAGGGGCCAAATGAGGAGAGTAGACCAGAACATTACACCGAAGCCTTTAGACTTGCATCTTATAGGAAGACCCTGCAAGCTGTCCTTAGGAGGAAGTGAGGCCAAGCATCCAGCCCCTGTAGGGAAAAGAGCCTGAAGGCAAAGAAAGACAAATGGACTGGGTCCCAAACCAAAGAGGAGAGATTCAGGATCCAGATGTGCATGCCTGTAGTTCCCCGAGTACACAGAGGTTCCAATCCTGAACCGGATAGTGTGGGGGATGCTAAATTGACTTAGAGCAGCCAGAACCTTGGAGAGAGGGTGGAGACGTCACGCTGGGCCGCACTACAGCTATTCCTGTGACCTGCTGCTAACTTAAGAGAACTCATGCCTGAGGAGGAAGGGATGCATGGCCAGACAGCTAGAGCCAGGACACAGACAGGATTGCAGGCCAAAGACCTAAGGAGAGGAGCCTTTCTAGGTTTGAGACTGGAGAGATGGAGACCAGCTTGTCTACACCCCAGAAAGTCAGGCTGAAGGAGTGAACTGAGGGGAACCATGGAATGTCCCTGCAAAAGCAAAAATGATTTAGGTACCATTGGGCTGGGCCCCTGAGGGCAGAGGCAGAAGTACTCAGTACTCAGTACTCACTGCCTCCCAGGCACAGTTTGCCCTCATTTTCTCACCAAACACTTACCAAGCACCAGACTTTGCGTCAGGCACTGTGTGAGAACAAGGGTACAGCAGTGAGTTAAACCAAAATCCCTGCCCTTCTGAGGCTTGCAATCAACAAAGGAAATAAACGAATTATATACAAGATAGTGGAGAGTTACAGGGAAACAGGATGTGGTACACACAGACTCAGGAGACAAAATCCCAGGTACACGGTAAGATCCTGTCACAAAACACCATGGGCTGGGGATGTAGCTCAATGGTATGGTGTTTGTATAGCCAGCACTGACCCCCAACAAAAGAGCAGGGGGAGATGGTTTTAAGCAGAATAGCAGGAGAAGTCTTCACTGAGGTGAAGGAGGCGAGGAAGCCATGTAAGGGAACGTGTTCTATTTACAGGAATAGAATGCACAAAGACTCTGAACCAGGAGTCTGACTGGCGTGTTGGGAGGAGACAGCTCTTCATTAGAGCACAGCTTGGTACTGTCCATTCTGTGTCCTCTTGCCAGCATGGTGTCCCACCCCCCAGAGCCGCTAGGACAGGGTTCTTGGTCTACTCATTTGTCTGTCCACATGTGCCTACAGTGTGCCCCAGCCTTGACATCCGCTCGGAGGTGACAGAGCTCCGTCGGCTGGAGAACTGCAGTGTGGTGGAGGGTCACCTCCAGATCCTCCTCATGTTTGCCGCCACCGGAGAGGACTTCCGAGGCCTCAGCTTTCCTCGCCTCACCCAGGTGACTGACTACCTGCTGCTGTTCCGTGTCTATGGCCTAGAGAGCCTTCGAGACCTCTTCCCCAACCTTGCTGTGATCCGAGGTGCGCGCCTATTCCTGGGCTATGCACTCATAATCTTCGAGATGCCCCACCTGAGGGACATTGGGCTGCCGTCGCTCGGGGCCGTGCTGCGTGGGGCCGTTCGTGTGGAGAAGAACCAGGAACTTTGCCATCTCTCCACCATTGACTGGGGCCTGCTGCAGCCTGCACCTGGTGCCAACCACATTGTTGGGAACAAGCTGGGCGAGGAGTGTGCTGACGTGTGCCCTGGTGTGCTGGGGGCTGCTGGTGAGCCCTGTGCAAGAACCACCTTCGGTGGGCACACCGACTACAGGTGTTGGACCTCCAGCCACTGTCAGAGAGGTGGGTACTTACATAGGACATGGCTGTCACCACAGGGAGGCAGGGCTGGGGGAAGGGCGGGTCTGGACTTCACTGTCCCACATTTTGTTATTTGTTTATTTGAGACAATAATGTAGTCTAGGCTGGCCTAAAACTTGACATGTGGCCGACGTTGGCTTTGAACACCTAATTCCTCTGTCTCTGTCTCCTAAGTGCTGAGTTTGCCTGGCTTGCTGCCTTTGTTTTTAAGTCTTTACCCTTCCAAGGAAAAAGACACCCTCATCGTTCCATTTTCCAGGAAAGGAAACTGAAGCTCAGAGAAACTAAATAATTGATGTGGTATCAGGCGGCATAGAGTAGGTACCGAGGGGGCTTGGGAAGAGGGTAGACGCAGTGGACAGATGTCAGCCTGAGAAACTGTCTTCGGAGCAGCAGCCAAGGATGCAGCCAGGTGGCCTGGGCTCACCTCTGCTCACTGACATCTCTGTGCCTGCGTAGGGAGGGTAGGAGCCCACACAGCGTTAGAACAGAGCTGGGGCCATGGTATCAGTAAAAGTGGTCTCGCCCCCAGGGTGGTTGGGTTGGTAGCAGTGCAATAGGGAGCTGGGGTGGACGATAAGGACAGAAAAGAAGAGGAAGAACAGGCAAGGGCAAACTGACCTAGGAAGTCTGCTCACATCCATGGAGGCAGAAGGAAAGCAGTGTAGAAAGTGGGGAGGGGAGTGAGACCTTCCAAAAGCCAGCAGCAGATTTGGGGTTTCCTAGTCCGAGAGTCGAGTCGTCCTCAAATAGCTCCAGGTCTGCACCCCTCACCTCTAGCCTCAACTCCAGGCAGGAGAGTAACCAGATCCCTGCTGTGTCAGCAGTGAGCTGCCTCCCTGTTGGCTGTAAACACAGCTGCTGCATGTCCTCCTAATTTGTGTACCATGTCAACAGGCCCTGGCTGGACCTACCTTGCCCTGGCCTAGCTGATCAGGAGTGGACAGCTGGCTCCCCCTGGCACCATACCAAGCCACCACTGGGCAGCCTAGACAGGACAGCAGGCTGCAGAGCAGTAACCCTGATGGATAAGGTCGCTGCTCCATCCTGAGTTCTGAGACGTGTCTCCCCCTCTCTCTCTCTCTCTCTCTCTCTCTCTCTCTCTCTCTCTCTCTCTCTCTCTCTCTCTCTCTCTCTCTCTCTCTCTCTCAGAGTCTCTCTTTGTATAGTCTAGACTAGACTAGAACCCCCTATGTAGACCAGGCTAGCCCCAACCAAACTCATAGAGATCCACCAGCTTCTGCTTCCCAAATGCTGGGGTTAAAAGCATGCAGCCCAGCACAGCTTGAGTTCTGAACTCTCACAGAGGCACTGTGGAGTGCAGAGCACAGAGAGAGGTGCAAAGAAACAGTCAGTAGAGTAATCTGAGTGAGAGATGTCTGGTGCTGAAAGTGTGACCTCAAGATGGGGGGTGTACCAGGATTGGAAAGGGACATCGCTGAGGGGTTGCTGAGGGGCAGGTAAGTTCTAATGTCCTCTGCCCACAGTGTGTCCCTGCCCCCGTGGGCTGGCCTGCACAGTAGGTGGTGAGTGCTGCCACAGTGAATGTCTCGGGGGCTGCAGTCAGCCTGAAGACCCTCGAGCCTGCGTAGCTTGCCGTCACCTCTACTTCCAAGGAGTCTGCCTCCCAGCCTGCCCTCCCGGCACCTACCAGTATGAGTCTTGGCGCTGTGTCACTGCGGAGCTCTGTGGCCATCTGCGAGAGGTTCCTGGACATGCCACCGCCTTTGGCATCTACGAGGGCAGCTGCCTAGCTCAGTGCCCTCCAGGCTTCACCCGTAATGGCAGCAGGTGAGGGATACCCTTGGGGTGGTCCGAAGATGCGAGCAGTCTCATGGGTCCAAGGCTTAAACTGTCCACTTGTCCTGCCAGCATTTTCTGCCATAAGTGTGAGGGCCTGTGCCCCAAAGAGTGCAAGGTTGGGACAAAGACCATCGACTCTGTCCAAGCCACACAGGACCTGGTGGGCTGCACCCATGTGGAGGGGAGCCTCATCCTCAACCTTCGCCAAGGCTGTCAGTACTCTTCCTGGCCACGCCCTTGGCCACGCCCTCCGTGGCCACACCCTCCCTCCCCAGCCAAATCCCTTGCATGGTTCCCCCTCATCCCTCCGTTCCTACCTCGTTTGTCCCTTCAGCTCCCTTCCCTGTGGACCCATCACCTTCCCTGGCCTGCTCCAGTCCTATCTTTCTCATCCCCAGACAATCTGGAGCCAGAGCTTCAACGCAACCTGGGGCTGGTGGAGACCATCACCGGCTTCCTCAAAATCAAGCACTCTTTTGCACTCGTGACCCTGGGATTTTTCAAGAACCTCAAACTAATCCGGGGAGATTCCATGGTGGATGGGTAAGGGGTTAGAAATCAGGCTGACCAGCCACTTCTTTCCCCCAACATTCTTGAAATAATGGTAACGAGAAAACTTGGAAATTAGTTTGCTAGCTGTGTGAATTCGAAGAGGTTGCTTGAGTTCTCTGGTCCTGAGGTTTTCCATCTGTAAAATGAAGCGTGTGTTCTAGGACTGTGGTTGTTACCTAGGCCGTTGTATGCAAAGTGTGATAAATGGTGACTAGAACTCAGTGCAGGCAATAAGAGTTCCATAAGGGATAGGTCAAGATTGTATCGCCTGACAGCTCAGGGCAGAGCGAACCTGCTTACATGTAAAACTGCTCCTACCAACTAGCAAAAGAGGTCTGCTCACAAAGTAGCCAGTGTTTTCCAAAATAAAAAGAGGTGAAATTGTCATCAGTCAAGTGGTTCCCTGTGGCTTCTTCTTCTGTCTCCTGGCATATTATCATGACCCCCTAGGGGTACTCACAAGCTGGTCAGGCATAGCATATATGTCCCCCACAGCCCTCACAGTCCCTCGCAGCCCTCACAGTCCCTCGCAGTTAAAGTGAGATGAAAGAGAGAAGAGGCAGACAAACTTCTGGCCCCACTACACACAGGCAAGGACGGCAGAGAGAGGGTGGGTGAATATCAAGATGTCACACTGCTAGTCAGTGGCACAAAGGGGGTCCCTGAGCCCCCTCTGGTCAGTGACACAGAGGGGTATCTCTGAGCCCCCTCATGAATGTGAGTGAGCTGCAGATTGTGCCTATGCCCAGTGCACCCTCTGCAGGGGAACCTATGAGCCAGCCCCTGGCTGCTGGAACCCCTGTCACTTTGCACAGCAAGGCACCCGGCTTTCTCCAGGAACTACACTCTCTACGTGTTAGACAACCAGAACCTGCAACAGTTGGGGTCTTGGGTGGCCGCAGGGCTCACCATTCCCGTGGGCAAAATATACTTCGCCTTCAACCCACGCCTCTGCCTGGAGCACATATACCAACTGGAAGAGGTGACCGGAACCAGAGGCCGGCAAAGCAAGGCTGAAATCAACCCCCGGACCAATGGAGATCGTGCTGCCTGTAAGGCCCCACCGGACCCTAAGTGTGCACACACACGCACACACACACACACACACACACACACACACACACACACACACACAGGAACACTAAAATACGGAGGGGATCAACCAAAGGGGAGAGCAGTCGTGGGGCGGGGGTCAGCGTCAGCGTCAGCGTCAGCGTCAGCATGAGCCTGAGGCAGATGCTTTTCTTTTGCGCCACTCAGGCCAGACTCGCACTCTGCGCTTTGTGTTCAACCTGACCGAGGAGGACCGCATCCTCCTGCGCTGGGAGCGCTATGAGCCACTGGAGGCCCGTGACCTGCTCAGCTTCATCGTCTATTACAAGGAGTCGTGAGTAGAAAGTGGTCCCAGATAGAGGACCCTAGTTTCCTTCCTTCCCTTCCTTTCCTCCTCTCCCTCACCCCCCCCTCCTCCTTCCCCCCCCCACCGTGTGTGTGTGTGTGTGTGTGTGTGTGTGTGTTGGGGGATTCTTACCATGTAAACTAGCCTCTGGCTCTCAAAGATTCTCCTGCCTCAACCCCATCCTCCAAGAATGCTGGCATTCCAGGCTTTGTGCTAAGCAGCCTCCAACTATTTTCAAGACCAAGGGAGGTGAGAGCGTGGTCCAGCTGGCCTAGGGAGAGCCAGTAAGCTAGGACCCCGAGTCACATGCAGCCTGGATCTGTCTCACCTTGTTTGGTGGTCTGGGCCTCAGTTTCCCATCATCAAATGAAATGAGGAGGGCGACAAGAGTTTCTGAGAGCCCAGGAGATCATTCTGCTAGGAGAGCTAGGCTAATTAAGCTTCAATTCACTGTGCTAGCGTTCTCTGCTGACCACATGCTCTAGCCCCAGCGGTGGTTTGGGAAGTACCCACTAATTTGGCCACTTTTATGAGTATCTTTACCAGCATTTCATTAAAGCCTGAGGAAAGGAGTGGGGGATTCTCTCTCTCTCTCTCTCTCTCTCTCTCTCTCTCTCTCTCTCTCTCTCTCTCTCAGAAAGTATCTCATTATGTAGTTCTAGCTGTCCTGGAATTCTTTATAGGTCAAACTGGCCTCAAACTTACAGAGATTCTCCTGCCTCTGCGTCCCAGTGCTGGGATTAAAGACATGGACCATCACCACACAGCCCTTTCTTTTTAATTGGGTCCGGTTGGCCTCAAACTCTGAACTCATCCTCCTGCTTCTAACTCCTGAGTGTTGGGATTACAGAGGTGCACACCACACCCTGTTTATGTGGTGTCGAGGATCAAACTGGGGCGTTATGCCTGTCAGCCAAATACTTTACCAACTGAGCTACACTCCAGGCCAGAAGGGCTAATTCTTTGGAGAGAGTTGATTGACCTTATCAGGAGGGATGCCACAAGAAGGACTTCTCCCAAAACAAGTTAAGATTCAACCACAGATCTTCCAGTCAAGCCTTTTAGCACAATCCTATGAAAAGCATAAAGGAAGCTAAGACAAGAGACTCCTAAATCCAAGACCTTGTGGTTAGCCCAATAAGACCCTATCTCAAAGCAGAAGTAGAAGGGCTGTCTGTGTGTAGCTCAGTGGTGGGATGCTTGCCTAGCATGTGAGAGCCCCAAGTTCCGTCCCCAGAACCACAGAAAGAGTGAGAACAAGACCAAGAGACTTCCTGATAAGAGAGATAGGGATTTTTTGTTTGTTTGGTCATTTTAGTTTTTTGAGACAGGTTTCTCTGTGTAGTCCTGGCTGTCCTAGAACCCACTCTGTAGGCCAGGATGGCCTTGAACCCATGGATCCACCAGCCTTCGCCTCCCAAGTGCTGGGATTAAAGGCAGGAAGTACCACTGCCTGGTGAGAAATGGACTTTGGACAGCTGTGGGGGTAAGACGAGCTGTCCTTGGTAAACAGGGTATGAGCCACTCATGTTGGAGGCACTTCCTGCCAAGTGGAACTGAGAGGAATTACTGCAGCACTGTCTCAGGGTCTGGCTGGAAACAAGTATGGAACCCACAAAAACAGGGTGCTCAACTGGCCTGGGATCTTATAGGTCTCAATGGCAGGAGAATGCCCAGTATAGAGAGATGGGGAGTGTGTTAAATACAGATTCCTGGGCCTTACCCTGATAGTCTGAGTTGGTTAAGGTCAGGCAAGGTCTATGAACCTGAATTTCTACCAAGCCCCTAACTGATGTTGAAGCTGACGGCTCATGGGCCACACTTCAAGGAGTTACAGACATGGGCAGCAGTGTGAGTGGCTACCCACCCACCTATGTTCATGCATGCAGTTCACAATGCACACGACTATACGCAGCTGTGTCTAGGTGCTAAGGGAAAGAATCCTAGGGTTCTCCAGGAGGCCCCTCCCCAGCATCTGCTTTATAGAATGGCTGTTGTGTGTTCCCTCAGGGGCGGACACTGAGAATCCTGGCCCACGTCTGGCTCTGACCCAGACCTACTCGTGTGTCATACCTCACAAGGCATCTTCCCTCACAGCACCTACTCTGCAACCCTCATTCCAGCTCCTGGACCATCCCACTTCTGAGTTCCAGCAAGAACAGGTCCTCAGTCCTCTCCTCATCTCACTCCACCTGGCTCCGTTCTGTCCATGGGGCTGGGGAGATGGCTCAGTGGGTAAAGTGGGGCTCACTGCACAAGCGTGAGGACCTTGAACTCAGATCCCCAGCACTTACATAAAAGCCAGGTGTGGCAGTGTGCATCTGTTTGTCACACCAGCACTGGAGGACAGACAGAAAGATCCTGGGGGTTCACAGAAAGAGAAAGCACCAGGTTCAGTGAGGGACCCTATCTCAAAATATAAAGTAGTGAATGATTGAAGAAAGAATGTCAACACCAACCTCTGGTCTCCACACACACCAGCACCCGTGAGAACATCCCTACATATGCACCATCACACATGCACACATATGTACACACATGCATACATACACATGCATGCACACACACATGCACATATATACACACAAATGCATACACAAAAGCACACACACATATATACACACACCCATACATCACATACACATACATGTGCAAGCACACATACACACACAGGCAAGTACATATATGCACACACACATATACATGCACACACATGCACACATACACACATATATACACACAAATGCATACACAAAAGCACACACACATATATACACACACCCATACATGCACATACACACATGGGCAAGCACACATAGACACACACGCACACATACACATACATGGGCAAGCACATGTACACACACACAGGCAAGTACACATATGCACACACACATGCACACACATGCACACGTACACACACACTTTTCAGTCTGTGGCTCAGCATAATTCCACCTCTCTCCCTCCCATCAAAGAAACAGATATCATGAATACAGATGTAATGCCCTAAACCTGCTGGTTGACATCTTCCATTTGGTCCTTTCTTTGCTCAGGAGCCAGCCCTCCTTATATCCTTAAAGCCATGGTATCTCTTCAAGACCTGCCTCTGGCCTAACCCCAAAAGTCTGCTTTATTATTCCCTTGATTTGGTGGATCTTGGCCTCTGGAGATCTACTTTTAAGACTTGAGAGCTAGCCAGTTGCACGCACCTTTAATCCAAGTACTTAGAGGCAGAGGCAGCGGGATCTCTGAGTTTGAGGCCATCCTGGTCCACATAGAGAGTTCCAGGATGACATGAAAGCTAGGAGCCGACTTCTAGAAAGGTGTTTCTAGAAACGCAAGCACATGCAGAACTACACCTATAATCTGGGAGGTTCATAGATTTACAAAGCCCACGCAGGGACCTCGTGTAAAACACTCTGCTCACTGGGTGTGGTAGTGTAGGCCATGATCCCAGCAAACCCTCAGGAGGTCAAAGCAGAAAGAGGACAGGTTCCAGACTAGACTGGGCTACTTAGAAATACTCTCTAAAACAGAATAAAGCAAAACCAAACTAGATCATGCTGTCCTTGGCAAGAGAGTGCTCTCCTAGTCCTGGCGCCAGGTCACCTCAGTACAGACGAGAATGATCTGCTAGTTTGCCTTCATAACCGTGTTCTAGGTTATTTTAAAAATAATTCAAACTTTTCGTGGCTCCTTTCATGAGAACAAAAGCTCAATAATTCCTACTAAGGACAAGGGATGTTTCACTACAATTTGTGATGTGTGGCCAAGATCATAAGCCATATAGTGTGGGTGAAATGGCTGGAATTACAGCTGTGCTCACATACATAGTTGGGAAATGGCTATGAGAGTCCTGAGTCGTCGGGCTGGTGTGTGTGTGTGTGTGTGTGTGTGTGTGTGTGTGTGTGTGTGTGTGTGTGCTTGCACATGTGTGCGTGTGCCTGTCTGGTGGGTGTACTAGAGCTTGGAGATCCCTCAGCACTGGGAATGGGGTATTCAGCCCATTCCAGAATGCCACAGAACACGTGGGTCCAGACGCCTGTGGAACTCAGAGCTGGAATCTGTTGGATGTGGAACTACCCCTCAGCCGCACCCAGGAGCCCGGGGTGACCCTAGCCCCCCTAAAGCCCTGGACACAGTATGCTGTGTTTGTGCGAGCCATCACACTGACCACCGCTGAGGACAGCCCCCATCAGGGAGCCCAGAGCCCCATTGTCTACCTACGAACATTACCTGCAGGTGAGCTCAGGCTCTAGAATGGGATGCCTAAATCCTAGTGAAGAAGACAGAAGCTCGCAGGTACCAGACACAGAGAGGCTGGAGCACCCTGAGGACAGGGCTCCTTTCACACTACAGAGAATTGGGACGTTTGCTGAGCCTCGGGGGAGGCTAGGGTTGGACTTGTGATAGCTGAGTGAACTCAGAGTCCTGTGAAGGATTTAGATTACGGAATGTTGAGCTTCTTTATAATAAACAGTCTCCCCAGGGTTGGGTTCTGGACTTTGGAAAAAGAGAGTGGGTTCAGAGAGAGAGGGAAGGAGGAAGGGAAGGAGGGAGCGGGATGGGAGGGGGAAAGAGAGGGATGGGGAGGGAGGGAGGGAGAGAGAAAGAGAGAGAGGGAGGAAGGTAAGAAGAGAGACCTCATTGTTGAAAGGTCCCATCCCCCATCCCTGAGTGGCACCCCTTTCACAATCATAGCACCCACAGTACCCCAGGACGTCATCTCCACCTCCAATTCCTCTTCACACCTCCTGGTGCGCTGGAAGCCGCCGGTCCAGCGCAATGGAAACATCACATATTACCTGGTGTTGTGGCAGCGGCTAGCAGAGGACGGTGACCTCTACATCAATGACTACTGCCACCGCGGTGCGCAGGGGGCGCCTCAGGCCGGAGGCACTGGGGAGTGGCGGGTGGACCACTGCTCTGACTTCTCTCCTCTGCACCGTGGCCACAGGTCTGCGGCTGCCCACCAGCAGCCACGACACACGCTTCGACCGTGAAGACCCGGCGCTGGAGGCTGAGCCGGAGCAAGGCTGCTGTCCTTGCCAACACTCGCCTCCTGGTCAGGCCCTGCCTGCACTGGAGGCACAAGAAGTCACCTTCCAGAAAAAGTTTGAAAACTTCCTACACCATGCCATCACCATCCCCAAGTGCGACCAGTTTTGGGAGGGATTGGGGGCGGTACCTTGTAGAGGGTGGGACTTAGTGGGAGGGGCCTATTATGGTGTGGGCCTGGCCTTGGTGTGGGTGGGTTCGGAGGCGGGGAGAAGCGATGGCGGAAGCTGAGACGGTTCCCCCGGCCTCCCCAGGGCCCCATGGAAAGTGACATCCATCAACAAGAACCCCCAAAGGTGAGCTGGGACAGGTGTGGGGATGGCGGGAGGGGCTCTGAGAACAGACTTTACGTCTCCGACTCATCCCATTTCCAGGGATTCCGAGAGGCACCGCCGGGAAGCTGGGCTTCTCAGACAAGGGAAAAACAACTCGGATTTTGAGATTCAAGAGGACAAGGTTCCCCGGGAGCGAGCAGTATTGAGCGGCTTGCGACACTTCACAGAATACAGGATTGACATCCATGCCTGCAACCACGCCGCACACACTGTGGGCTGCAGCGCTGCCACCTTCGTCTTTGCACGCACCATGCCACATAGTAGGTGCCCCCTCGCGCCAGTCAGCGCTCTGTAACCAGCAGGCTTGTCCTCCCACTAGTCTCAGAGCCTTGCTCTGTTCACCCTTCCCGGTTCCCGCGATTGTGGAACCACTCCAAAGTTCCCAGTTGGGCCCAGTTTAGTCTGGGTTTGAACATGAACAAGAGGAATTGCTTGTGGCCCATTTGCCAGATGCCCCCTCCTACAGGAGAGGCCGATGGCATCCCAGGGAAAGTGGCCTGGAAGGCGGTTGGCAAGAGCAGTGTCATCTTGCATTGGCTTGAGCCACCTGACCCCAATGGGCTCATCCTCAAGTATGAAATCAAGTACCGCCGCCTTGGAGAGGTAGGTAGCCAGCTACCCCTATCCCACCCTGGGCCTGCACCCCCACCCGCTTCCCAGCCTGCGGTCTGTGCTGCCCGCAGGAGGCCACAGTGCTTTGTGTGTCCCGTCTTCGATATGCCAAAGTTGGTGGGGTCCACCTGGCTCTGCTGCCTCCTGGAAACTACTCTGCTAAAGTTCGGGCCACCTCATTGGCTGGCAATGGCTCCTGGACTGACGGTGTTGCCTTCTACATCACCGGTCCAGGTGAGGCAGACTTGCTTCCCAATCCGGTCTCCGTTCAGCATCAGCCCCGCCCATTCTCCTGTGTTGCCCAAGAAGCAGCTTCCATCCTGACCGGTTAATTCTCCCCACCCTCCACCACCAGAGGAAGAAGATACTGGGGGACTGCGCATCCTCCTCACTGTCACCCCTGTCGGCTTCATGCTGCTCGTGATGCTTGCTGCCCTTGGTTTCTTCTACAGCAAAAAGAGGTAGTGACAAGTCCCACCTATTTCTGCCCCATTCTCTCCCTTAGCCTCCTCATAGAAACAGCACAGTCAGAGGGTAATAGGGTAATAGACGACAGAAAGGACTTCCTTAAAGACAGTAACTCTTTCCCTGAAAGGCATGGAGGAACATACCTCTTAGCTAGGGTGACCACTCATCTTTCTCAACCTGGAAATGTCTTGTATCCTGAGAAACTCCTTGGTGTGGACATGGGGGGGACTATTGGTTCCCACACCCTTAGCTCAAGCAAGTGGGTTCTGCTGTGACAAGAGGAAGATGGGAGCCCTAGTATATGCTTGGACAGATGTCAACACATAGACCTGGCCCACAAGAAGGCCCACAGAGAGAGGACCCCTCTTTCCACCCCTGGCTTTACCTGTGGCCAGCCCATTTGATCCCAAGACTAGTATCACGAGCAGCTTGGGTCTCCCCAGAGGGCACACTGACCAGGACAATTGTGGTCAATGTCATCCTGAGGGTTCATTTTCCCCCTTGACCCATTACCTCCTGTTGCAGAAACAGCACGCTGTACACATCCGTGAACCCGGAGTATTTTAGTGCATCCCACAGTAAGTCCAGGGGCACAGGTGGTGTGGGAAGGGAAGTGGGAGCACAGAGCAAAGCTCCAGAGAACCTTCTTGGAGAAGGTGGCCTTGGGAACAGAGCCCTTCGGACGAGAAGTCAAAGGGAGTCCTTGTCTGTATAAAGCACACCTGAAATGACACTGTAGCCTTTGGTGAAGAAACAGCACCCTAATCTGACAGTCTGGGGGTGACAGCTAGGGAGCTGGCATGAGTGCCTGCGTCTGGATACCCAGCATCTACATAAACACTTGACATCTCGTGTATTCCTGCAACCCCAGCACGGGCAAGGGTCCCTCAGAGCTTGCTGCCCACACGCCCCAGCCAAGTCAAAACATGGCCCTTCCAGTTCCACGGGGGATTCTGTATCTGTGGAATAACTCAACAGGTGCACCTGCACACCTACGTACACCACACACACACACACACACACACACACACACACACACACACACACAAACAAAGAAGTACTGCCCTAAGTTGAAACTAACAGTTCACTGTTTTCTGTACCAAGAAAGCCAGCATAAAACTGACATAGACGCCTTTGTCCTGCCTTTATGTGAACCTATAGTTACCAAAATCTTAAGGGATGTGGGATCTTTAGAAAAGTAGTCTGTTTTTCACATTAAAGTTGGATAATGGCTTTAAGAAAGAAAAAAGAAAGTCAAGAGGTAGATGAAGGCAGGACGGAGAGATGCACCCCTGCCTCCCAACATGCACCCCTTCCCAGTGTATGTCCCCGACGAGTGGGAGGTCCCTCGGGAGCAGATAGCCATCATCCGCGAGCTGGGCCAAGGCTCTTTTGGGATGGTATATGAGGGACTGGCACGAGGACTTGAGGCTGGAGAGGAGTCTACGCCTGTAGCCCTGAAGACAGTTAATGAGCTGGCCAGCGCTCGGGAACGCGTTGAGTTCCTCAAGGAAGCATCTGTCATGAAGGCCTTCAAGTGTCACCATGTGGTAAGCGGGAAAGGGTCTGAAATGAGGTCAGGGCATCATGCAGGTCAGGACTGGGACTGTTGTTAAAATCCTGATAGGAACGGAGTCGTGTCGAGAGCTGAGACAGTCATAATCAGGGTGCAGCACTGGGTGTCCAGAGAGTTATTAGGGTCTTGATTGGAATCAAGGTCAGAGATGGACCAAGTCATGATTATGGTGATAATCAGATATGATCAGGGTTAAGAGTTAAGCTCAGAGGAGCTGATAGGTCAGGATTACACTCAAGTGAGGGTCAGAGTGGGCATCTGAGTCAGGTTATAATCACGGCAGGCTGAGGTTTTGTCACCATCAAAGAGATGGGAAGGACTACAACAGAGATCTTTGTCACTCCAGGTTCGTCTCCTGGGTGTGGTGTCTCAGGGCCAGCCAACTCTGGTCATCATGGAGTTAATGACCCGTGGAGACCTCAAGAGCCATCTCCGATCTCTGAGACCTGAGGCAGAGGTTGGACCGAGAAAGAACTGAGCCATCTGGGGCTGGGGAGTTGAGAAGAGTTGGGCACAGTGTGGGTGTGGGGCAATCCTTCACCAGCCCCTCTCTTGCCTGTAGAACAACCCTGGCCTCCCACAGCCAGCACTCAGTGACATGATTCAGATGGCTGGTGAGATTGCAGATGGCATGGCCTACCTTGCTGCCAAGAAGTTTGTGCACCGGGACCTGGCAGCCCGCAACTGCATGGTGTCTCAGGATTTTACCGTCAAAATTGGTGGTACAGTGGGTACTGGGTGGATGAGGGAAGTCAGAAGGCAGAGAGTCTCCCTAAGCCAGCTGTCTCACAGGCTTGGCAGGCAGGTCCTCAAGCCCCCATAGCTCTGTCTCCGTGTCTAAGAGAAGGGATGACCTCTGAGATCCTTCGAGCTCACACATTCCAGAGTGCTTAGAGACTGGAGGTAGAAAGGCTTGAGGACTGTCTCCCAGGGGAACTAACTTGTGACTCGCGTGCCCTGAAACTCTTACTTTCCAGACTTCGGAATGACTCGGGATGTGTACGAGACAGACTATTACCGCAAGGGTGGAAAGGGGCTACTGCCTGTGCGCTGGATGGCCCCTGAGTCCCTCAAAGACGGAATCTTCACCACTCACTCAGACGTCTGGTAGGGCCTGGCGGGAGCAGAGGGCTGCAGGGCTGCAGGGATGTGCAGCAGCATCTGGGAGGGCCTGGAACGTGTCCTCACGAGGGGTGTCCAGCAGCCTAAAGGGTGTTGGATTCAAGCCATTCTCCCTGTGCTCCAGGTCCTTCGGTGTGGTGCTCTGGGAGATTGTGACCCTAGCTGAACAACCGTACCAGGGCCTATCAAATGAGCAGGTGCTGAAGTTTGTCATGGACGGTGGAGTTCTAGAGGAGCAAGAGGATTGTCCAATTCAGCTGTGAGTCATCTTAACTGTCTGCCCTTCCCTCCTCCATCCCTGCACTGTGCTCACCACCCTCCTCCATCCCTGCACTGTGCTCACCACCCTCCTCCATCCCTGCACTGTGCTCACTACCCTCCTCCATCCCTGCACTGTGCTCACCACCCTCCTCCATCCCTGCACTGTGCTCACCACCCTCCTCCATCCCTGCACTGTGCTCACCACCCTCCTCCATCCCTGCACTGTGCTCACCACCCTCCTCCATCCCTGCACTGTGCTCACCACCCTCCTCCATCCCTGCACTGTGCTCACCACCCTCCTCCATCCCTGCACTGTGCTCACCACCCTCCTCCATCCCTGCACTGTTCACCACGCCTCCTCCATCCCCTGCACTGCTCACCACCCTCCTCCATCCCTGCACTGTGCTCACCACCCTCCTCCATCCCTGCACTGTGCTCACTACCCTCCTCCATCCCTGCACTGTGCTCACCACCCTCCTCCATCCCTGCACTGTGCTCACTACCCTCCTCCATCCCTGCACTGTGCTCACTACCCTCCTCCATCCCTGCACTGTGCTCACCACCCTCCTCCATCCCTGCACTGTGCTCACCACGCTCCTCCATCCCTGCACTGTGCTCACCACCCTCCTCCATCCCTGCACTGTGCTCACTACCCTCCTCCATCCCTGCACTGTGCTCACCACCCTGCCTGTGCTCACCACCCTCCTCCATCCCTGCACTGTGCTCACTACCCTTGGTTCTGACCTTACTTCTCCAAAGCATCTACATCACTGACTCCCAATTGTTTGTCTCTTTGGTTTTGGTTGGTGGGGGATGGTTTGAGACAAGGTTTCTCTGTGTAGCCCTGGCTGTTCTATAACTGACTCTGTAGACCAGGCTGGTCTCGAACTCACAGAGATCTACCTGCGTCTGCCTCCTGAATTCTTAGATTAAATGCATGCACTGCCCCCACAGCTGAGCTACTCCCAGTTCTTACCTTACCTACTTTCCTCATTTTTCCCCTCTGACCCCTCCTTCCTTCCACCGACTGATACAGTACTGTGGGAGGCAGGGTCTGCCTGGCATCCCTTTAACCCTGCCTCACCCCACCAGACAGGAGCTGATGAGACGCTGCTGGCAGCATACTCCACGCCTGCGCCCGACTTTCGTCCACATCCTGGATCGCATACAGGATGAACTTCGTCCCTCTTTCCGACTCTGTTCCTTCTACTACAGCCCCGAGTGTCAGCGGGGCCAGGCCTCCTTGCTGCCTACTGAGGCAGAGCCTGACTCCCCACCAACCTTAAATGGAGCTTCAGACTATGGTCCCCCAAATGGGGACCCAGGACACTGAAGGGTCAACCTTTCCCAACCTGACTGGCCTCCCATGGGCAGGGAAGGCAGAACCCAACCTTCATGGCCAGCTGTTCCCCTCTCACCCCGAATCCCCCTAAGACGGGTCAAGAATTAGCTCAGCGCTAGCAGAGAGCAGGTGCCAGAAAGGGAGGCATCTGAACTCACAGACGATAGCCTCACAAACTCACAGAGACAGCCTGTGGGAGGGACTCACAGGGCAGGAGTGTCCTGCCCTCAGAGAGAAGCACTGCCACCGGGTCAGGGTCCAGAGACACGTCCCCTTCAACTTCAGGTGTCAACAGCTTGAAAGCGAATGAGAGGCAGGCCTGGAGATCTTTCTACTCCCATTGGGGCCTGGACACAAATGTCCACAGAAAATTCCTTCTTTCCCTGTGGTAGGCTCCTCCCCTCTGCCCCACATACCAGGACCCTGAGCAAGTGGGTCCCACACATGGCCCTCACTTCTCTCCCCCTGCTCTACCCAGGGACCTCAAGCTTGGTGCTCCTCCTTTGCCTCAAGGGCATCCCTTGATGTGCAGTTTCCCCTTCTCCAGTTGTCCCCTGGATTGCTAGCCCTGAACGCTAGGGTTGCAAGAGCCTTGTCTCCCCCTCTCCCCCTCTCCCTTCTCCCACACAGCCTCTCCCGGGAAGACTGGAGAAGACTCAATAAATACCGAGGTCTGTTTGTATCTGGTCCCAGGCCACCCATTATCTCTCTATCTACACAGTGTTGACACTGGATAGACTCTCTCTCTCTTTCCTAAGGCAACAATACAAGAAGAAGAAAAAAAAAACCTACTATGAAACTTTGCCTTCATAAGGACCCCAGCAGCCAGGATTGCCAAACAGTGACACAGAGTAGTCTTGTCATAATGGCACCCATGGCCGGAAGTGGCTGAAGCCCACAGGGGTCCTCTATATCTGTCCTTTCAACAGAACCACCCGTCCTCCATCCCTCATCTGTATCTTGTCCGTTGCTGAAGCTGACCAATGGACAGGCATTACCTTCCAGCAAACCACAGGACAGACTTCGAGTGGCCAGAACATGGAGTGGAGGAGGGGCCCTATTCCTACTAGTGCCCTAGCCAAGGCAGAGACACGTGCCAGAGCAGGGTCTGTGTCAGGATCAGTGTGGTTATTCTGGTAGGCCAGGATCTCCACTTCTGTCTCACATGCCTTTGAAGGGCTCTGCCATTGCGTAGTCCAGGCTTTTATGTCAAAACCAGGGCCTCAAAGCTGCTTAGCACCCTGCACCCAGGCTGACGCTGACGACGCAGACGCACCACCATCCACTGAGCAGGCTTGCACATTGCACAGTCCTGCGGCAGCTGGGGGAGCCACAGAACCATCAGAACAGAACCTGATTTGGGGCAGGCGCTGAGCTGTGTGAAGCCATCAGCGATCCTGTTTCCCGGACTCTAGGTCGGCTGCAGGGCGCTGTCTCCCAAGCCTTGCCTGTCATTGTGACTAATACAACACTGACCCCTAATGGTTGCTACCAGAACTGCAGCTATGGGAGAGAGGGTTTGGTGAGCTCCAGTCCAAGTAAATAGCCTGGACCTGGAACCTGCTCACTCACACAACACATAGATACGTCGTCGTCACAGTATTAGGATTAGCCCCTCCCACCCAGCTCCCAACCTCTTGTGCTGGACATCACATGCTCAGGATGCCATGGCAAATTGGAAGTGGGGGGAGCTACAGGAAGGGTTTGAGAGTTGAAAAACGGATGCTTCTCTGCGATTTTGGGTTCCACCTCAGAGTTATGTTGCCATCCGTGTCCTGAAAAGTATCGGATTTAATAAGATAGGAAGAAAGCTGATGATTGGATTGCAGAGGGGATTTTCCAGTTATTCAGGAGGGAAAAGTCTTTTCTTTTTTTCCAGAGACAACAGATCTGATAGGTTGGCTTTGGAGTAAAGGATAGACATCTACCAGAGAAAGAGGAGTAAAGGACTCTAAAGAGAATAAAAATGCAACTTCTTGGCCCTCTCTACTAGTTTCCAAATTCAGACAACTCACAAATAAGTGGCCAGCCACTGGCCAACCAAAAGGTAGCAGACCTGGTGGGGATGACAGAGCATCTGGCATGATGACATGCTTAATCACCCCTCTACATCATCCCTGTGGCCTTGTCATGGGTCCCCAATCTGGCTGCAAGTGTGCTGGCCGTGACTAGAGTCCTCCAGGGACTAAACCCAGGGACCCAAGGAAGCAGAAGAGCTGCTTGAGTTGTCCTCAGAGTAGTGAACCTCGTGGAAGGAGAAGTAAGCCTGCCCGATACAGGCAGGATAAGGTTCCTGAGGAACCCAGAGTGTTTAAGGAAGCAAGCTAGAAGGTCATTAGGATATGTCTCAGTGTGGGTCTGTCCTTCTGTGCTGCCCATTAGCAAGAACATGAGATTTTCTGTTTACTGTTTCCAGAAACAACAGATTCCTTCCTAAGAAAGCCAGGGCCCATCCAGGCCTGCCCTCTCAGGGTGTGTTAGATCCGTGTCCTCAAACTAGAGCAGAGGAAGGTCAGTTAGACTTGAAGGCAGAAAGAGAAGAGGGGTGGTTGAGAGACTAGCGTGAGAAGAAATCAAGGAGCTTGGGGCTGCACTGGAGAGGTGGTTCTTCCAGAGGACCCAAGTTCAATTCCCAGCACTCACATCAGGCAGCTCATAACCATCTATAATTCTAGTGCCAGGGGATCCAACTTCTTCTGGCTTCTGTAGGTACCTACGCGCACACACACACACACACACACACACACACACACACACACACACACACACACACACACGTACACATACATGTGTGTGCAATTTAAATACAATGTTTTTTTTTTCAAATCCAGAAGCTATGAATAAAGGTCCAGAAAGGAATGAGGAAAAGGCAGAGCTGAGGACACACAGGGGTCACTTGGGAAATGAAACTGCTGAGCTGACCACTCATGGGGTCAGACAGGAAGGGAGGCTGGTGTAGGTTTCAACCTCCAAACATCAGTCCGAGAGGGCATCAACTGCTGTGGAAGCAGCCGGGCTGAGGCAGCGCTGTGGAGATTTTACAGGGTGGGAAGCCCACGCCTGCAATGAGACCGTGATGACACATGCTCTGTAAGCTCTGAGGCACCACTGTCACCATTCGTTAACTGTGGCATCATTTGAAGAGACACTGCAGAAGCGCACAGAGAGGCATGAAAGGCGGCCACAGTGAGCTGCAAAATCAGTTTTCTGCGTTTCTAGGTGCACACTCAGGGAGCACCTGTGAGTGCGAATATTGGCTGCATGATAGGACCTTCAATTAATTAATCCTCCTCCTGTCCCCCTGCATTTTCTTTATTCTTAAAAGACTAGCCGTCATCTACCAAGTGAAAAGCAGAGAGTTTGTTTTTAAATAAACAGTCGCCAGAGACTAACATGGACGGCAGTAGGGCTGCTGGACCCGTTCTGCTCTCTCTACTCACTTTCGTACTGTGGACTGTGAGGTCTCTCAGACCCTTTCTCCAAGGACATTTTTCTTCCTGCGATGTGGGAGAGGTAGATTTCTTGGATTCAGGAGTAGTGATGTGACATCTTCCAGCTGGGGAGGAAAAGACAAGGCGGGAACAGAGCAAAGCAGACACTTGCTAGGGATTCCCGGCAGGGGGCTGATAGCCTCTCTGTTTAGAGCATCTTTGGGGGTCACATGTAAGTGGGGAAGAGGGTCCCCAAGGCTGTGGGAATCATCTTCTGTCTATAGTGGCGGGTAGGATCTAGTCTCCTTTCCCATCCCTTCCATGGCCTCTGCTCAGTCTCTCCTCACATGTATGATGGGTCTCTCCTCACATGTATGAACGGGCCTCTCCTCACAAACCTCTCCTCACATGTATGAATAGACATTATACTCCTTGAAGCTTCCATCCAAATTCTTCTCACTGTGATCCACTCAGAACCACAGCCCTAGCTGTTCCTCTCCACCTACCCACAGTATCTTTTTTTTTTTTTCCGGAGCTGGGACCGAACCCAGGGCCTTGCGCTTGCTAGACAAGTGCTCTACCACTGAGCTAAATCCCCAACCCCGTTATCCCAGTATCTTACGCTCACAAATAGCATTCTACATGCAAAGTGTATTTGTTCACACCTGTTTTCAGAAGGACCTCAGCAATGGTCAGGACTTGCCTGAGATCATGCAGCAGATGATGAAGGCCCAGCCTGTCCTGCCCAGAACTGAGAGGTAGCCAAGCCCTCCTCGTTCTCCCTCACTCCCCGGCCTTGTCTCTAACTTGTCCCTCCCTGGCCTCTAGGCCACAGTGTTGAAGCCTCCCCATTAACACTCCAATGGACCCTTCCAGAGTAATGAGATACCCTGCTTCATACACATGCCCCCTTCAACCCAGCCAAGAGCATCCCTGTCTCCACTTTGCACAGTGCCAGCCATCACCAGGCCTGGCTTGCATCCTGTAAGACTTCCTCCTTGCCTGACCTTTCCCTCCCCAGGGTTTGTCTTCAATCTATCTCTGAAACAACTCCAGGGTGGTTCCTACTGCTCTGCGGTGCTATGTGTAACTGTGGGGTGTCCCCTTAGGCAAACAGAAGCCATTCCAGGTGTTTCCTCAGACTGCACTGAATAAGGATTGCGACCGCTGAGAGCAAATGCTAAGCAAGTCAGAAACAGTGGCAGGAAGAAGCTTCTAGCCCAGGCTGGGTCTTGGGAGTAGAGGTGGGTCTGTCAGGAAAGGGGAGGGGCTGCTCACAGGTGCTGGAGCCGGAAGGAAGCTGCTAGAAGCAAGCCTCCCCCCCCTTCCTAGAGCCCCTCCCCCCATGTTGTTGCCAACATTTTACAGATGGGAAACTGGGCCTTAGGGAAGTAGAATCAACTTGTTCAGAGACCCACAGCTAACATTAAAAAGTGTCAGAACTGGGGTCCAAGGTAAAGTCTGCTGACACTTGTCCCACCCTATCCCCCTGACTAATGAGGCCAGCAGGAAGCTGTGAGGACAGGTGGCTTGACTTCCATCCCTAGAACTTCACGCCTGGACAGAGGACCACTCCTTGGACCCTTTGACCTTCGCCCATGCTTCCAGCCCAGCTGTCGTTGACCTGTGTACACACCTCTGCCCTCCTGCGTCTCCTGTATCTTTTATCCCTCACGACCGGTACACACAGGTGCTCAATGAATTCATGGGGGGAAACATAACCTAAAAAGACAGCTGAGGCCAAAGTGAGCCAAAAGCAACATACAGAGGAGTTTGTGGTAATTTGCTGTACCATTTACCAGGTCTCTCAATTGAAAGTCTACCCCACACCTCACGAAGTGACATCAAGCTGACCCAAGTCGTCATCTTCAGGGCTTCGTGAAGCCTAGTGAGATGTTGCTCAAACTAGATGTAAAGACCTCAGCCCCTGGGCTGACCCAAGGAGTCTGCAGCTTCACTGTTACAGCCCGAAACAAAGTCTACACCAGTGGTTCGCACCGGTGGGTCACGGCCCCTGGGGGTTCACACATCAGGTGTCTTGTTTATCAGATATTTACATTACAATTTATAACCATAGCGAGATTACAGCTATGAAGTAGCAATGAAATAATTTTATGGTTGCCATCCCCATATTAAAGGGTCGCAGCAATTAGCAAAGTTGAGAACCACTGGTCTACACTGAGCCATGCTAGACAGAAAAATAGGAGCCCTGGAGTCTCTCGTCCTCCTGGCCTTCAAGCTCTGTCCCCATCTTTTTAATACTGCCTGCTCTGACCCCGAGATCCTTCTGTGGACTTAGCATCACAGAGTCCCTCAGAGTATGTGGACTCTTTGGAGTCTCTGAGGAACCTGCCAGCATCTTCTACATGTCTCCACTGGCACTCCCCCCCCATCACCTCCAGGTCACACTCAAGTGACAAAGGATCTCTGCTACTCTCTCCAGACTCAGAATCCTTGGATCTCTTATTGATCCCTCTCCAGCTCTCCAGACACTCCTGGTGCCAGCACCATCCATCCTGGCCACCGGGCATAGGAGCTCCAGGCACTCCAGTCTCTCACAGCAGCACCCCCACCCCTTGTCCCACCTTCCTGATGCCTTCTGCAATTTTCTCCAGGTGTCTGGGAACTTCCAGCAGCAAAATATCTCGGAAGGGAGAAGAAAGGAAGAGAAATGGCTGGAGAGATAGCTCAGCAGTTAAGAGCACTGGCTTCTCTCCCAGAGGATCCGTCTTCAAGTCCCAGCACCCACATGGCAGCTCACCATAGCTCCTTTTTCAGGGGCTATAACTCCCTCACACAGACACACATGCAGGCAAAGCACCAATTCACATAAGATAAAAATAAATATTAAAAAAAAAAAAAAAGGAAGGAAAAAGGAGAGGAAGGACTAGCGTGTTCTGGCCGTGGATGGAAGAGACCACCTGACTCCTGGCCATCACTGGGCCCTACCATTTCTGCCTGTGGGTTCTTCTCTGTTTCATTTTCCCAGACAGGTCTCACTGTGTAACCCTGGCTGACCTGGAACAGATTTCCCTGGACCCTGTGTTGATCCTCCTGCAGTGTCAGCTCCCAACTACAGGGTCGACAGACATGCCACTAACTGTGGCTGTCGACTTGACTCCATCCGAAATCAACTAAAGCTGAAGCAACTGGACACTCCGATGAGGGATTTTTCTTGTCTGGAACATTTGAGGTGGGAAGACCCTCCCTGGGCCATACTTTCTGGTGGCTATGTAAAGGACACGGAAGAAGGAAGGCTTTGTTTTTGCCTGTTTGCTTTTGCTCTTGCTGGCAAATTCATCCAACCTGCTGCTGGGGCATTCCCATGCTGGCATTAGAAGCCATTTCTTTGGGATTCTGACGTTTGCCGAACACCAGCTGAGACATTCAGCCTCATGGACCGAACAACCACGTCATTCTTGGTGTTTCTGTCAGGACAGCCACTGTTGGACGAGCCGCATCACAGCCTGGATACACCCATATCCCCACACTCTTCTCTAAGCAGACCACCCTGTAGATGAAAATTAGCCATTCTTAGATCTACGGGAGCCGTTGGTAGCCATGCCCAGTCTTCCCAGAAGGAACGTGTGTCAGCTTTTTTAAAGGTAAAAAGACCCCTGCTGTGTGCATGAGGTGGACAGTTTCAGGAAGTGGGCTATGCAGTGTGGGACTGTGGCCCATCCTCAGGGCAGAGCAGAGGCTGTTCTGGGGCGCCCTGCTGCCTGTAAGGATGTTTAGATTTCTGGCTTCGGTGGTCACAACCAGATATCTGGAGTGTAAAAAGCAGAATCGCTCTTCTCTTTTCACAGACGGAAAGCAACCGTGGTTCAAGGGGGGGGGGGTGTGGGAGGTGAATGCTGAAGACCAGGCCGTCCTAGTCCTGAGTCCTAACGTGAAGGCAGGCCAGCTGGGGTTCTGGAGTTGCTGAGGCCCTAATCTACATTTTCCCCTCCATGTGCTTTCCCTGCCACAAACCAGCTTTCCCCTGGCTTGGGGAAAGAAAACCACAGCAGCAGGCTGGGGAGACTGAGGACTGCAGTGCTCTAGGTCATAGTCCCCAGACCCTTGGAGGCTAGCTGCCACTCACCTGGCCTCCTCCTCGGGAGGCCTTCCAGGCATTACAGACCCCCAGAGCACCTGGCCCCACCCTCCTCCTCATTCCTATCACCACGAAAGTACCTTCCTGTCTCATTCCTAGATTTCCTCTGTGTCCCAGAGAGGATGCACCACATCTGACCTGTGATGGACACCCCACCCCACCTATGCACTCACCTCCACCTGCCCTCCTCAGGGAGGGCCCACCTGCGCTGAGCGGTGAATGAGAGGCTGGCACAGGCCTCCATTTCTTCGTATATACACATCATGACGTAAAGATAATACCAGCCTCACCCACAGGGAGTACCGCAACCTCGGGGAGTGGCAGGGCCTTGCGTTGAACCACAGCTGACTTAGGACAGCTTGTTCCATTTTACAGAGGTGGGCACTGAGATTCAGGGCGACAGCACGTGCCTAGGCCACAGGGCTATACTAATATACTAGAAGCAGTTCATCAGAACCCAACTTCTCTCTCTGTCTCTGTCTCTGTCTCTGTCTCTCTCTCTCTCTCTCTCTCTCTCTCTCTCTCTCACACACACACACACACACACACACACACACACACACACACACACACAGTCCCATCTTTTTTGCTATCTATGTGTGACACATGCAACCTCAGAGGTGGCCTCTGAAGGACAAACATAAAGGGAGGATGGAAGTCACTAAGAGGTCACTATTTATTAAAATTTCTTTTTCTTTCCTTAGAACGCCAATGTGAAGGTGTTGAGCACGGCCTCTATGCCAGCAGCTTACCAATGCTGGGAATTCCAGAGAAATCGGAGAAACTTTCTACGTCAAAGAGCACTCAAGATGCTCAGGCAGGCAGAACACAAGTGCTACCCATCTCCAAAATTAGTAAATAAATGACCTGACCCATGCAGGAAAGGGTTTTTTCTTATTTATTGAAGAAGTTGAATGTTTAATGACGACAGCCAGTTATGCGGTCTTCCCCGACTCCTGAAAGCACTAGAACTGCAAACTGAAAGAGGAGCAGAGGAGAGGAGCCCAGGAGACACCTCCAGGGGTCAATGTGAGCATCATTAACGGGTCATCTAATTTTAGTCACTGTCGGCTGCGGTGAGAGCACCAGAGTCCCTTCTGTGACACACTGGCCGAAAACAAACAGTCCAGCTATGATAATGACGACGTGGCAGGAAATCCCTAATGAGAGACATTCTGCATTCAGTTTGTTTTAAGACAAGGATTCCAAAAGGACTGAGGAACATTCCAACTCTTTTGAACGCTGAATGTCACACAGTAGTTGTGTGGAAGGCTCAACTTGCAGAAATTGTTAAAGTAATTGGGAGATGATGGCATACATTAGCCAACTTCAAATGGCTTAGAGGGGAAAGTTGTTGAGCACGGCCTCTATGCCAGCAGCTTACCAATGCTGGGAATTCCAGAGAAATCGGAGAAACTTTCTACGTCAAACAGCACTCAGGAAGCTCAGGCAGGCACAACACAGCGCTACCTGGTTTTGTATTAGAACTTGGAACTTGTCTATAACCTAAGAAAGTCTGTTCTCTAAAGGTTCATCAAAGGTGAATTTTTAAGAAAAAAAATGAAGAAAATGACAGAGGAAGACAGCGGGTGGTGAATTCTGGTCCCCACATGAGCACATTCACCCATACACACACAAATAAATAAGAAAAAGTAAAAAAACAAACAAACAAACAAAAAAACTAAAAGCAGAAAAGTTGGGCTGGTTTGGTTGGAGACTCAGTTGTGTCCTATGATGTTTTCTGGAGCCTGTCTTATGAGAGGATGTTTTGCTGAGGCCAGACACGTGATGTTCTTCTGGAGCTGTCTGGTGAAAGGGCGTGTGATGTTTGGCTGGAGCGGACGCCTGAGAGGACATAGGGTGTTTGGAAAGCATGTAAGTATAACCCAACAGTCAGGGGATGACACCAATGCATTGATTCGCCTCCTTTCTCCTTCGATCTTTGCTTCATAGAGAGAAACGCACCAAAGAACTTCTGGAGGTGTTCCGGCTGCTTCTTGCTGTCTCAATGGACTCATGCCAGTCAGTGAACCTTACCATTTTTTCTGGATCAAGCTGCTGCTGGTGACTCGAGTGGACTTCTGACAATGATGATTGGAATCACCCCAAAGAACTACTTCTAAATAGGTCCATGTCCCCCTTGCCCTATTAGCCATCTTCCTCCCTGGCGTCTGGTGGGGGGGGCGTGGCTAGAAGGGAAATTGAAGCATTCAGAGCCCTCTTATAGTAGGTTTTGAAAAATCTAAACCTACAGGGTGTGGTGATGAGCATCTTTAATCACAGCACTTAGGAGGTAGAGGCAGGTGGAGCTCTACAAGTTCAAGGCCAGGGTGATCTACTTAGTGAGTTCTAGCCAGCCATGGCTACATAGTGAGATCCTGTCTCAAAACACAAACGCCAAAAATAGTGGGAAATACTGGGGAAAACATTTCTCTGTGAAGAAAGAACTACAAATTACTGTTTATAATTATAATTCTAAGGAAATAAAATATTTTTGTTAGCACTGTGACAATTGAAAGATAAGGAAACATTGCTAATAGCTACAGAAGTACCCAGCCTTCTACCTACTCTTTACACACAGCCTTTATCTCTACATACTCAGGGCAAAAGGATTGTGCATTATGGCCAGCCTGGGCAACCATAGCTCAAAATAATTAAATAAGTGTTGGAGAGATGGCTCATTAATTGAGAGCACTTGTTCTTGCACAGGACCTAGGTTAGATTCCCAGCATAAGTGCCCGTAATTCCAGTGCCAAGGGATACGATGCCTTCTCTGACCACCTCAAACATGGAACACACACACTGCACACACATCCACAAGCAGGACACACACAAAATAAGATACATCTTGTCTTTATTTGTAATAAAGTATATTTAGGTTCATATAGAACAATAAAATTTGGAAGATATAAATAAGCCGCTACGAAAGCCATGCTTAGTACCACCAGACTATTAATGCCAATTCAGTTGTTAGTTAAGCACCTGGAATTTGGAACCTTCATAGGCATAAACTTTTTTTTTAAAGACTTATTTATTTATTTATGTGAGTACACTGTCGCTGTCTTCAAACACACCAGAAGAGGGCATTGGATCCCATTACAGATGGTTGTGAGCCACCATGTGGTTGCTGGGAATTGAACTCAGGACCTCTGGGAGAGCAATCAGTGTTCTTAACTGCTGAGCCATCTCTCCAGCCCAGGCATAAACTTTTAATGCAGATTTTTCACTTGCAAAAGCCACTTAAAACTAGTTCAGATGTTGAGAGAAACTTATTTTCCTCATGGGTATAGTAATGGTAAGTTGCTCATACTCTGCTGAATATTTCCTGCCCAATCTCATACAGGCAACACTTGTCATGGTTTGAATATGCTTGGCCTAGAGAGTGGCACTCTTTGGAGGTGTGGCCCTGTTGGAGTAGGTGTGCCACTGTGGGTGTGGGCTATAAGACCCTCCTCCTAGCTGCCTGGAAACCGGTATTCAGCTAGCAGCTTCAGATGAAGATGTAGAGCTCTCAGCTCCTCCTGCACCATGCCTGCCTGGATGCTGCCATGTTCCTGCCTTGATGATGATGACTGAACCTCTGAACCTGTAAGCCAGCCCCAGTTAAATGTTGTCCTTGTAAGAGTTGCCTTGGTCATGGTGTCTGTTCACACAGTAAAACCCTAAGACAACCCTAATTAAACTCAGTGAGTCAAAAGAGAGAGTATGGTGAGATGACTCAGTGATGACATTTGCTGCAAAGTCTGAAGACCTGAGTTCAAGCCCTGGAACCCACACGATGATGGGAGGGGAGGGGACTGACTCTGGCACTGTCCACTGATCTCCACATACACAACTGGGCAGAAAGGAGGCAGATAAGAGAGGTTAATAGAGGTTGAATATGGTCATAATACTTTATATTCCTGTATACAACCGTCAAAAATAAAAAAATATTAAAAGTCTGAATACCGCAAATTTTCATTTGGATTTTTGTCATTACTACAGTCTTTCACATGATACAAACTTATTTTCAGAGGCTGGGAAGATGGCTCAGTGGGTAGAAGGTGCTAGCTACACAAGTCTGACAGCCTATGTTTGACCCTGGTACCCACGCAGAAAGTTGAAAATGGCAGCAAGAATCCATAGGACCGGGGGTTGGGGATTTGGTTCAGTGGTAGACCGCTTGCCTAGGAAGCGCAAGGTTCTGGGTTCGGTCCCCAGCCCGAAAAAAAAAAAAAAAAAAGAATCCATAGGACCAGGTACTCCTGCAGTGGGGTGGGGATGGGATTGCCTGACAGCTTGTAGGCCAGCTGGCCTGGAAGACACAGGGCACTAGAAGAAACAAAAAGAGAAACTCTAATTCATGACCTCCAACTTCTGAAAGTTGCTCCCCCCCCTCTCCCCCTCTCCCCCACTTTCCCTCTCCCCCTCTCCCTCTGTGAATAAATAAATAATTTAACTTTTTTCAATACAATTTTCAACTAGTATTAGGAAAGAAACAAAATAGCATAGTAACATTGTATTAGTCATTACTGTGGTGGCAGTAAAAAGTATCTTACAAAAGAAAAAAGGACTTGTTCAATGTGTTCTTGTGTGTGCTCTGTGAGCCTGGAGTTGTTAATCCCCACGAGCTGCAGTCCCAGGCAGTTGTAGCTGCCAGACGTAGGTGCTGGGAACCAAACCTGGGTACTTTAGAAAAGAAAAGGGTGCTTTTATCTGCTGTCAATCTCTCCAGCCCCAGGAAGGCATTGGGTCAGGAGCAGCAGGAAGCTGGTTACATTGTTTCCACAGGGGAGAGCGGGCCAGACTCCACTTCTTCCTTTTAGTCTAGGACTCCAATCTGGGTAATGAATGAAAGGGTACTATTCACATTTAGGTTGGGATTTTTCTGCTCAGTCAAACCTTTCTAGAAAACCATGGTGATCTTAAATCACATCCCATCAAGTTGACAATGCAGTCTAAACATCGTAATTATCCAAAAAGTAAAACTTTCTTTAGATCATTTACTTTTTCTAAATTTCCTTATATTCTTGATTTGCTTCAGAAGGTAGATGCTTATCATGGGGCTGTCTCAGACCCAGCAATAGTATAAGTAATAACACAGGAGGCTACTAATTAAGTTTAAAGCTTAGGCCTTTCCTTGGACAGTCTCCCCGCTAGCTCATCTAACTTAACCCAACTATCTAGCCTACGAGCTGCCATGTGACAACCTCTATACCTCTCTACTCTGCTGCAGTCTGTCTGTCTGCTCCGTTCTCTAGCACCTGCTTTCTTCTCCTTGCTTCATTCTCTTCCCAAAAGTTCCGCCCCCTACTTCTGCCCAGCTATTGGCTGTCAGTTCTTTATTGCAACCAATCAGCAGCGAGTCAACCTCTGATAAAATTCTAGAATGCCTTTAGGCAGGTGGGGCAGGACAGCGAATATTTATTTTCTATTTTGAAAACCCAGTGGTGGCCGTAGAAATGAGGATGGCAGCATCTCTGCAGGTTCAGAATTAACAAATGAAAGTATGGAGGGAGACACACCTTAACACAATGAAATTAAAAAAAAAAAATTACCCCAACAGATGTTGGCTTATCTCAGTAAAGACACTGAAGTAGAAGATCTAAAACCATCCAGATTAGCGTTCGCCAGTGGTTTCTGTATTTTTTTTTCTTTTTCTTTTGGGGGGAGGTGTTTGAGACAGGGCTTCTCTGTGTAGCCCTGGTTGTCTTGGAACCCCCTATGTAGACTAGGCTGTCCTCGGCCCTGGAGATCTGCCCGAGTCGGTCTCCCCAGCGCGGGGATTAAAGGTGCTGGTTAGCACCTCTCAGCACCGTACGCTTACTTTGCAACTCCAGAGGCCTCTGCTTGGCATTGTGATTGCTTTCAGATTGTTGTTACTGTATCTGCTGTCTGTCTTCTGGGAGGCAGTAAGAATGCTAACCCAAAAGCAGGCTGCCCAAAAAGAAGACCACAACCGTCGTGCTAGATTCCAGAAACCATGAATCTTACTGTCACAAGATTGTACACCTTTAATCCCAGCACTCAGTGAGTTGAAGGCAGCTTGGTGTACACAGTGTAAAATGATTCAAGCTAAGCCACACAGTCACCATCAATCCAGTTCCGACACTGGACACTTAGTTGGCAGTTGGTCTCATGTAAAGTGACAATTCTCCCACTGAGGGTCCACAGTGGTATTTCGCTGGCTGCATCTAAACCTGTTCCTTGCCTTCCATGATCCTGCTCTGTATTTTTTTTTTATCATGATTTTCATCAACCACTACTAAGTGACAGCCAAGGAGAAAAAACTCAAGAAGCAGGGTGCTCCCATGGAGCCCAGTTCTCCTCACCTATACCTTCAACCAGTCCATGGGACCTGCCGTCTATCAGTGGGCTTTTGGAAGTGAAGGCTGACAGCTACCATCCCAGGCTCACGATCCCTTTCTGCTCCTTCACTTCTTTCATCACCATTGCTTTTTCATAAGAAGTAGAGGCATTAGGAAAAAACATGTGGGGCTAAAGAAATAGCTCAGTGGTTAAGCTACCCCCTGCTCTGCTAGAGGACCAGAGTTCAGTTCTTCTGGGAATCATGGAAGTGTCTCTGCTCTGGTGCATCTTCCTAACAATGGTCTAAAAACTCTGAAACCGTGAACCAAAATGTAGCATTCCTACTTTTAAGGTATTATCACGGGGATTTGTCACAGTAGCAAAACATAGAACATCAGTGCCTGAAATTGATGCTGTAATCCTAGGAGTTGGGAAGGTGAGGCAGGAGACCAACTGGAGCTTCATATTGAGGTACAGGTCAAGATAGGCCAAAGAAGTAGAGTTTCAAAAGAAAAAAGAAAAAAAAGGAAGGAAGGAAGGAAGGGAGAAAGAAAGAAAGAAAAAAGAAAGAAAGAAAGAGAAAGAGGGAAGAGAGGATGATGGGAGGGAAGGCAGGCAGACAGACAGAAAGAAATCAGTACTGGAGAATTAAATTCATTGCTGTGACTAAGCTTGACTTTGTACTTAAGAAGGCTTGGAAATTTTTTTATTTGTAGGGACACTGGAATCCCATCAGGGGTATGTGCTTCTCGGCTCCAGAGACCTTTGGTAAGGTGAGAGGGCCCAGAGCAGCAGCCTTTCTAGACAAACTGGATTTGCTATAAAGTTCTCACTGGAGCCACCAGAAATATTTCAAAAATCTTTCTGGTATTACCACTCTGAGACTTTCAAGAGCTGGGTAGCCAAGCAGTGATAGCACACACCTTTAATCTCAGCCCTTGGGAGGCAGAGGTAGGCAGATCTCTGAGTTTGAGGCTAGCTTGATCTTCAGAATGAATCCCAGAGCAGCCAGGGCTAAACAAAGAAACCTTTCATGGGAGAAAAAAAACTCTCCAAAACCAACCTTTAGTAAGTATAATCAAAATGCTTTAACCTCCCTTCTGGCCTACCACCCGCCAGACGTAGTGGAATGGAAAAATGAAAGGTTAATAGGGCAAAGGAAGATGTGTATCTGTTTAGAAATAGTTCTTTGGAGCAAATCCAGTCTGTGTGGTCAGGATAGCAGCAGCTCAGTTCACACAAATCAGCAGCAGGAGCTCAATCCACTTGCAAACACCATTCATGAATCAGCAACAGCAGTCCAATCCAGAAGAAACCACCAGGCTCTGCCAATTGACCCAAGTCTGCAGAAGTGGCAAAAAGCTGCTGGATCACCACCAGAAGTTCTTTGGTGTGCTTCTCTCTATGAAGTCATGACAAACAATAGCTGGCAAAGAATGGTAAGGCAAACCAATACCACACAGCGTTGTCAACAAAGCCCAGCATCAGCAAAGCCCGACAATGGCCAGTAAAGAACGGTAACCACACAGCATCATCCACTGTCTGTTGGGTTATACTTATACTCTTTGCAAACATCATGTGTTCTCTCAAGCATCTGTTCTACCAACACATCACATGCCCTTTTCCTAGGCTGCTTCCAGAAAAACACATGTCTATTCTCAGCAAAACATCCTGCCATGTGACTGCTTCAGCAAAACATCCTCTCATAAGACAGCGTCCTGAAAAACATCACATGACACAACTGAGTCTTCAAAGACCCAGAAATGTCCGCTTCAGTTCTGGCTTTGGTCCACTGGTGACATCTCCTCTCTTCACTTTTATTGGTGTCAGAGTGTGAATCCCAGAAGGATGCCCACAAGGTTTGGAATTTGTTTGTAAGCAGAATGTGTAAATATGGAGAAGGAGGCTTAGGTAAACCTAGAATGCAGAGGCTGGGGAGTTGGCTCTACGGTTGATGGAATCTGTGATGGCTAATCTTGGTTGTTAACTTGACTACATCTGGAATTAACTAAAACCCAAGACACTGGGCAAAACTGCAAGGGATTTTACTTGATTGGATGATTTAAGATGAGAAGATCCATGTTACATCGGAATCATTTGAGATGAAAAGAACCACTGTATGGAGAGATGGGGTTGCCAACCCACAGTCAAAAACTCTGACCCAGAATTGTTCCTGTCCGAAGGAACTGCAGGGACAAAATAGAGAAGAGCCTGAGGAAAAGGAAGTCCAATGATGGCCCAAATTGGGATCCAGTTCAAGGGGAGGCACCAGGGCCTGACACCATTACTGACGCTGTGATGTGCTTGCAGACAGGGATCTAGCATGGCTGCCCTCTGAAAGGCCCAACAAGCAGCTAAAAGAGTCAAATGCAGATCTTAGCACCCAATCAATAGACGGAAGTCGGGGACCCCTGTGGTTGAATTGGGGAAAAGCTGAAAGAAGTTGAGGAGGAGGGTAGCCCCATGGGAAGACCAGCGGTCTCAACTAACCTGGACCCCCCAAGATCTCCAGACCTTGAGCCACCAACCAGACAGCACACACCAGCTGATATGAGGCCCCTGACACAGATACAGCAGAGGACGGCTGGGCCTGGACTCAGTGAGAGAAGATGCACTTAATACTCTAGAAACTTGAGGCTCCAGGGAATGGGGAGGTCTGGTGAGGTGGGGGATGGGGACATCCTCTTGAAGATGGGGATGGCAGAGGTGGGGAAGAGTGGGATGAGGAACAGTTGGGGGGCAGACCAGGAGGGGGATGAAGACTGGACTGTAAAAAAGGATTAAAGAATAAATAAATAAATAAATAAATAAATAAATAAATAAATAAATAAATGGAGGGAAGAAAAGAATCACTGTAAGTCTGTGCCACACGTTCCCGAGTCAGGCTACATAATAAAAGAACACGGAAGGAACACACTTTTGCTTTTGCCTGCTTACCTTCACTCTCCCTGGCCATCTATCCTCCATGATGAATTTCTACATTGGTGTCAGAACTTCAGGATTCCAACATATAGCCGTAAGACACATCAAATATGAGTCTTATCCTTTAAATAGTACAAAACCTGTGGTTAGGACAAGGAATTAACATTTTTATCTCCCCACCTTATAATACGTTTATGAAACTTTTGTTTATACAAAGGCCCAGTGCTCTATTCTGGTAATTTGATGGCCTGGAGCAGTAACTTTCTCCCTTCTTCCTTCATTTGCTGTGTACCAATTTTTTACAGAGTAGCCAACTGAAGAAGTGACCCACGCCGGTGGAAAACAGACACAGCCATCACTTGAGTTAGATGTACTTCCTGCTTAGAAGCTTTTCTGAACCCACCCTCTTGACCAAGACAAATTTTGTTTTGTCCAGATACTTCGGCTGCAATGGCAGTCTCTTTCTTGGAAATCCTGAACTTATTTCTAACAGACCAGAGACCAGCTGAGACATCCAGCCTCCTGCACTGAACTACTACTTGGCCGTTCCATTGGTCGACAGCCACTGTTGGACTATCTGGACCACAGCCTGTAAGCCACTCTAATAAATCCTCTTTTAATATAGATCCATTCTATCAGGTCTATTCCTCTAGAGAACCCTGACTAATACAGACTGTGTACAAGGAGTGGTTCTGGAGAAACAGAATTATAAGAATGGATTTTTTTTAAAGTATCTGAAATAGGCTTTCTAATTTGCTGACACCTATTGTTACTGAAGTCTCTTCTAGAAGCACGGAGAGCATTAAAATGCCTTGATGTGAATTATTTAATCAATTTATGAAATAAAAGCGCTTGATTATCCTGCTTCACCTAGGGCAAGGAGTAAGGAGTTTGGTGAAATGATGAAGCTGCTGATTGCTCTTCCCATCATCCCTGGATAAACGGACAAAGGAATGAGCCCATGATAAAGCAGACCAGCTCTAGATTCATATGCACACCGTATTCATATGCACACTGTATTCATATGTACACTATATTCATATGCACACTGTATTCATATGCACACTGTATTCATATGCACACTATATTCATATCACACTATATTCATATGCACACTAGATTCATATGCACACTGTATTCATATGCACACTATATTCATATGCACACTAGATTCATATCACACTATATTCATATGCACACTATATTCATATGCACACTGTATTCATATGCACACTGTATTCATATACACACTATATTCATAGCACACTAGATTCATATCACACTAGATTCATATCACACTAGATTCATATCACACTAGATTCATATGCACACTATAAAGGCTTCCAACTGTTCCGTGGAAGAGAATCTTCCCTCTAGCAGCTGCAGAGCTCAAGTTACAGAAAAATCAAACAGAAGCCCTGCTTTTAAGATTAGCTGACTCATAATGAAAATTTAAGTCCCAGTGGTAGATGGTGTTGGCAGTTAGAGTAAGGACACTGACTAGTAAACACTGGGACCCTGTATCTTGGGGTTGAAGTGTATGGGAGTGTCCCTGTGAGGCCGAGGATTCTGAACACTTGAATTCTAAAGAAGTCTCTCCGTTAGCAGAAAATGCGCCTCCAATTCCTACCTCCTGCAATATGGCCTTCTTCACCTTTGCTGTGAGAATTAATTCTTTACTGTCTGCTGAACCAAAGGCGACCTTCCCTGAAGAAGATGCAGGCAAGACAATACCGGTGTCCCTCAGAACCCACCAATAGTTGCCTCTGGACCTATAACCAGGGCTTTAAGCAAGCTCCTCAGGAGAGGTGTAAAGTGTAGACAAAGAGAAAGTACACTACTGAAGTGGGAACGCCTGGGTTCTTTGGAAAGTCAGTGATGTCAATGTTTTGCCGGGGCACACAGGTGAGAGGAGTTTTGCTAAAGCAGACTGTGAAGGGACACGTGATATTTAGAAGGACTATAAATACGACCCCACAGACAGTGGGAGCTTGAACACTGGTTTGTTTTGCTCCACCTCATTAGTCTTCGCTGACAGCACACGTGTATTGGTTCACCTTACACTGCATTTCTGAGCTTCACTTGTGGTGACTTTATAGAGAGAAACTCGATAAAGAACTTCTTGTGAGGTTCTTGTGCTTGCTTCTGCAGACTCAGGCGGATTGGTGAGTTTCTTCTGGATTGAACTGCCCTTGCCAATTTGTATGTGGTGTCTGCGAGCAGACCAGACTGCAGCTGCTGATTCATGTGTGGTGTTTGCTAGTGGACTGGACTGAGGACAGTGAAGATTGGAACCACCCCAAAGGACTATTTCTAAACAGGTCCACTTCCCCTGTATCCTACTAACCTTTCTTTTCCAGCACCTCTGGTGGGTGGTGGGCTAGAGGGGAGGATGAACCCTTATTAAAATAGGTTAAGAAAAAATATATGCCTACACACTGCCTACTAAAGAGCTTGAGGAATTTGCTAATTCATTCAAGCAGAAATCTGAGGAATATGTGTTGGATAATGGTGGAAGAAACATGAACTGGGTCAGGCTGAGGTTATTGATATGGGCCCCCTGAGGGGAAATTCTAGTTTTAACATGGAAGCTCAAATAGGTCTTTTTTTTTTTTAAAGGTGTGTTAAAAGTTTGTTTGAGGGGCTGGAGAGATGGCTCAGCAGTTAAGAGTACTGATTGTTCTTCTAAAGGTCCTGAGTTCAATTCCACATGGTGGCTCACAACCATCTGTAATGGAATCCGATGCCCTCTTCTGGTGTCTGAAGACAGTGACAGTGTACTCATATACATAAAATAAATAAATAAATCTTTTTTTAAAAAATAGAAAATTTGTTTGAATGGTTGGCTGAAGCATTTTTCAAAAGATGGCCTACTGAAAAGAATCTAGAGATGCCTGATGTCCCTCGGCTTAGTGTTGATGATTTTGGGGAAATCACAATAGAAGAGTGATTTCCCCATCCAAAGATACCATCCAAAGAGTACACATGGACTGACCTGTGACTCCAGCTGCGTATGTAGCAGAGCATGGCCTTGCCAGGCACCAATGGGAGGAGAAGCCCTTGGTCCTGCCAAGGCTGGATCCCCAGAGTAGGAGAATGTCAGGGCAGGAAGCAGGAAGGGGTAGGTAGTTGGGTGGGGAACCCCCTCATAGAAGAAGGCAGAGGGGGGATGGGATAGGTGGTTTATGGATGGGAAACCAGGAAAGGGGATAACATTTGAAATGTAAATAAACAAAATATCCAATTTAAAAAAAATGCAAAGGTTAAAAAAAAAAAAAAAGAGTGGATACACTGTGTAAAACCTAATCCTCCACAATAGGAAGGCATGTCCTTCAGTAAAATTCATAAGATACAAAAAGGTGAAAGGGGCACCAGCACATTTGAAGGGCTTTGTTGTTGTCGTTGTTGTTGTCGCTGTTTCCTTGTGTCAGATCGAGGATCAGACTCATTAAATGTGGTAGGTTAACCGAGTAGCAGGAGCCAGGTGGCAGCACTGAGTCATCAGAGGCAAGGTGGTTATAATGGGCTCATGACCACAGAAACACCCACAATGCTCTGTCCCAAGTGGGAAGCAAAAGCGAAGTGATTTTTATCATGGCATGAGTCATATGGAATTTGGGACTTAATAGCCAGTCATGGTATGTATTAGAGTTCTCTAGAGTAACAAAGCTGAGAGAGAGAGGAGAGAGAGAGAGAGAGAGAATGACTTACAGATAATCCAATGATGGCTGACTATGAACAGAAAGTCTGAGAAAACAATACTGTTCAGATCGTGAGGCTGGATGTCTCAGCTGTTCTTCAGTGTACTCTAATACCCAAAGAAGTAGGCTCTAATGCCAGTGAAGGAATGGACTTGCTAGCAAGCAGAGGGAAGCCAAAGCGTCCTTCTTTCCTTCCCTGCTCCCAGCAGCAGGAATGGCCCAGTCCAAAAAAAAACATATCCTGGGCCGACACACATCAGTTAACAAGAACAGTTTTTCAGAAGCAGAACTACAGAAACCAAAAGGTAAGGTTAATACATCTATGAACTTCGATGGATTAGGCCTTTGTTTTGTTTTGACAGACAATGCGGTCTGAATGCTGAGTTTAACAGCCCGAGTGGTTCTAAGAAGGCATAATGCTTTTTTTTTTTGATTTATTCATTTATTATATATAAGTACACAAGTACACTGTAGCTGTCTTCAGACACACCAGAAGAGGGCATTGGATCTCTTTACAGATGGTTGTGAGCCACCATGTGGTTGCTGGGAATTGAACTCAGGACCTCTGGAAGAGTAGTCGGGTGCTCTTAACCGCTGAGCCATCTCTCCAGCCCAATGCTTTTTTGAACTGTGTAAAGTTTATCCTTGTGTTATTCAAATACTGATTTCTCTGCCCTTATGTTTTGTTTCAATCTGGACAGGTATTGTAGTTTTTATGTGAAGAATCTCCTCTCTGAAGCTGGAGATGTGGCTCAGTGGTTAAGAGCACCAACTGTTCTTCTAGAGGTCCTGAGTTCAATTCCCAGCAACTACATGGTGGCTCACAACTGTCTGTAATGGGATTCAATGCCTTCTTCTGGTGTGTCCCAAAACAATGACAGTGTATTCATATACATAAAATAAATAAGTAAAAAAAAAAAAAAAAAGAATCTCCCATCTCAGCAGCTAATGGCACTGCCTGCTCTTCCAGAGGTCCTAAGTTCAATCCCCAGAAACCACATGGTGACTCACAACCATCTATAATGTGATCTGATGCCCTCTTCTGGTGTGCAGGTACACATACAGATATATACATAAAACAAATCTTAAAAACAAAAAATAATTTCCTGTCTCAAGTTTGTGTAAACAATGCTCTTCCTTGTCAATAAAAGCTGATCGCCCAATGGCTGGACAGAAAAGGGAACAGGACAGGACTTCTGCCAGCAAGGGGAGAGAGAGAGAGGAGGACCATATGATCCAGAAGGCCTGATGTTACTTGAGGTGTCAGTGGCAGATGGGGATGCTGTCTGGAGCCTTTAGCGAGTCCCTATAGGTGAATTACAGAAGAGACCTTTGGGACTTTGGTGCAAGGCTCTACCATCATCTGTAGACAACTATTCTCCCTTTGAAAGATAGCTCTTGGCCTGCTGTTGGGCCTTAATGGAAACTGAACATTTGACAATGAGCCATCGTATTAAATGCATATGCCGTGGGGCTGAAGCAGAACCTGAAGGCACAAGCAAGTTACACGAAGAAGTTTTCCAAATGCCTGGAGTTTCCACTCCTGTTACAACACCGTCTGCTGCTAAGCACGCACCTACAGCCTTGTGGGGTGTTCCCTATGATTGGTTGACAGAGGAAGATAAGACTAGAGCCTGTTCTGCATGTTACAGGAATTACCCAGAAGTGGACAGTTGCAACATTATAACTCCTTTCTGGGACAACCCTGAAAGACCCTTGAGAAAGGAAATCTTTACAGTGGGAAGAACTTCAGGCAGTACATATGGTACCACAATTTGTTGGAAGGAGAAGTGGCCAGATGTGTATCTGAGTTATGGCTGCAACAAAACACCATGACCAAAAAGAAAGTTGGGGAGAAAAGAGTGTATTCAGCTTACACTTCCAGATCATAGTCCCTCATTGGAGGAAATCAGGATAGGAACTCAAGCAGGGCTGGAACCTGGAGACGGGAGGCAGGTCATGGAGGGTTGCTGCCTACTGACTTGCTTCATATGGCTTGCTCAGCCTGCTTTCTTATAAAATCCAGGAGCACCAGCTCAGGGATGGCTGTAGGCAAAAATTATTTGTAGCCTATTTTAGTAAACGCTCAACATCTTCTCTAGAAAAGAAGTTATTAGGCTATGGGGGAAGTGGACCTGTTCAGCAATAGTTCTTCGGGAGTGAACTTGATCTTCTTTGACAGCAGTTCAGTCCTGTAGCAAACACCACTGGTCTGGAGGCAGACCAGTCCTCTAGACAGGCAGACACCAGGCACAAATCAGCAGCTACAGTCCAGTTCCTTCAGCAAGCCTACACCAGGCAGCTGTAGGTCAGTCCTGAAGAAACCGCCAGGCTCACCAACCGGCCTGAAGCAAGACCACTGAAGCGGCAAGCTGCCGCAGAAACCTCGAGAGCGGTTCTTGGGCGAGCCTCTCTGAATGGTGGTGTTATCAGAAGTTGAGATCAACAATGCTATGTAAGGCAAATCAATACATGTGTGTCTTTAGCAAAGAGTACTGGGGTGGATCAAAGCAAACCAAAGCTCAGTGCTCGTCTCCCACTGTCTGTGGGGTCATCTTTACACTCCTTCATCACGTGTCCTTTCATGTGTCTGCTGTATCCAAACATCCTTTCACCTGTGCACCCCAGCAAAACATCATTTGACATAACTAACTTTCCAAAAACTAGAAGTTTCCACTTCAGATGGCACCACCTAAACTGGGCTGGAACCTCCCGCGTTGATCATAAATTGAGAAAATTCCTTTTAACTGGATCTCATAGCGGCATTTCCTCGGCTTGGTTTCCTTTCTCTTTGGTGACTCTAGCTTATATCCCCCAGTACAATGTGCAGTTCTTCACTGACTCATGGGCTGTACCTGATGAATTGGCTGGATGGGCAGGGATTTGCAAAGCATGATTGTAAAGCTGGTGAGAAAGACATCTGGGGAAGAACGTGTGGATAAATCTCTCCAGATGGGCAAAGGATGGGAAGGTACTGGTGTCTCGTGTAAATGTTCATCAAAAGATGACTTCAGCAGAAGAGGAGTTCAGTAAGCAAATAGATTGTATGATTGGTTCTATAGATAGTCTCGTTCCTGATCCATTCCTATCATTGCCCAATGGGCCCATGAACAAAGTGGCCATGGTTGCAAAGATGAGGTTATGCAAGAACTAGACAACATGGACTTCTACTTACCAGGGCTATCTGGCTACAGATATGGCTGAGTTTCAGATCTGCCAACAGCAGACACCATCACTGAACCCCACATATGGCACCATTCCCTAAGGTGACCAGACAGCAACCTGGTTATAGGTTGACTACATTGGACCACTTCCACTGGAATAGAAACTTACCCTGGTTATAGATTTTCCTTTCCTGCATGCAATGCTTCTGGCGAAACTGCCATCCATGGACTTACAGAATACACAATCCAGCATCATGGTATTTCACACAGTATTGCTTCTGACCACTCACTTCACAGCCAGAGAAGTGCAACAGTGGGCCCATGACCATGGACTTTACTGGTCTTACCATGTTCCCCACCATCCTGAAGCAGCTGGCCTGACAGAGGATGGAATGGCCTTTTGAAGACACAGTTACAGCAACAATTAGGTGGTAGCAGCCTGGAGGGCTAGGGCTGGGTTCTCCAGAAGACAATATATGCTTTGAATCAGCGTCCAACATATAATACAGTTTCTCCCATAGCCAAGATCCACAGGTCCAGGAATCGAGGGGTGGAAAAGGGAATAGTTCTCCTGCTGCAGTTACCACTACAGTCCAGATATGGAGAGGACACGAGTGAGAGATGGGCTGCTTGGTGTGAAGATGGTGAATCCACTTCTAGTCCTGACCTTTGAGGTAGGAAACAGACCTCTGATCCAGATCTTGAGGTAGGAAGACACACCTTTAATCTAGGCCACATCTTCTGCTGGAAGCCTATATAAGGACATGGAATCAGGAAGGTTTCCTCCCTGCCTGCTTGCCCTCACCTTGCTAGCACATCCATTCCTTCACTGGCATTGGAACCTAGGTCTTCAGGATTCCAGCAGATACAGAAAACCAGCTGAGACATCCAGCCTTGTGGGCCTGAGCAACCACTAGATTCTGGGACTTTCCCTTCACAGCTGTCCATTGTTGGATTAGCTGGACTAAAGCCTGTAAGTCATTCCAATAAATCAGAGAGAGAGAGAGAGAGAGAGAGAGAGAGAGAGAGAGAGAGAGAGAGAGAGAGAGAGAGAGAAATTGATTCCATAACTTCCGTGACTCTAGAGAACCCTGACTAATATAGCCTGCTATTGGGCCTTAGTAGAATGTTGACAATGGGGCATGCCAAGTGGCCTGTGACCTGAACTATTCATTATGAAATGGATATTATTTGATCCACTGAGTCATAAAATAGGACATTCACAACAGCAAACCATTATCTTTTTTTGTTGTTGTTGTTTTTGTTTTTGTTTTGTTTTGTTTTTTTCTTCCGGAGCTGGGGACCAAACCCAGGGCCTTGCGCTTCCTAGGCAAGTGCTCTACCACTGAGCTAAATCCCCAACCCGCAAACCATTATCAAATGGAAGACAGACAGACAGACAGGAATGGAAGATATATATTCATATGACCCGTGTGAACGATCAGGGTCTGACTAACAGAGTCCTTTGGCCTCTATCTATATGCTCACAGACATACCTAAGAAAGCCTAGAATACAATAAGTAGAGATTAATAGGTAATTCTGTTGGCAGCTCAGAAAACCAAAATGGCTGAAGGGTGCTTATGTCTCCTCACAGGGGCTCTATTGGGAATTGAATCAGAGTCCATTCATGTTACATTATAGCAGAAAGCCCGGTTCTATTTTTTCCAAGCCCTGAAACTTTGTGCTTGGCTATTTAAAAGTGACGATGTAGAGAGAATCTCTTAAGCTTGTGGCCAATGAGCTGAAGCAGGAAATAGGGGGTATCCAGAGGGGGTAAAGAGAAATCTGGGAAATAGTCAGAGATGGGCATAAAAAAGACAAAGAGAAGAAACCAGCCACATAACTGAACCCAGGTAAAAATAAAAGGGATAATAAGTTAAAAGCAAGTCAGAAAACAGGCCAACGCTTGTGGCCTAGGCACTTACTAACAAATAATTAGTCTCAGTTGTTATTTCTGGGAATTAAGTGGACCAGAAGAAAAACCTGATTATTTTACAGCAATAGAATAATTAACGTGGGAGAGGCCGTTTCAGGGCCCAGCATTCAGGCAGCAGCATGAATGTCACTGGCTACTTTTAACTAAATTACAGTCAGAATAGAAGCCAAGGTTTAAAAACACTGCCGTTTGGGCAGAAAAGCCCACTTAAGACTGAGGTTAAGCAATGTGTGAAGAGATTACCAATGTTCAAAAGGAAACCACGTGCCAGGCCTGTGCCATGCTTTAATCCTAGCTCTCTTTGGGAGGCAGAGACAGCCAGATCTCCATGAGTTTGAGGTTAGCCTGGTCTACAGAAACTCCAGGCCAGATAGAGTACATAGCAAGACTCTGTCTCAAAAAGCAAACAAAAAAGAAAAGAAACAAAAGGTCAAGAACCATGAACTGGAAAGACAGGAATGATGTCTTGAAGACATCTCAGAAATCATCAGACACCTGGGAGTAAGGGATAAAAGTGCCAACTAAGACTTCCCCTTGAGGAGCAAGAGCTGCTGGGGCCCTGTGCTCCTAAGGAGTCACCTCTCAGCCATGCAGCTGAAAGGCAAGGGTGTCTGGCTGCAGGCCCCCCTAGTGGTGGAGCTTGGTATTGTCCACAGGTGTTGATGGCATGCAGAATGTAAGTTAAAAGAAGATGGACCTTCCACTCAGATTGGAAGGAAAGCCAGGCAGTGTATATAGAAGGACCGATTCCCTGGGAGCAGCCATATGAAGGTCATATGTGAAAGTGTAAGAGTGGAACCAGAGATTCCCTGCCAAACCCAGAAAGGTAGGAATGCCAGGACCAGGGCTGCAGGCAGTGAGCAGAGCTAGCTCGAGAGAGGGGCCACATGGACTGCAACCAGCAAGGCCACAGAAAGGACGTTATATGTCCAAATGTCAGACACGGAGTTACAGGGTCTTAAGTGTTTGGTGTTGGCTTTTGGTCTTGCGTTGGTCAGGCCCCTCATATCCCTGTTCAACTGTGAAGTGAGACTGTTAGCTCTGTTATATCTGGGAAGTCTGTGACTCTATTTTGAGTCTACAGGGACCTGCAGCTAAGAGTTTGCCTTGCATCTCAGAGACACTTTGAATTTAGACTTTTGAACAATGTTAACAGGCTGGATACTGCCGGAAATGAACAGAATGCAACTTGCCGGGCGGGGAACAGATGAAAACAGGTGTCAAGTTGCCAATGGATAAACTTGTGATTTCAATCTTAATTGTCAACTGGTTGATAGATGCATGGATTACTAAAGGACTCTTCTGGACTGTCTGAGAGGGTGTTCCCACAGAGAATTAAATGAAGGACGAAGGCTTTCCCTGAACATGGATGACACCATAGCATAGACCAAGGCCCCGGAGCAGTGGAAGAGCGCTAGCCAGCACAGGTGAGCTCTCTGCTTCCTGGCTGCTCTGCTCTGCCATGCCCTTCCCAGCACAATGACTGAGGTCTGAAACTGGGAGCTAAAATAAGTCTTTGTCCCCTTTAGATGTCTTACTCCTATATTTTGAAGCAGAGTTAGAGGGACATAGGTAGATTAGGAAAACGTAAGTTGGTTCTCTGAGAGGAGTGCTTCCCGCTGGCAGAAAACCTGGTGAGGAGAAATGGGGAAGGTATGGGGGGGATCGCATCCAAACAGGACAAGCAGGGCAAAGAGGAGGACCCAGGCGCCTATAAAATACCCAAAGCTATTTAACGGACTTCCAGACTTGGCTTCTCCGATCGGAATGTACAAAGCTGATACTTTTCTTCTCTCTGCTTTCAGAATGGCTACAAACAGTGGGCAGGGGAGGGCATTCTACAGGCAACGACTTCCTGGGTGGTCTCTTCATCTGACGACTTCACAGATGACTGTGTTAAGCAGCAGGGCCAAGGCAGCTTTGGATGTAGATACTTGGGAAATAAAGCTTCAAATCTCTTACTGGAAAGAGCTCAGACCTAAGCGCTGCTGGAGACGGGTGGCGAAAAGGAACACGATGACTGTCAGTTACAACTTCTGGACCAATCACAATCAGAGGCCTGCAGCTTTGTTCACTAATTCTTCTGCGTTACTCTAAGAAAACTGTCATAGCCACCATTCGAAAGGTGTTACTGTCCAGGTCTCTAGCTCCCTCCTTCTAGAAAGTGGAGTAAAGAGTTAAGATTATCTTTAAAAAAAATTTTTTTTTTCTGAGACAGGGCTTCCCCTAAGTATCCCTGGCTGTTCTGGAACTTGTTGTGTAGATCAGGCTAGCCTCAAACTCACAGAGATCCTGTCTTTGGACTAAAGGTGTGCATCACCGTGCCCAGTGAGAATGTCTTTTAGTTTTTAACAGAACGAATATAAAAAGAAAATTGTAGAAAGGGTCAAGGGATTGACTGAGTTGAACATAAAGCTTGTATTACTTTAGAGTCTTTTGTTCTCTGAGGGAAGGGCATTGTTTGCAGTCTACGAGAGTCTTTTTTGCAAGGCAGGGTCTCAGATGTCCCAGGATGGCCTGGAACTTGTCGTGTAGCCCAAGGATGACCTTGAATTTCTGATCCCCCTGCCTCTGCCGCCTGGGTGCTGGGATTAAAGGTATGTCTGGTTCAGCTTTTCCTTTACTCCATGCTTAGTTTATGCAGTGCTGGAGATAAAACCTAAGACCCCATGATGGATATCAGCTAAGCACACTGCCAACTGAGCCCACATCCACAGCCCCCTCAGTGCCTCTTGACTCATTATTTCCAAAGAGAATACCTGGTCCTGGGCTCACTACCACACTTATCAGAGCCTCCCTACTCACTCCGTTTTGGTTTGTTGGTTTTATAGCCACAACTTCACAAGTTGAAGTCTTTCTGATTGGAAAGACAGATTGGACAGATCAGAATGACAATCTTCACACTCTGTGTGTGAAGCTGATTGCTCTGCATCACCTCTTCATTCTCTCTCTCTCTCTCTGTCTCTCTCTCTCTCTCTCTGCCTGTCTCCTCTGTCTCTGTCTCTGTCTCTCGGTCTCTGTCTCTCTCTCTCTCTCTCTCTCTCTCTCTCTTTCTCTGTCTCTCTCTCTCTCTCTCTGTCTCTCTCTGTCTCTCTCTCTCTCTGCCTGTCTCTTTCTCTGTCTCTGTCTCTCTCTCTATCTCTCTGTCTCTCTATCTCTCTCTCTCTCTTCTGTCTCTCTCTGTCTCTCTCTCTCTCTCTCTCTCTCTCTCTCTTTCGCTTGGTTTGGTTTAGTTTGGTCTTGGTTTTCTGAGACAAGATTTCTCTGTGTAGCCCTGGCTGTCCTGGAACTCACTCTGTGGAAGACCAGGCTGGCCTCGAACTCAGAGATTTGCCTGCTCTGCCTCCCAAATGCTGGGACTAAAAGCCGTGCAACCTCATGCCTGGCTCAGCTACCTTTTTTTTTTTTTTTTTTTTTTTTTTTTTTTGATTAACATCATTATACAGTAATGAACTCACAAACAAAAATATCACACTGCTAAGTTAAAGTAGCCACGCAAATAAACACTTGCCCAATCCCAAACTCTATAAAAGAAGTATAAGTTCCATCTCATAGAGTGAACTTTAAATCCAATCAGAAAGTGGTTGACTACTCCCATAGCATTGGTGCCATGATTACACCAGGATATCTTGCAGGCAGCTCACTGTCGAGGTATCAGTTGCAGACAGATCTTCTATGCAACTCGAATGGCCGTCCTGAAACTGCATCGCTTTGCTCATGATTTTAAACATCAGCTGTCAATTACACTTCTAGGCACTTAACCATGACAAAAAAAAAAAAAAGAGCCATGATATGGTTGAAACCAGAGCAATTACCTTCACTCACAGCTCATGTGGCCTTTGCCTGCGTTCCATCCTTCCTCATCACCTTTCTTCTCTAAATATAAAATTTTTATACAATGTATTTTGATTACGTTTTCCTCTCCTGCAATTCCTACCAGACAGATCCTCCACCTCCCCATCCACTCAATTCTATGTTCTTTTTTTCTTTCTCTTTCAAAAAAAATCAAAAATCAAAAATAAAACTAAAATCAAAACAAACAAACAAAAAAACTAATAAGGGGGAAAAAGCCCAAATAAAGCAAATAAAACGAAGTCCACAAAAGTACCATTGTGTTCACTTTGTTTTGGCCAACTAACTACTGGTGTGCATGGGGCCTGTCCTGGGGTTGTGAGGTCTGAATTGAATCTCTTTCAGGACCTCTTGAACGAGACTCACAGAGACAGTGATTGATGCAAAAGCAAGAGGAGTTTAATTCCAACATGCCGGGGTCCTCCCACTTAGGGGAGACGACCCTAAGCAGACTCTGACAGAGAGTTATATACCTTGCAAATAATTGGGGCAGAATTCAAACAATTGGCAACTAGGCAGGGTATTATTGATGGGACAAAGTGACCTCCAAGCTGACTTGTGATCAGTGGACCGTTCTGGACTTTCCAGGGGAAATGGTTGGGAGTCAAGGAGAGGTCAGTTGGGAGTTACAGGTGGCTTTGTTTGACATTTTGGCTTGCAGTTGCTCCAGGAACTAACTACTCCCTGGAAGGGAGGGGTCTTTGTGCTTGGAGATTTGTGGTAGAACTTTCCCACTGGCCTTAGATTGACCCCAACTCTGGCTTTTCAGGGTATGGCTGATATACCCAGTGATACTTCATTGGAGAAATCTCATTTTCCCTTTGTCAGAAGGTATCTTAGGGCTGGAGAGATGGCTCAGCAGTTAAGAGAACTGATTGCTCTTCCAGAGGTCCTGAGTTCAGTTTCCAGCAACCACATGGTGGCTCACAACCATCTGTAATGAGATCTGATGCCCTCTTCTGGTGTGTCTGAAGACAGCGACTGTGTATTTAGATAGATAGATAGATAGATAGATAGATAGATAGATAGATAGATAGATAATAATATATATATACACATACAATATATATATGTATATATATACATATAGAAAGAAAGAGAGAGAGAGAGAGAGAGAGAGAGAGAGAGAGAGAGAGAGAGAGAGAAGAAATTATCAATTGCAGATAGCTTCTTGATTAGGGATAGAAGCCCATGTTCACTTCCCCATCTTAGCCAGGACCTGTCTAGCTTGAACCTATGCAGGTCCCATGAATGTTGCCACAGTCTCTGAGTGTTAGGTCAAGAATACATTGTTTCCTTGGAGACATTCATCCACTCTGGCTTACAATCTTTCCACTGCTCCTTCCAAATAGACCCTGAGCCTTTAGGGGTTGGGGTTCCATTTAGTACTGAGTGCCCCACAGTTTCTCTCTTTGTACCCTTTCCAGTTATGGGTCTCCATATTAATTTCTATCGACTGCAAGAAAAGCTTCTCTGAGGTGGGTTGATCCAGACACTGATCTATGTATAGGAATAGCAGTTTGTTATTAGAATTCTTTTAGGTTTTGTGAGACAGGGTTTCTCTGTGTAGTCCTGGCTGTCCTAGAACTGGCTCTGTAGGCCAAGCTGGCCTCACACTCAGAGGTCCGCCTGCCTCTGACTCCTGAGGGCTGCGATTAAAGATGTGTAACACTGGGGGTTGGGGATTTAGCTCAGTGGTAGAGCGCTTGCCTAGGAAGCTCCGAAAAAAAAAACCAAAAAAAAAAAAAAAAAGTGTAACACTGTCCAACTTGGGGGCTCATTTTATTGCTATATTCCTTTAGTAAAATAATAATGGTCGGTTTGCCCCTAAGCCCATGGCCTATTTAGTCTTAGGTTCTTGGCCACTTTAACAGGATCAGGAATGAGTTCCACCTTATAGAGTGAACCTTAAATCCAATCAGAAAGTGCCTGGCTACTCCATAACGTTTGTGCCACTGTAACACCAATATATCCGCAGGCAGGTCACTACTGAAGGTCACAGGGTTAGTAGCTGGTTGATACTGTGATGGCCTTTCTCCCCCAGTAGCATGCAGAGTATATACTAGTATTATGCATGAAAGTCAATAGAGGTACAGCTTCTACCTGGCCATTCAATCGACTTCTCCATGTTTAATGCCAGAACTAAGTGTTGTCTTCAGTTAGAGAGCCTTACCATCAAGCTGTAGAGAACAACCAATAGATTTGGCAATAGGCTGTGATGTTTGGGGGTGTCTCAGTTAGGGTTTCCGTGACCTCTGTTCTCTTGCATTGGCCTAACTCTCCTATTGTGATATTCCAGCTGTGGTCTTATTTGTTGTTTGTTTATTTTCCAAGACATGAATTTTCTATGTAGCCCTAGCTGTGTTAGAACTTGATCTGTATACCAGGCTGCCCTCAAACTCAGAGATCCCCCTGCCTCTGCCTTCTGAATGCTGGGCGTGGGACAAAAAATATGCTGTCTTTTGCATTTCTTTTTTAAGATTTATTTATTTGTTATATATGAGTACACTGTCTTCACACATAACAGAAGTGTGAAGATCTCATTACAGATGGTTGTGAGCCATCAATGTGGTTGCTGGGATTTGAACTCAGTACCTCTGAAAGAGCAGCCAGTGCTCTCAACCGCTGAGCCATCTCTCCAGCCCTGTCTTTTGCATTTCTAAGCCATGTTAAATATAGTGATGTGGGTCATAGAATCTGGTTTCCTGGGTAGATGCCAAAAAATGCAGAAGATGTCAGCTGCCCAGTGTACCTTGCCTCTGGCTTGCAAGTTCTACCTCTTACAAGCCCCACAGCCTCCCAAGACAGCAACTACCTGCTTGGAAGCACACAATGGACAAAGCTGTGAGATAGTTCGGAATGGACCACAACCGCCAATCCTGCCACTTCTAGCAGTGACATGTTTACTTAGCAGATCCCCTAAGGTTGCTTAGTGTTGCCCTAATTCGAATCCATCATCTGCTCAAAGACGGACACCAGACCCCTCCTCTCTAACTCAGGGTCCCATGGGTCCCACATAACTAACACAGCCCCCCAGCAGCTGGAGCAATGGCCCCATGAGCAAGGTTCCTGCTACACAGCATGTGGGCCTGAGTTGGGAGCCTCGGGATGCACATACAAACTGGGCACACATCTGCGAGCCCGGTGCCGGGTTCACAGGAGATAGGTGACTCCCAGAGGGTTAACTGACCCTGCCAGTGTAGGAAAGATGAGCTCAAGACTTTTTTTTTTTTTTTTTTTTTTTTTTTTTCTTTTTCCGAGCTGGGGACCCAACCCAGGGGCCTTGCGCCCAGGCAAGTGCTCTACCACTGAGCTAAATCCCCCAACCCATGAGCTCAAGTCTTAATGAAACACCCTGCCTCAAAAAAATAAGATGGAGAATGGTCAGGGAAGCCACTGGCCTCAACCTTTAGTTTCCTTGTTACATACATAGGCGAGTGTGCCTGCGGTATAACACATATGTTGAACAAGCACAGACACATATACATATATACACAAAAGTTCTTCCAGAGGTCTAACCCACATCCTTCCTGTTGCAGCTCTGCCCCATTCTCCTCATGTATCTCCTCAAAGCAAAATTCTGAGTATGAATCTCTGAGAAGCCTTATAACGCTTTTAGAGAGGGGACAAAGGTCAGATAGCAAGAACATCTCATACCTAACAGAGTAACCCACCCCTACCCAGGGGCCTGCCTTCCAGAAACAAGACTGTAGCCCGACTGCACTTTCCATGACGTGGGTCCTTTCAGAGACAAAGGCAGTGGGTAAAGTGACATTTCCTGCCCCTGGGGGAAGAAGTGGGAGGAGAGATGAGCTGCTGCCGAGTGTGCACCTCTTTTGAGAGCACGCACACCTGCTTCCATGGAGTTCTGCTTGGCCCAGACATGTCCCCAAGGTACGTGGAAAGTTCTATCTCTCCTGCCTCCCTGAGCCTGAGCTCCCACTTCTCGGTTAAGCAATTGACCCAAGCCAGAGCTGCCATGGTGCCCACAGCTTTCGGTCCATCTCCGGGGCTCTGCATCTCTGCATCCCTGAGGGCAGAGGATGGGATCCCAAGAGGTTTGTAAGGGACTGGAACAAGAGGGTGGAAGGAGATGGCAGGTGGAAGAATCTCAATCAAGGGAAGGCCTGGCCTAAGGGACCTACCTCTCTACAGGCCTCCAGGGCTCAGAGATCCAGCCTAGTCCCCACGGTCCTTGTTTTACTGATGACCCTTCTGTTGTCACAGCCCCTTTGAAATGCCTTGACTCCTTTTTCCTATTCCTGGGGTCCCTATCCACTACCCCCTGGTTCACACTTGCACTTCTGTCCTCATGGCAGTCCCTGTCGGGAAAGCCCTTTGGAGATGTTTAAGAGCCTGAAGTGTGGAAGGGAGGGAGAGGTGGTCTGCCTCAGGGACACCTCAGCAACCTCCCTTGTGCCAACAGGGAATCATGAAGCCACCTCCCCAACCTTCAGCACCTTCCAGCCCACGAACCTGACCCAGGGGAGATGCCAGGACTTGGGTTGTGGGGCCAAGCCCAGCATGCAGGCTCTGAGGGAACAGGAGGTTCAGCTCAGCCCCAGGGTTACCCACACAGTGGTGAGTAGAAACTTGGGTGGGTACAGCTGCCTCCTCCACTGACATCCTCTCAAGGATGAGGGCATTCACTGGAGCCCATGTCAATATGAGAGCCCACAGGAATAAATGGTTAGCTGAGGACCGGAAGCAGGAAGTGGGGAGTGCCTTCCTCCCATGCATAGCTATCCACTTGCCCTCAGTTTCCTTGGCCCTGAAAATCTCAGACCCAGTCATAAGGGGGCCAGGACACAGCACACTGGCACCAAATGCAGTTGTCTGCATGCTGTGTCAGCACCTCCATTTGCCCGGAGCATTCCAGATCTTTTTTTTTTTTTTTTCAGTCACTTTTCCTCTCACCAACCAGCTCAGTTTCCTTTACTAGAGAGGAAGCCACCCTCCCTCCCCTGGCCTGAAGTGACTGCCTGTACCATCTCCTGCCCTCTAGGGCCACTATGGAAGATACAGAAGGAATTTAAGTCAGCGACCTTGGAAAGGACTTTCTGGGCAATCTCACCCTAAAATAGATTAGGGGAGGAGCTAGAATGAGGATAAAAAGGAGGCAGCATGGGGTCAGAAGAAGTCCTACAATCATGGCTGCTTCTGTCCCTGACTTCTCATGTCCAGGCCTCTGCCTCAGCCCCAGGAGCTGCCTGGGTCCTAGGGACTGTCAACAGGGAGGAAGAGGAACCTGGGAAAGGTGAACTGTCATTGCAAGCTGAGACCAGAGCATGGGTTCAGAAGACCCAGGCCCACTGGCTCTTGCTCAAGACTGCACCACTTTGGTTCCACGGCTTCATTACCAGAAGGTGAGTCACAGAGGAAGAAACCCCCACAGGGTCCTGAGTCAGTCAGGGAAGTCCTGACATCTAGGGCTCTAGCTTCCAGGTCTCCGTCTCTCAGCTCTCTTCTCTCCTCCCGTTTCTCGATCTTTTTCACATCAGAAGAAGGCATCACACCCATAAGGAAGGGGAGGAGGGAGGGGGATGTTTGCCCGGAAACCGGGAAAGGGAATAACACTCGAAATGTATATAAGAAATACTCAAGTTAATAATAATAAAAAAAAATAGATAAATAAATAAAAAAAAAAAAAAGAAAAGGCATCAGATCCAATTGCATTTGCTGGGAATTGAACTCAGGACCTCTGGAAGAGCAGTCAGTGCTCTTAACCGCTGAGCCATCTCTCCAGTCAGATTCCCCATTTCCCAATCCTACTTCTCTTTCATTATCTCCAGCTTTCGACTTCTAAACTTTATTACTGTAACTACCATGTCCGTTGCTGCTGCAGCTCCTGCTCCCTGCTACCCTGCAGATGAAGCAGGAACTCAATCCCCTATCCCTCTCATCTCCACTTAGTCTTGGTATGCTTGTTTGGGGTGGAGGTGAGAGGTCTCTTAAGGGAGGAGACAGAAATGAGGTCGCAAGTCAAGAACTGACTCCACACTTCTCTCCAGGGAAGCTGAGAGGCTACTGCAGCCCCAACCTCTAGGATGCTATCTGGTGCGCTTCAGCGAGAGCGCTGTGACCTTCGTGCTGTCCTACAGGTGAGGGGCAGTCCTCATGGACCAGCTGGAGGCGGGGCTTCCTGCTAACTAAGGGGCAAGCCCCTGTGCTGACCGCTCTCTCCAAAGAGAGCTCAAGATGCTTCCCTCAGCCTGGTGGGGGAAGAAATGCCAAGTCTGACTCAAAGTGACCCTCCAGGAGCCGAACCTGCTGCCGTCACTTCCTCCTTGCTCAGCTAGGGGATGGGCGCCACGTGGTGCTGGGTGAAGACAGTGCCCACTCGCAGCTTCAGGACCTGCTTCAACACTACACAGAGTGCCCCCTCAGTCCCTACGGGGAGATGCTCACCCAACCCCTTGCTCGCCAGGTGAGCCTTTATCCAAATTCCATAACTGAATGTCGTCGTTGCCGCCACCCCTACCAAGTCCAGGTTACTGGCCTCTCTGTCTTTCTCATCCCAATCCACGATCGGCCACCCTGACTTACCCACACCTCTTCCAGAAAGGTGTCCTTTCACGACCAGACCAGCCACAAAGAACAGGGTACGGAGAGGCAGAGAGGCAGTCAAGTTAAATTAAGCAAAGTTTACTTAGTCTCCAGAGCAGGGCTGAGAGGGAGAGGTTCTGTCAATAAACCTGTGACCAAGACAAGATGGGCATCTCGCTCACCAACCTTACTACAGTAGCAACGACAGATAATCCAGTGGTGGGATCATGTGTGGTGGCTATGATAGACAAACGTCAGGGAGCCCCCACCTTCAAAAAGTGCAGGCGCTTCAGACCACTGTGTATTGAGAGAGAGGTTAAACACGGAGGAAATAAACAGTCGCGATTTATATCTATCTCCTGGCCTTCACGAGGCATCTATTCTAAGATTAGGCAGATGCCGTAAGTGATACAGAGAACACATTGATAACAGGAAGGGTGAGTGCTAGGAAGAAAGCCAAGCAGAGATGGAGAACAACAGACACAGCAGAGAAGCTAAGGGACATCTGAGCAGAGGCCTGAATGGTGTCAGAGGGAGCTGTGCAGACAGCTGGAGAAAAAGCATTTGGCGTGGAAGTGACAGCAGGGGCAAAGGCCCTGATGTGGGAGGATGTCTGAGGTGTCTGAGGACTGAGCAGTGAAGAAGCAGCCTCACTGTGAGCAGAAGTGAGGATCAGGATGATGGATGGACAGAGAGGTCGGAAGTGAGGTCAGAAGGGAGACGTAAGGGGGCCCTGTGGCTCTTACAAGGCTCTGAGGTTTTATTCTGAATAAGATTTGATTACATTGATGAGTTAGAAGCAAGGGCCTCACCTGACAAGGTCGTGAGGGCCCAACAAGGCCGCAGGAGGTGAAGACTACAATGTTTCAGAGGGCGGAGGAGTGGGGTGTGGGGAGTGGGGTAATGGGGTGTGAAGGGGCGTTAGGGCCAAACAAGGCCACCTGAGATGGAAACTGCAGTTGCGTCAGGGTTTCAGAAGTTGATGGGCCTGGCTAGCACAGGGGAAGTTGAAGGAGTAAGAGAGGGCCTGTGGGCTGTTTAGAGTGTGGGGTTGACAGGATCTTTGCAGAACAAACAAGGAACTGGGAAGATGTTTAGATGAAGGAGCCTGTCTGAACCAGGTGTGGGAACATTTGTAGTTTGAGGTGTCAAGTAGGAAGCTGGGGGCTCAGAAATAGCTGGAGGGGCTTGTCTAGCTCCAGGCTACAATTTCAGTCACCAGCTCCACAGGAGAAAACGGGGAAAGGCAATGGGAATCTGTAGGACTGAATCCAGTCTGGAAAAAGGGTCAGAACGGGAACTAGGTCCAGCACAATCAAGCTTGAAGGTCTGGAACCTTCTAGAGCAGGAAGCCCTGGCATGGGCTAGAGAGACTGGGCAAAGAGACTGCAGAATGGTGAGCGTGGGAACCAGTGGGGATGTGTGTGCACCTGAACGGAGGTGCTGGCTGCATGTGGGCTCAGAGAAGATGTAACCCATTGTCGGGGGACAGGACAGCTTGTGTTGGGTTTGATGAAGGAGGAGGGTGAGGTATTGACGCTGACTTCCCTGCTGTTTGGGCAGCAGGGTGAGTCTACTGCTTTCTCAAGGAGAGGTGAAGTACAGGGTAGACACAGGAGAAAGAATTCTCATCTGGATCTAGGAAGCCAGACGCAGAGGGCATGTGGAGCCCTGCGTGAGGCTAGCCTTAATGCCGAGCTAAAAACAAAACTACCACGGAGCAGTTAGAAGGGAAGGTTTGTCTCTCCTGAGGTGGTCTCTGCCCCCAAACACGAAGCTTCTATCTTCATACATTAAGCTTCTTGAGCCTGAAGAAGTAAGGGCCAGTAGTTATGGAGGTTAGTTCCCGGAGGCAAAAACTCCCAAAGCCTAAAGCCTCCCAATTTTATGCAACTGTAAGTACAGATGAGACAGTCTTGGCCCTCATTCCAGACGGTTCATTGTTAGACACACTGCGAACAGAGTTCGCTTCCGTCCACAGTTCCCAGGCCCCCTCAATACCCACCCCCTCTCTCACACAGAGAACCCGGCACACACACCACACACACACACACACACACACACACACACACACACACACACACACACACACACACCACACACCACACACACACACACACACACACACACACACACACACACACACACACACACACACACACACACACCACACACACACACACACACACACACACACACACACACACACACACACACACACACCACACACACACACACACACACACCACACACACACACACACACCACACACACACACACACACACACACACACACCACACACACACACACACACACACACACACACACACACACACACACACACACACACACACACACACACACACACACACACACCACACACACACACACCACACACACACACACACACACACACACACACACACACACACACACACACACACACACACACACACACACACACACACACACCACACACACACACACCACACACACACACACACACACACACACACACACACACACACACACACACACACACACACACACACACACACACACACACACACACACACACACACACACACACACACACACACACACACCACACACACACACACACACACACACACACACACACACACACACACACACACACACACACACCACCGTCCCCCCATCCTCTCAGACCTAATTGCTTTTCCTGGATCGCTTGTCGCCGCCGACCGCCCCAACCCTGCAGCCTCCTTCTTTCCCTGCAGACAGCTGAGCCTGCCGGTCTTTCCCTAAGGGCTGAATCAGACTCTGGAAGCAAAAGACAGGACCCAGACACCCAGCACAGCCTGTTCATCCAACAGGGGCAGGCCCATGCCCAGGCCCCAGGACATAAAGAAAAAGTGAGGGCCTCCCAACAGAAGAAGGTACTGTAGTGATCAAGTCAGCCTGGGGATGGGCGGGGGGCGGGGGGGCAGGGCATGGAGAGGGAACACAGGACAGAGGGAGAGGTCAGGAAGGGAGGGCTCTCATGAGTAGAGGCTCAGGCTGTGATAGGCCTGGGCTTAGACCCTGTCTCCACTCCACAGTTCTCATTAATTCTCTTCCCTGGCCTTGCCTTTTTCCCTAGACTTCCCAGGCATCCAGACCCAGGCCCCCCATTCCTGCCAAGCCTCAGCTACCTCTTGAAGCCTACACAAGTCCTGCTCCACGACCTCATCAGGCCCTACCCATTAACCCCGTCTACCAGGAGCCTGACGAACCCATAGCCTTCTATGCCATGGGGCGGGGCAGCCCTGGGGATGCTCCTAGTAATATCTATGCTGAGGTGGATGGCCCACGGGAAATACCACCCATTGGGCACCCCACCCTCCGTAAGTGCTGGTCCAGGCCTATCTCAGGAGGCCAGGGAAAGGGGGTACAGGAAAAGAAAAGCTCAAGAAGGCCAGCAGGAAGAGGGAGCCCCTCCTGAACAGCAGGCAAGGCGAAGGAAGAAGCAGGCTGGACCAAGATGGAATGGACCATGCTACTGAAAACCTTTGCCCAGCCCCAGGCCTGAGGTTGTTCCTGGACATGCACATGGACTCAGCTTTGTCAAGCTCTACCTGCCCCTACTCCAGAGAACATTAAAGGGGATGGGTTTCCTTCAACCTTTCTCCATCCCAGGCTGCCTCTTGTCAGTCAGGCCTTCCTCAGACACATGTGGCACTGATCCAGCTCCTCGGAGAAGAGCGCTTAGGAGCCCATGCATTGCCACCAGTGGGCTCAGAGGAGGAGGCCACCCACTGTGTGCTTGCCCTCACAGTTTCCCCCACAGAGAGTTTCATGTCTGAATGTGGTATTATTATTAAATGAGTCGGACTCTTGCCCCTGTACCTGCCTCAGGTTCTTCCTCAGCCTTCCTCTCTGCTGCCACCAAAGACCCCTGCTGGGCCTTCGCCAGCTCCTGCCCTCTTAACCCTGGGTTCATCCAGGCTTTGCCAGGGTTCCAAAGCCACTCGAACATTGGTTCAGCCAATCTCACTCCCACCCTACACACACACACACACACACACACACCACACTGTCCACCTGTGTCCCATACCCTGACTGATTAGCTCCCAGCACCCAGCTATCCAGCCAGAAATGTGAGGTCCCTAAACATTTCCATCCTCTTTACTTCAGTCTCTGTAGGTCAATAACGTCTGCCTTCTCCCCGACCCATTCTAGTCCCTGCCATCTTCTCATCAAGACTTTTCTAAGAACAATGGGGTTTTTTGTTGTTGTTGTTGTTGTCATTTTTGAGACGCGGCCTCACTGTGCAGCCGTGGTCTCCTAGAAGTCATGATGGTATAGACAAGGCTGACTTAGCCTTTGTGGGTATCTGCTTGATTCAGCCTCCCAAAGAATGCTGGGTGCTCAACACTCCTGGCAAGGTCTCTTGCAGCCCAGGCTGGCTCCCGCCTTACCGTGAAGCTGGCGAGGACCTTGAACTTCTGACCCTTTTGCCTCTCCCTCTTGAGTTCTGGGATTACAGTGTGTACCACCAGGCAGTCCATACAGTATGTGCAATCAAGGTTGGGGCTTGGTACATGCTAGGCCAGCACTTTACCGTCTGAGCCACACCCCAATTTCTCTACGAGTGGCGTAACTGCTCTCCTAGCACCAGGCTTGTCAGTTCTGACCCATTCTTCCCTGAGAAAGCAAGAATGGGCTTTCTGAGGCAGCCCTCCAGCTCTGACACCCGGCCGGGCCACTGGCCCATTATTCTTTATTTCTTCTCTCTCCCTTCCTACTGAGCATGATGTCCTGGAGACAGGCCTGGGGATACTCAGCTATGTCCAAAGTACTGGCCCAAATGCTTGACATGAAGCAGCTGCCACAGGAAGGGAGGGGGAGGAGAAGAGGAGAGACGGAGGAATGGATGGAAACCTAAACCCCCACTGGAGGCCAGAGGGTTAAGACCTTCTAGAGATCATAGACCTGACCCATAAACAGACCCAGGGCTGTCCTTCTGTCGTAGAGGACAGATGGTCCAGATCTGCATTCTGAGGAGCGTGTGGCAGAGCACGGTGGCCCTCTCCTTCCTCATCCCCTAGAGGCATGCACTTCTAGATAGGCGCTTCAGGACAGAGAGCATGCATGGCTCCCCTCAGGCCTCCTTAGGTGGTAAGTCTGATCCTGGAGGGTAACTTGGGGCGTTTTGTGTCCTCAGACCTTCACAGAGCCCTGGGTCCTTTCTTAGGGGAGGCAGGTGGAATAGACTCCAGGTGAGCAAAGCTCCTTCATCGGCAACAAGGAGGTGTCATCCCGCATGCCAACTCCAATCCATTGGTCTCGGCTGCCTAGCGTGCGGCACTGGAAGGATATTAAGGTCAGATCTAAGCTCAGCAGAAAAGAGCAGGGTGACGGATGAGTGGCGTGCGTCTGCCGTGCGTGCGGGGAGGAAGGACGAGCAGCATTTCTTTCTCCTCTATTAATTAAGTCCAGTTCTCTCATTATGCAAATAATGAAACAAGCCAGAGAAGGAGAATGTCTGGGCCAAGGTCATGGATTAAAACCCCTGTTCAGTGTTCCCTATCCATACTCTGAATCCTCTCTTTTCCACAAGGGACGGAGAGAGTTTCTCAGCTAAGAAGCTGGTTGCTTTCCAGAGCTCTGCACTGGGACTTCCCTGCACCCCAGCTTTCCCTGTCCCTCTAACAAGTCTGCCTTCCTTACTCCAAAGCAGCCTGGAGGTCAGAGGAACAAAATGTGGGATCTGTGCTTCCTCATAGCAACACACACACACAACACACACACACACACACACACACACACACACACACACACAGAAACACCCACACACACACACACCCCACACACAAACACACACACATGAATACACACACACACACACCACACACACACCACACACACATGAATACACACACACAGGTAAGAGGAACAAATATGGGATCTGTGCTTCCCTCAGCACACACACACACACACACACACACACACACACACACACACACACACACACACACACACTGCTCCCTCTGAGAGTCTCCAGGAACCAAGGCAAGGAACTGTATGTACTAGGGAAGCCATCCTGCCTCCTGTGCCCTGGTTTTTCCTCTTGAAGAGACTGGACCTTAGGAGCCTTTGCATCTGGGCCCTGGTCCAATTGCTGCTGTTGTCTGAGGAATGGTTTGGTGAGAACAGATGTTAGAATTTGTTTGTTGGTTCTTGTCTGGCTAATAAGTCATCAGCCACAAACTCACTCCTCAGGAATCTTAGTCCTTCCAGCTCCTCCCCAACCCTTTTCTCTCTCCCACTGTGGTTCATAGGGGTCTAGAGGTTCAAAGACTCTTAGGCAAAGTTATTGATCTTTTGGCTGAAAGTTGAAGATCTTGAGGACCAGGACACAGGCTCCCTTTGCCAAGTGCTTCTCCCTTAGCTGGGGTAGGCTGGATGGGCAGCCAGGGGCACAGGAGTGGATGCCTATAGAAACAGGCGGTTCAGAACTGGGGAGAAGGGTGCCCTCAGAGTCTGTGAGCCCTCGGAGGATGCACACTCCTGAATCGGCTCCAAGTCTCTCCTGGGACTTCCTGACCTCCTGGGTTTAAGCCCTTGTCTCACTCAGGGACCCATCCCCCCTCCCTGCCCCACCCTATGGGATTTTCTCCCTTCTCTGCCCAGACTCACTTCAGGACTGGCTTGCTGCCCTAGAACAAAACTCCTCTGGAGACTCTAGAGTCCTGACCAGGGAGGAATCTGCCCTAGGTCCCACTTTCATCTCACACTGGGGGTTTCTGGGACTGGTCATGCAGTAGGCTGGCCTGTGGCTCCAGAGTCACCTGAGGAGTCTCTGGAGGTAGCCTTTGCCACTGCTCCCCACCCACCTGTTACCCTAATTCTGCTAAGGCTCGGCCACCCACCTGTTACCCTAATTCTGCTAAGGCTCGGTTAAGGTAACGTGTGCTCTTTGGGTCCTGCTTTCTTCCCTAGCTGAGGCACAGCAGTCTGACAGGCTCTTCCCTTCAGTTTTCTTGCAGACAGCGGCCACAACTGCCCCTCCCCCAGCCTGGCACCCACACCAGCACCAGTGACTAGCCAGTTCTTTCTTCCCCACTCCAGTGCTAATCAGCTGGAGACTCACCGGTTGTGAATCAGCAGTTCCATGTCTGCTGGAGATCTAGAGCCTCCTAATCATGGGAGAGATGGGAGCGAGGGGCACACGACAACCGATAACCGCTCTCCTCAGGAATCAGAAGAGAGAGGCTGAAAACACAAGAAAGGTATCCTGAGAAACGTGGGTAGTCCTCAGGGTAGGTTCCGGGCAGGCAAGAAGAGGGGATGAAAGCAGGGAGTCAGAAAGCAAAGGATTTCCCGGGCAGAGCGCAGCGGGCACCTACGCCTCCTTAGGGCACTCTACTGTTGAATGCTGCAGACTTTAGGCTTAGGCCAAAGTAGGCCCCAAAGACAAAGTGGGACTGGGGCCTCCCCTGCAGAGATGTGTTTTGCACGGGCAGCTTTGACTAGTATGACAACTAGGACCAGCAGGGGCTTTGGAGATCCCTTGTGACACCTAAAGAGAGTGCAGGGTCAGAAAGGGAGGTGACAGAAAGCTCCAGACAGTGAGACAGAGCCCTGGCCTTTTCATCCTAACCAAGTCCTGATACTAAGAGACCCCCAGAGGAATAAGGTCCCTGACCTGCCAAAGCTTGAAAAGGTAGCCCAGCCCTGAAGCTGAGCACTTGCCTATGTAAGGCCCAGAGCTCAGTCCCCAGAGCATACGGAAATAAGGTTCAAGGTCATGACCCGCCCCGCCCCGCCCTGCCAGCAGTACTACCGACCTCAGGCCTACAACTACAGTGAGGCCCTCAGGTGTGAAATTGATCAACTGAAGAAGGAAAGGGAGCTGACTCCTTGGCTTTCCAGGCAGCCTCCTCACGTGGGAGGTGGGACCAACTCAGCCTTTTCCAGCCATTCCGTCTGTGACAGCTGATGTTGTCAACTGGAAGAGATCTAAAACCACCCAAGAGGCAAGCCTCCTAGCACATCTGTGCTGTGGCAGCAGTATCTAGACCAAGGCTAGCTTCTGAGAATGCTGGTGAGGGACTACTGTTAATTAATGTGGGAAAAATGCTCCTTAATTATGGATGGAACCACTTTTTGGGGCAGGGGATCCTGGACTATAGAAGCAGAGAGCGGAAGCTAAGCAGCTTCATTCATTCACTGCTGTTACCTGGAAACACGGAAGCAATCAGCTGCTTCAAGTTCCTTGTGATGGTTTGTATATGCTAGGCCCAGGGAGTGGCACTGTTAGGAGGTGTGGCCTTCTTGGAGTGTGGGCTTTAAGACCCTCAACCTGGCTGGAGAGATGGCTCAGCAGTTAAGAGCACTGGCTGCTCTTCAAGAGATCCTGAGTTCAATTCTCAGCAAAGGGTAGCTCACAAGCATCTGTAATGTGTCTGTGTCTGTAATCTGGTGTGTCTGAAGACAGCTACAGTGTACTGTATATACACTACACAGTGTATACAGTGTATTATTGTATGTATTTTATACATAAAATAAACAAATCTTTAGGACCGTCCTGTCTGGAAGTCAGTATTCTGCTAACAGCTTTCAGATGAAGATGTAGAGCTCTCAGCTCCTCCTGTACCAGGCCTGCCTGGATGTTGCCATGTTCCCACCATTGATGATAATGGACTGACCCTCTGAACCTGTAAGCCAGCCCCAATAAATTGTTGTCCTTATGGAGTTGCCTTGGTCATGGTGTCTATTCACAGCAGTAAAACCCTAACTAAGGCACTCCTGTTGCCTTGACTTCCCTGCCGTGACATGCTTAAAGTATGAGCCAGGAAGAAAAACAAAACAAACTTTTTCCCATCAGATACTTTTGTCAGAATATTTTATCCTATCAACAGAAAAAGAAACGAAGACAGCAACCCTCCTGCCCGGTCCAGGCACTTTGGCCCAGCCTGCTCTCATGTCTGCCCACAGTCAGGCACAGTTGCCACTGCAGATCAACTGTCCTTCAGACCCAGCCTTTTGCCAGTGACTGATCCTTGTGACTGCCATTTCCCTGCTCCTTCATCGGAGATAGTAGAAAGTTTCAGAAATGCCACTTGTGGCTGTCTCGAGGACGAGGCTGGAAAGCAGTGACCCCTGCACAGATGCACTCAAAAGGGCTGGTTATCCTTAGCGGTAGCTAAGATACCATAAGATAAGACTATAGAGGACTGTCCTCTATAGTCCTCCCCGAATGCGAGCTAAAACCAAAATCCAACCACTTTCCAGCCAACAGCAGGGAACGGCTCTGGGTGGATGGAAGTCCTCACAGCAAGTTCTCCATCTTTCTGCAGTTTGAGTCAGATCTTCAAAAACCTCGGTCCTCTCCACTCGTGTCCTGGCCAGTGTGACTGTGCACCTGTATCTTCAAGGATAGTGATTTGTTTTGAGGCAGGGTCTCAGTCTGAAACCCAAGCTGGCCTTGAACCCTTCCAAGGGCTAGGATAGAATACATATGTGGTCAAAGCCTTCCCGCCTTCTCCCCCTTGACCGTCGCTGTTAGGCCAGTTTTAGGCACCCGTCATTCCTACTCCTACCTCTCTGATCCATCCATCATCTGTCTTCTCTTCCTGTTCATCAGAGGAGGTTCTCTTCTTTTCTTGACCCATACCTTTTAGAAAGGGACTCACTATGTAGCCCTAGGTGGCCTGGAAATCAGCGATCGACGTGTCTCTGCCTTCCAAAGAGTGTTGAAATTAGTGTCCCACCATACCTGGCCTACCTTTTGAATTTTGAGACTAAGTCTCACACTTGTAGGCCTTAAACTTCTGGTAATCCTCCTGCCTCTATCTTTAAAGTTCAAAAATAACAGGTGTGAACTATCACACGTGCCAGCATTTCTTGATGACTAGGAAATTCCAGCCACCAAATAAAATGTCATCTTTTTAGGGCTAAAGAGTGACTTAAAGATGTGTCTAGGAGCTGGTGAGGTGGCTTAGCAGAGAAGAGAGCACTTGCCCTTGCAGAGGACCTGGGGCTTGGTTCCTAGCACCTACACATGGCGGATCACGACCATCCTAACTCCAGTCCTGGGGATCGTGATGCTCTATTGACTTCCTTGGGCACCGGGCATGCATTTGGTGCACATACACACATGAATGCATGCAGGCACAACACACAGATGCATAAACCTTTTATTTTTTTTTTTTTTTTGCCGGTGCTGGCGACTGACCCCAGGGCCTTGCGCTTGCTAGGCAAGTGCTCTACCACTGACCTAAATCCCCAACCCAAACCTTTTAGACTTTAATTTTATGTGTATGGATATTTTGTCCATGTGTCTGTCTGTGGGTGGTGGGAATTGAACCCAAGTCTTCCGGAAGGGCAGCCAGTGCTCTTTTGACCTCTGAGCCATCTCTCAGTCTGACACATTTTTAAAAATTGTTTTTCTAGAATAGGGGCATAGTGGTGCACACCTATAATCCCAGCTCTTAGGATACAAGACTAAAGTTTGGTCAGCCTCAGCTACATAGTGAATTTCAGACCAACCCAATTGCTGTAGTGACCGTCTCAAAACACATTTTTTAAAAGGTAAATAGAGAACCCTTAAGAACCGGAGGTGAAAGGCCCATCTCCTGCACCCCAGCAGTGTCGGGCACTTCCTAGCACATCACGGTGCAGACTCTGAGGAGAAGCTACTGAACGCAGAGTGGTAACAGCACAGGTGGTTAGAACTGCACCTAGAGCATGCCAGGCCCAGAGCGCGCCTGGCACGAAGGGATCTCAAGACCTCTGGGCCCTGCTGAGCCCACTATGAGCCCCAGCTCTGAACCTCAGTGGACAGGGAGTGTAGCCGGAGCCGATGCTCCCTGCTGAGAATGGCTGGATGCACACATCCGAACTGCAGTCCCTGTGGGACTCAGAGCCCTGTCTGGCTCCAACCCCAAGTAGGTCAGATTTCAGATAAGCTGTTAGTTTTCCTGTAAGTGATGAAACCCTACAACGTACTTAATGAGAAACAGACGCCTCGACTTACCTCCATACACAGAACCAGAAACTGAGATGTCTAGTCTACTGGACCCTAGTTCCACCACAACCTCTTCAAACCGTCGGCTGAACACTACTAAACCCTGCCCGGTGTTTCCCATCAGCAGTGGGCCGAAGCACGGCGCTCTGCATGGCTCCTCTGCCTGGCACCGACAGGCTGGAGTCTATCACTCCGTTCCTGCAGAGCAGGTAGGGCTCTCTGATCCCTGGCAGCTGACTCATGCATGCTGTACAGTTTGTGATCATCCCTGCTTGAGCCCTGCCTGATCTGAAAGGAAGACACTGCACTGCGTGCTGTTCCTGGTGTGCACATAGCACCCCACAGCTCCTATGCTACATTCCCTTCCATATCCCTTCTTCAAAACACACAGAGGTTTTGAAGCCTCCATGGAGATCTCTCTAGCCTCCGACTTCTATGCCTGGCTTGCAAATTAACCTGTGTATATTGTGGTATAGTGGTGAACACGACTTACTCCAAACCAGTCCATGTCCTTGACCTCAGTGTTAATTTGATTTTCTCTGGAAATGGGATGTTTTGCCACAACCTGCTGGGTGTCCCTTTGATTCTACTGCTTCTTTTTCTTTTTCTTTTAAAGGTAGGGTCTTGTTACTGTAACTCAGGCTGGCCTTGAACTCACGATCCTTTGACTTCAGAATCCTGAATGCTGAGATCACAGGCATACTGCACCACACCCACACCGACAAGTCCATCCTGAATCACCTGAGACCAGCAATACGCTCCACATTTGGGGATCATGCGCCTGATAATCACGCCTGCAGGTGAGACACAGCAGCTCCCGGGGTGGTCAGTGGAGACCATGGGCAAAGGGGAAGCAAAGCACTAAGAAGTCACTCAGGTGCTTAGCAGGGGGCACTTTGCACAAGCTCAACTCTGAGATCCAGACACAGTATAGGCAGCATCTGTCACACTCAAATGTTTTTATTTGAACAGACATCCCTGTTTAAAAAAAAAAAAAAAAAAAAAAAGAAAGAAATGGTGGGAGAGTTCACCATCTCATCACACCCGACAGGAGCAGAACTCCCAACCAAGGTCATAGATCCTTGGGGCAGCACGCGAGTCTTTCCAGCCCCAGCACAGAAAGGAGCTGGATTTTCTAACTTGTTAAGAAAAATCTATCAAATATGTTCCTTCTCCCGGACGTGAGGGCCGAGTCCTCAGGGTAGAGGTCCTGGACACAGAGCAGCTGGGGTCCTGGAGGTGAAGCTGGGGTTGAGCCAACTGTGCCAACGGGAGGTCCTGGGCCATCGGTTCCTGAGCCCTAGAATCCATATTTGGCTTGGGTCTGCCGGCGACTGAGCTTGTTTTCTGACCACGTGTTCTTCAACTCCAGCTCCCGCTCCTTAGCCTAGAACACAAGAGGGGGTAGAGAGTCACAGTGGGCAGACTCACTAGGAATCACACCCACAGCCTTCGGACAAGCTAAGCTCACACAGCACCTCTGTGCATCCCAGACCCAGCTGCTGCTGCTGCTTCTTTTTTTCTTTTTTTAAATAAAACGGATAAAGTTTCTATTGAAAAAGCCTTCTGGGGGTTGGGGATTTAGCTCAGTGGTAGAGCACTTGCCTAGCAAGCGCAAGGCCCTGGGTTCGGTCCCCAGCTCCGAAAAAAAGAAGAAAAAAAAAAAGAAAGAAAGAAAGAAAAAGCCTTCCGGGGACTACCAAGACTGATGGCTCAGTGAGTAGAGGTGCCAGCCAGCAAGGCTGAGAGCTGACTTCAGCCCCTGGGACCTGTGTGATGAACACAAACAACAACAACGAACAGTGAAATTTGTCCTGACCTCTCTACTCACACTGTGGCACACATCTAAGTAAATACAGACACACAAACGAGAAATAAAATGTACTAATCAACTTTAATAGAGAGGATGAAGCTCAGCTGGTAGAGTTCTTGCAGGAAGCACTCAGTTCTTTCCCCAGCACCTTAGAAACCAGAGAGGCACACGCCCATAAATCTCAGCACTGCCAAGGGGCAGACCCGAGGGAACCAGAAGTTCAAAGTCATCCTAGACTATAGCCTGGAATGCTTGAAACCCTGCCTCAAAAGACCCAAAAGAGAGCTGGAGAGATGGCTCAGCAGTTAAGAGCACTGACTGCTCTTCCAGAGGTCTGAGTTCAATTCCCAGCAACCACATGGTGGCTTACAACCATCTGTAATGCGACCCGATGCCCTCCTCTGGTGTGCCTGAAGACAGGGGCAGTGTACTCACATACGTGAGATTTTAAAAAACACCCAAAAGAATCCCATAATAATTCTTTCTTACATGACATGGTTTCACTAAGCACCTGAGCCAGACTCCTGAACCAGAGGCAGAGGGGAATGATATTAAGAACACAGCCTCCCCCTAGTGGTCACATGGAGAACAAGAGCCCATGTCTAACAAAAGGGTGCCTGGGACCCGACCTCATTAACTCCATCCCCACTGAACGGAATCCTGTGAGCCCTGAGCATCCTCACCTGATGAATCAGATATGTGATCTGGTGTTTCCTCCGCTGCTGGCCAGTTGGTTGCTCACCTTTCTTCTACAAGAAAAAACAAAAACAAAAAGCAGTCCTTAATTCACGGATGGAAAGACAAATTTCTCCTGTGCATGGGCAGTGTAAGGCTGACGAACTGAGGCATCAGACACACAGCCCAAATCTTCAGGGAGAGCAAGTGAACTTGGAGCTGTTTTTGTGTCTGTATACTTACAAAGTTGACCTTCTATTAGAGCCATTATGAAAAACAAATCTAAAGTGAGAATCCTTGCGAGACGCAGCCTGTTAATCCCCAACAGACTGGCTATTCTTTGAGGTCAGGACAGGAATTACTTTGTCTCTCTCCCGCTAGCCCAAGCTCCAGGCTCTGCCTACAGACATTAGCTTGTCATAAGTCTAGGACAGATTTTATGCCATGGGCATGTGATCTGCTGACCTCCAGACTTCCTATCCATCTGCCTCTTTTTTTTTTTTTTTTTTTTTTTTTTTTTTTTTTTTTTTGGGGCTGGGGACCGAACCCAGGGCCTCTACCACTGAGCTAAATCCCCAACCCCTCCATCTGCCTCTTAAACCTTCATTTCTGTCCTCTTCTCTCCAGCCTGGCAAGAAGTCTGGTCTGGCTCCTACCTACCACTTACTAAGCCCTCTCATGCATCACCTTTGGCTGAAACTGTCCTGTCCTGTCCTGCCCTGGGACACATCAACCACTTCCCTGCGATGACAGAGTTCACAAGCTCATTCTTCCTCGATCCATCTTCCAACCTCCATCAGTAACTACATTCAACTGCAAACCACACTTTGATGCAAACGATTTACTGTCAAGATCTATACTGGTCTGAGCTTTCACTGTGTGGTTTTTCTGTCCTCTGCCAGAGCTGTCTCGGGCTAGAAGCTTTCTCGCCAGCCCCACCCAACTCTCAAAACTCCTCCCCAGAGTCTCCTCAGCACTTATGTAATCAATTTGCACTGTAATCATTTACACTCAAGTGTCCTTAAATCTCTTCCCAACTCTGCTGTCAACTTCTTGGGGAGAGAGGGGACTCTATCCTTTCTTCTCTTAAAAAGCAAGCTCAACAAAATGAAATAGGACAACACCCCGGAGTTGGGAAAAGACCAGATTCTAGCTTGCTATTCAATGCACTGCAACTGTAATTGTAATGTTACAATGAAGGTGATGCAGGCAGACTTTCAGTGCCTCCCACAGTGAGCACACCAGCAGCTGCCTGTGAGGATGCCTCTCAAGTCCAAGCTAGCAAAGCCCTTTCTCCTAAGTGGTTTTTCCAGTAAACAGTGATAGATCTATGCTGCTCTAACCACAGTCCTTTGCTCTATCCTGTATGACGGCCAACATTCAGTTAAAATAAATGATGGGGGCCTGGAAGGCCATCTGTGACCATAGAACAAAGAAAAACCAATTGGTGGTGGTGGTGTTACATAAAATCCTCAACCTTGGTGCTGCTAGCACGCTGCTCATATCCAGCTACCCCACCCATGGCAAACTCCTAAGTATCCATACTACTCAGTTGCTAAGTGAAGAGACATTCAGCATACTGACTGAAGAAAATGAGCACAGGGAAGGCCCTTAGTGTGGGAAACAAGAACACCCAGAGACAGCAGTTAGCTACAAACTATGGAAACAGCAGCAAAAGAAGAACAGCATGCCTGGGACCCAGGGCCTAGAACCTCGGAAGAACTGCTGTGCCCACTCCCCAAAGACAGGCTGAGCCAGCTCCCAGATTAGCAGCATGGAGACTGGCGTGATTAGAGAGCAGCTGTAGACTCTCATCTGTGGGAAGAGACACACACCAGAGATCTTCCAGCAGCTGGGAAGCCGATCCAATCATTCATTCCCAACAACTAGACCACACCAGCAGCTGGACAGCTGTTAAAATTCTGTAAAGCTCTAAAAAGCAAGAGTTGTTCCCATGAAGCTCAGTGTATATTTCATTCCCATGGACAACAGTATTGGCTAAATATACACAGGTATATTGAGATAACAATGGGTCAGATGAGGTGCAGGTCAAGAACACCTTGTGGCCTTCTAAGTAGGCCACCCAAATGGTCTTTCGCACTTACTTTGCTGAAGGACTTCATGGTTTTCTCTTCTGTCAGTGACTTGGTCATCCACTGCTGAGCCCCACTGAGCTGGTCATCACCTTTGATCTCCACAAAGTTGATTTCCTCTCTCCCTCGGTTCCTCTTGCCCTGTAGCCGCTTAAACTGAAAAAGAAAAGATATAGAAACAGAAGTGCAGGCGTCTGGGAAGTGGGTGAGGAGAGCAGGAGACACTGCTAAGAACCCGCCTCTGGTCTAAAGCAGTGCTGGGCTCTGTGCCCCAGATGCTATGCCCTTGGTTTCTCTCTGAAATACTTCCTTTCACCTGATCTCTACCAGCTTCCATGATGCCAGGCAAGAGGGCTGTTTCTCAGGAGGCCTCTTGGAGTCAAGAGCCAGGGTGGCCAGAGGACTTGTGGAGATCCCTAGGTGCAAACCACATAACTGTGCCTGCCTGAAAGGTCAATTACACCCTTCTTCATTTCTGTTTTTGGACACAACCATGATGGCCTCAGATTCAAAATCCTTCTGCCTCAGTCTCCCAAGGACTAGGATTACAATTTCCAAATTAAGAAATGAGGATAGGCCAGGGGACGGTGGTGCAAGCCTTTAACCCACAGAGGCAAATGGATCTCTGTGAGTTTGAGGCCAGCCTGGTCTACAAAGCAAGCTCCAGGACAGCTAGGGCTACACACAGAGAAACTCTGTCTCGAAAACAAAACAAAACAAACTTACTGAGAGGAAGGGGCTGGAGACATGGCTCGGCAGTTACAGAGCACCGTCTGCAGGGTTAATTCCCAGCACCTGAATGATAGCTTAGAGTTATCTAACTCCAGTTCCAGGTAACCGATGCCCTCTTCTGGTCTCCATGCATAATTGCATGCATGTGGGACACAGACATACAGGCAAAATACCCAAATACATAAAATAAAAATAAATAAAATCAAAGGTGTGGCTTTTTTTTTTTTTTTTGGTGTGTGTAGGCAAGGCTCTACCACTTTTTTTTTTTTTTTTTTAAGGAATTGAGGGTAAACTGAATCTGACAGCAAACACCTGTAGTCCCAGCAACTTGGGAGGCAGAGACAGAAGTCTTTAAGTTCAGTAGTTTGTTTTCTGGATTTTGTTGTTGTTGTTGTTGCTTAGTGTACCTTTTCTTTTTTATTGCATTTTATTTGTGTGTGAGAGACAGAGATAGAGACCACACACATTCAGATCAAGGCACATGTGTAGAAAGCAGAGAACGGCTTGTGGAGATTGCTTCCCTTTTTTCACAATATCAGTAAAACTCAGGTCACACGAGGCCTGGCAACAAGAGCCCGTGCCCGCCTCCTAATGAACAAAGCAGCATGAAGAATCAGAGCAAGACCCACAATACTAAAGGGGAAAAGCTGTAAGATTCTCCTAAACATCCTTTCAGGACTGGGCTGTGACTCACTAGAGTCTACATTAAGTGGGTACTAAGCCCTGGTTGTCTCCCCAGTCCTGTAAACCGGCCCTAATGGCACACAGGTGTAATCTCAGCATTCTGGAGGCAGAAAAGGGAGAATCAAGGTGATCCTTGGCTACACGGGGAGTTCGAGGTCACCCTCAAAGATTAAAATCAGGCACCCCTTCAGTTCTCTTTCCACCATTTCCTTCTTACTGCATTGGTATCAGCCATCGTCAGATTCCACCCCAAAGAAACAATGGAGAAAGAGAATGTGGGGTGGATAGTAAGGGAGCCTCAAAAGGCCAAGGAATTCTCTATAATACTCCTGTTCTTTTGTCCTCTGGAAGAAGGAAGGAGGAGAAAAGTTAACAAAGATTAGCAAAGGAAAGGAAAGGACAGGATGGGGCAAGAACCATCTGGGCATGGCAGGTACACACCTAGAATACCTGTACTGAGGAGGGCAAGGAAAGAGAACGGACGTTGACTCTGAGACCAGAAACCCCATCGGGAGAGTAGGGAGGGAGAGGAAACAGAAGAAAAAAAAGGAGAGGAAAAACCCAGATCACCTGGAACACTGGGCAGCGTCGGTGAGACCCAAGACCTGGTGTGACTGCTGGGACAAGAAACTACCATGGCTGCTGAGTCAGTGTTTAGCTGCACTTGCCTCAAAGGTACTACTCAAGGGAGTGGGCGCACAAGCTACCAGTCAGAACAAAGACTAGCAAAGGACAGTCACCTTTCTGGGGAAATTGAACAGAGAATTATTTTCCCTAAGAACTAAACTGCAACTTTCTTGCAGACAGAACAGTTTGTTGTATCTTGATCTTGGGTTGAAAGCCATAGGGCATCCTTCAATTTGCCTGTCAGTCAAGTTAAACACAGGGATCTGATCACAATTGCTAGGTGTCTCTCAAAATACACTATCCCTTTCTTTGGTGCCAGATTATCATTCAACTAAAAAACTGCTTTATGAGCTTCACTGAAAACAGATCTGGCCATGAGAACAGACTCTTACCTAGTCATAAGGGTAAGTACCCTAGGGAGTTCTAGAAGTCCTCAAAAGAGAAGGGAAATGTCCCTCCTGTCTTTCTCCATCCTGCTGTAGCTCCCGTGCAGATGTAATGGCAAACATTCCAGCTGCTAGCATGAGAATCAAGACTAGAGATAGCAGCACAACTCAGCAGAAACCATTTTGTGGAGCTGTGATACCAGCCCTGGCCTGCCCCAAACTTACTTTCATAAGGAAAAATTTAACTGCCATTACACAAGCTATTGTTGGGGTTTTGTTTGTTAGTTAGTTTTATGATAACTTAACAAAAGCCAGAGTCATTTGGGAAGTGGAAACCTCAATTGAGAAAACACCCCCACTAGATAGATCTGTGGGCAAGCCTGTGTTACACTTTTTAATTGATGACTGATGTGAGAGGGCCCAGCTCACTGCAGGTGTTGCCTGGGTGGGCCTGGGTGCTACCAGAAGGCAGGCTACATAAGCCTTGAGAAGCATGCATGGCCTATGTGTCAGCTCCAGTCTTCAGGTTCCTGCCTTGCCTTCCCTAGATAACAGAGACCACAGCTGGAAAGATGACGTAAACTCTTTCCTTCCCAAGGTGTTTTTGGGTTTTGTTTTGGTTTTGTTCATGATATTTTAATCATTGGCTAAGACAATGTGTCTATACATCTATATGTACAACAAAAAATTAAGATGTAGTAAAATTCTTTTTAATTAAATAAACTTCCATCAGGTGTGGTGGTGGTGCACACCTTTAGCCCCAGCACTGAGGAAGCAGAAGCAAGTGGATCACAGAGTTTGAAGCCAGCCTGGTCTACACAGTGGGTTCCAGGATAGCCAAGGCTACACAAAGAAACCTTGTCTCAAATAAATAAAATCAGTCAATAAATAAATAAATAGGGGTTGGGGATTTAGCTCAGTGGTAGAGCGCTTGCCTAGGAAGCGCAAGGCCCTGGGTTCGATCCCCAGCTCCGAAAAAAATAAAAAAATAAATAAATAAATAAATAAATAAATAACTCCCTATAATCCCAGCAGTCAGAAAACAGAACAGAAAACTTCCAAGTTCAAAACCAGTCTGGCCACACAGTGGCACCCTGTCTCAGACAAACAAACAAAACAAAAGCAAAGCAAAACCTAAACAAGAAAACTTTTCCCTTTAGCTTCAGATTTGAAACCTGGTGTCAAAAATGGTCATTGGTAGGGCTGGAGAGATTCTCTGTTAAGAATGAGCACTGTTGGGCTGGAGAGGTGGCTCAATGGTTAAGAGCATTGACTGCTCTTCCAGAGGTCCTGAGTTCAATTCCAGCAACCACATGGTGGCTCACAGCCATCTGTAATGGGATCTGATGCCCTCTTTGGTGTGTCTGAAGACAGCAACGGTGTGTACTCACATACATAAAATAAATAAAATCTTAAAAGAAAAAAAAGAATGAGCACTGTTCTTACAGAGGACCTGGATTTAGTTTCCAGCGCCCACAGCAGCTCACAACTACATCGTCCCCAGCTCCAAGAGGCCTGACCCTGCTGGTCTCTGCAGCTACCTACACTTATGTACATATACATAAAGATACACATACATAAAGATATACATAACTAAAAATAAAATAAATCTTAGATTTAAATAAAGGCCACTTGTGAGCTTAGGATAGAGCTCTGTGGTCTACTTCTTGACTAACAAACACAGGGCCTTGTGTTTGATCCCTAGCACAGGAAATAGAAAGTCATTCTGATTTTGTGGTAGTTTAAATAAGACAAGTCTCCCCTATTAGGTTCAGGTACTTGAACACAGTCCCTAGCTGGTGGTACTGTTTGGGGAGATGGTCCAGTCTTGCTGGAACACTGGTGGTGGCTGTGAGAGTATAGCCTTGTCCCACTCTCTTTGTTTTCTGTTTCCTGTGTGTGAATGGAGAAGTGAGCTCTCAGCTTCCCACTATCCCTGCTCCCCTGAAAGCTGCTTGACCCCAGGCCTTCCCACCGTGATGGTCTCTCATCCCTTTAGAACTCTAAGACCAAAATACGCCTTCAATAGGTTATTTTTGATCCTGGTATTGTCTCATAGCAACAGAAAAGTAAGTAATATATTTGTTAACTCACTGCTTCATCATCAATGAAGGAGGCATCAGGGGCAATTTCCTGGGAAGGGACCAGAGCCGGGTCCGGTGCAGGGTAGTAGCCACCACTGTAATAATCCTATAGCCAGAACAGAGAACATACAACTGAGGGCATAAGAAGACAAAACAAAGTGCATGGAAAAGGCAGACAGAGGCCCCCACCAAAGCCCCTCAGGCGATCCAAGGACCTCCCTCTGCTCACCAACAGTCCCTACAGCCCCCTCATCGGCACCATCCAGGGAGAGGTGTTGTTTTAGAGAAGGTGACAAAGAATGCACTCTCTCTCCTGCTCTGCCCTGCTCCCTTAGCTGCTTCCCAGTATAACGCCCACCTCACCTCTCCAGTGCCCTTAGCCAGACCTGACCTGTCCCTAAGACACAGCAATCTCTGCCGTGAGCAGGGAAGAAAAGGCAGTGCTATTAGATCAGGAGCCCCATCACCTCACAGACCAGGTTATCCCTCCTTCCTGCCCTCCCCTCCCTTCCCATCCCTACTGTACAGTTTCAGGGGGCTGCCTGGCCATGTGCTATGATCCTGCAGTCAGTCATAAAAGGTAGGCTCCCTCCCTGGAGCCTGCATTTGGGAATCAGAGGCAGCCTGACTATAAACATGTACCATGAGCTACTTGTTGCTGGGCGTGGTGGCAAACACCTTTAATCCCAGGACTCAGAAGGTAGAGGCAGGTGACTCTCTATGAGTTCAAGGTCACCCTGGTCTATGTAGTAAGTTGCAGGACAACTAGAACTACATAGTGAGATGCTGTCTCAAAAATACATACATACATACATACATACACACACACACACACACACACATATACATACATACATATGATGCTTAAAAATTGGGAATGAACTACACTTGTTAAGAGCTGTGCACTTCGTGAATGTAATAGCTCCCCTCAAACATGAATACAGATTCTAGAGGAGACAAGGTAGAAACCAGGCCCCCCTGCCTCGCCAACAGTTTTCTCCTTGCTGCACTGTTTGTCTCTGTTTGTATATTCCATAGCCCTAAATCCTCCTGCCTCAGCTGCAGTCATCAGTACATTCAAGCTTGTCTGAAAGGCCGCTAAGAACATGCCTCTTAGAAACTAGGTGAAAAACATACTTCATATTCATCACACAAAAAAGCACAACAGAAAATCCCTAAGCAAAGCTGGGTGCAGTGGTATGCGTCTATAATCTCAGCACCAAGGAGGCTGAGGCCAGGAAACAGAACTCAAATTAGAGGGGATAGGAAAAGAGGAGAGAAAGCAATGAAGAAAATAGAAAGGAAAGGGCTGGAGAGATGGCTCAGTGGTTAAGAGCACTGACTGCTCTTCCAGAGGTCCTGAGTTCACTTCCCAGCAACAACATGGTGGCTCACGACCGTCTGTAATGGGATCTTATGTCCTCTTCTGGTGTGTCTGAAGACAGCTACAGTGTACTCTTATACATAAAATAAATAAATCTTAAAAAAAAAAAAAAAGACAGAGGCTTTCTTAGCACTGTGTGCTGGCTAGCTGAGGGGGCTCTAGGGTACTTGCTTTGCCAAAAGAAGTTGTCTTGACAATTGCTTTGACTTTGTTCATATATTCCCTTATGACACTACCTGCTACCCAGAAGCTTACACTAAACTTCCCCATTCCTCAATATCTATCCACATTCAAGGGACTCAAGACCATTCCTCTCCTATGTTAAATCTCCCACCACCACCCACAATAAATTTCCATTTTCAAAATTCTATATTTGGGTCAGTGTCTCCTGCTGATCCATGTGTTAAAGACTTGGACACTAACCACTAAAACTATTGAGAGGTGGTGGGACTGTTAAAGATGTGGAGTTTACTGGAAGGAAAAAAGGTCATCAGTGGTATAATCCCATAGGATTCTAGACCCTTCTTTTCTCTTAGCTTCCTGCATAAATTGAGTAGCTCCTCTGCTGCACAGTGCCATGATATACTGCCCAGCAGTAATGTGGCCAATGTATGGTCACAGGCCCGAAAGCAAAGCAACCATGAACTAAAGCCTGGGACTCTGAGTCAAAATAAGCCATTACTCTGCAGCAGATCACCTCTAGACGTCTATCACAGCGCAGAAAGCTAGCATGCAGAACGAAGGGTTAATGACATGATTTACCCTGTAACACTTGGGCAATTTAGATCCGTTCAGAATAAAAGTACTGTTTTGAGACATAGTGGATATAAGAAAATCACGTGACCCATAGGTCATATCCCTGGTTCAATCTCCTTCAGCACCATGTTCCAATTCTCTTGGGCCTGCCCTCTATGTCCTTACCTACCTGATAATAAGCACCAGCGGCATTGGCATCGCCATATGTGGAAAACTGATTGTAGCTGTAGTCGTCCCCAGGCTTCGGCATCCAGGGAGCCCCACTTGACCCTGCTGCCATCTTAAACTCAAGGGGGGCATTGGCTGCATCGTCCTGGAAAGCTGGTTCTGGTTCTGTGCCTGGAGGCAGCTCTTCAGGGACAGTGGGGACAGGGTAAGGGTATGGCTCAACTCCAGGTGGCTCAGCCTTGTCAGGGAGGGAGAAAAAGTTCTCAGGAGCAACTTCCTCATCGCTGTCATCATCCTCCTGTGTAATCTGCTTTGTCACCTGCAGGGCAGCACTCTTGGCAGCAGCCTTGATGGCAGAGGGTGATGGAGTGGTGGTTGTGGTACCCAAAACAGGAGCAAGTGAGGCGGACTTGGTCTTAGAAGCCAGTCTAGAGGGCTTAGCATCTGAGGAGACATCTGAGGGTTTCCGGGAGAAGGCATGGGGCAGGAGCAACCTGTTAGTCTCTTTCACAGTCAGGTTTTTAGGTTGGGGAAGCAAGGCAGACAAACCAGTTCCCTCGCCGGATCCCTAGTGAGCCCAGGTTTGGAATGAGAGAGAAGAAAGACAGGTGAGACTTCATGTCATGCACTAGCAATTATGACAAACACGATCATAGCTCTGTGCTTCTCTAAGGCCCTCACAACCCTTGATGCTCTGTTATGTCCATGCACTCAAGTCTTCCTGCTCCAGGACTTACTGTAGATGTTTTCCACAATGAGAGGCCATCTTGGCTCGGCTCTGCCCAGCCTAGTTCCATGATTATCTGACACAGATCCTACCTGAACTCCATGTCTTCAGTAAATACAGTACATGACCTCAATCTCACATTAGCCCTTCTTAAAAACCTACGTCTTGAGTCCAGAGAAATCATTTAGTGATCAAGAGCACTTGTTCATCTTCCAGGCAACCAGGATTTAGTTCTCAGCACATACATTGCAGCCCACAACCTCAGGTAACTACAGCTTCAGGGGATCTAATACCTTTCTCTGACCTTGGTGGCCATCAGGCACACATGATGCATATATACACACAAACTCATATACAGAAAATAAAAATAAATCTTAAAAACAACCGAATATTTAACTTCTCCCTTCTTTAAAGTGGTAATTAGTCAAGCACAAGAGATATCTGTACCTGTTACTAAAAGCTCCTTCTACCAATCTACCCAAGGAATACCCTCTATGTAGCTAATGCCCCAGTCAAGCAATTAGCTTATTGGTTTGTATACTAACTGGCCCCGCCCCTCCAGAGCTCTTCTTATTCACATGAACTGCCTAGATTCTGCTTTCTGTACGCTAAAGGGCTGGTCTACCCTAAGTGCAGAGAGGTATCAACAGAAAAGGGACAGTGGAGTAAGATTACTGTGTCCTGGAGCAGCAGGGTTCCTATTCAGCCAAGAAATTCCCCAATGAGTTAAAGAGAACTTCTGAGGCAAGCAGGCCAGGCAGAGGAGTGTTCACTTCTCAATGCTCTCTAAGCTTACAGGACCAGGGTGAGGTGCTGGGGGTGGGAGGTCAGGAGCCCTGCTTAGGCCACCTTAGAAGTGTTCAACTTCTTAGCACCATCTGGGATCACCCCACACAGCCCTCTGCAGGGCCAGGCTTCTACTCTGCTTTCACAGGTCATCTCCCTGTGCACAACTTTTTCACCAACTGAAAGACAGCGCTTCATTTGTGGAGTGCCTTTCAAGTAAGTCTACTACTACAGGAAGCCACTGATGAGAGAAGCGCTGGGCCACTGGCTTCTCCAGTGCCTTTCCTTCACTCTCATTATCAACACACATACCACACCACCTTCACCAAGAGTCCTTTTGATGTCCACACGACCCTGTCCTAAGACCTGCCAAAACTAGAAGTGACACCTTAACAAAGTGAAAAGAAGGGAACTCCAAGACAAGCACCATATAAGGCAGGCACTTTCCCCCAAGATATAAGAGAACATGAAATCAGAGAGTGTATAAGACATCAAGTGTACAGGCAACTGAAGACACTCTAGAGGACCAGAGTAAAGGTACCAAGACAGTGGTAAGCAGCCAATCACAGGTCACTCAGTTGAGACTTCTGTTCTTGCTTGCAGAGAAGCAGCCAAGCACAACAGCTGCTTGGATTCCCCAGGACCAGACTTGGACTTCGGAGTCAGAACCCCTGACACAGGTGTAATCCCTGCTCCGCCCACACCAGCTGTCTGACTTTGGCAAGTCCTCAGCTTCCTCATGTAAACTATGGTCGTAATCTAGGATTCAGGCCCTCCAATGAAGAAGGACTCAACTAGACACTGGTAAGGCATTTGAAATGAATGTTACCCAGTACAAAGTAAGTGCTGTCTGGGTATCCATTTCCAGATTAGAGACACAACAGGCAATTTTACAGCACAGATGTTCCCAATCATCATCTGACAAACACACTTACACACCCCACCCCCACCTAAACAATCTTTCTACCTGAAATATAATGGACTGAATTAAGTGACAGTCTCTGCTCCTACCAGGGCCTGTCCTTCCAGAGAGGGCAACTCCATTGTGCTAATGCCAGGAAAGAATGAGAAAAAGCGGGGTGCATCAGACTCAAAACAGCTACACTGAAAACCAAAGTCAGACCAAAACAGTCCTCAATTACCTGCAAACGTGCTAGTTGTCGATTGAAAACCTTTGGGCACTCTATGTCCTAACTTTCTGGAAACAACCCAGAAGGAGATGGAAAGCTATGGTAACCGAGCTTACCTGCGGGACAACTTTCTTCTTTGCAGGTTCATCTTCCTCAGAATCTGACTACGAGAAAAAGAACCAGAGTAAAGCATGAGTGTTGTGGGACAGTAGAAGAAACACACTCATCAAATACTTATAAAAGACTGAACAGCAGAGAGACCATTACGCCTGTGAGCATCTCTGCAGAGCAGCAGTCACACGAGCCCACTGCAGCCGCTCCCGCCTCAGTTTCTGCTGTTGAAATGGGACCATTTCCTCCATTTGATCCTTGGTGCAAAGCAATGCTAGACTTAGTCTTATAACTGCATCCACTTAATGATGGAATTTGGCCCACAATCTCACCCAATCTCAGCTTCGCTTTCTTTTAAAGAAAAAATATTGGTTGGGGATTTAGCTCAGTGGTAGAGCGCTTGCCTAGCGAGCGCAAGGCCTTGGGTTCGGTCCCCAGCTCCGGGAAAAAAAAAAAAATATTTATTACATATAAGTACACTGTAGCTGTCTTCAGACACACCAGAAGAGGGCATCAGATCCCATTACAGATGGTTGTGAGTCACCATGTGGTTGCTGGGAATTGAACTCAGGACCTCTGGAAGAGCATTCAGTGCTCTTAACCTCTGAGCCATCTCTCCAGCCCTCAGCTTCACATTAAACCACTTACCCAGACTGCATGACCACACAACTGGGAAGCTTCAGTGGGATTAAGTGGTGTGTTAACTGCTCCTCTATGAGGCATTAAAGGTCAAAACCGTTGGAGAAATCCATTCTCTCTCCAAGTCTGATCTATTGTGTGCCAGACACCATCCTTCCTGGAAAGTCAGGAAAATGATGGCTCAGAGATCCTGACTGAAAAAGGAGGCCACTAGCTAATAGCCTTTGGACTCAACAGGGGCCACATTGAAAAGACCTGCCTGAGTTTTTTTTTTTTTTTGACCAAATGCAGTGGCTGCCTTCAGTCGCAGCACAAGAGGCAGGTGAACCTCTGTGAGCTTAAGTTTGTTTTAAGCACACATATTCACACGCACTCACACATATACATAATTTAAAAGAACACTGTTTAAAGCTGTTTTAAATAAGTACTTCCGAGAGCCATGGAGGTGGCTCAGCAGGTAAAGACTTGACATGCAAGCCTGACAATCTAACTGTGTCCCCGGAAGCCCATGAAAAGCCAGACACAACAGTGCACACCCGTAACCCCAGCATTCCTGCAGCAAGAGGGGAGACAAAAGAATTGGTCAGAAGTTCCCGGATGGAGTACACTGTGCAACAGCAAAACAAGAGACCCTTCTTCAACAAAGTAGGGTCCCAAAAGTTCTCTGACTCCAATGTGGTCACATATATACATATATATATATACATATATACATAAAATACATACAAATAAAACAAAAGTTTATTTATTATTGGGGGAGGGGCACACAGGCCATAGTTAGTGTGTAGAGGTCAGAGAACAACTCTCATCAATTGGTTCTTTCCTTTCATCTTTAGAAGGACTCTAGCTAATGAGCTCAGTTCAGGTCTGTACAGCAAGCATTTTACCTGCTAAGCCATCTCACCAGCCCCAAAGCAAAATTTAAATTAAGGGCCAGTGAAGTAGTTCAGCCAGTAAAGAAGTTTATTACATAAACCCAGCAACCTAAGCTTGATCCCAAAACCTTATGTAAAGATGGAAAGAAGAGATTCCACAAAGTTGTCCTCTGATTTCCACACACCTACCATGGTGTGTGCACACACATGTGCACTCACACACACACACAAAGAGTAGGGGCACAATTCAATGGGAGAGAATCTGCCTGGCATGTATAAATAAATAGGGGCTGGAGAGATGACTCAGTGGGTAACAGTACTCCCTGCTCTTAAAAGCACCTGAGTTCAGTTCCCTTACATCAGATAGCTCACAACTGCCTGTAACACTCTCTCCTGGCCTGTAAGGGCACTGTTCTCACTGTTGATACTCCTCCCAACACACACACACACACACACACACACACACACACACACACACACACACACACACACACTTAAAAATAAAATATATCAGGGTTGGGGATGGGGATTTGGCTCAGTGGTAGAGCGCTTGGGTTGAAGGCCCAGGTTCGGTCCCCAGCTCAAAAAAAAAAAGAAAAGAAAAAAAAAAAAAAAAAATATATATATATATATATCTTAAAATAAATAAATCTTAAAATTAAAAACTTTTTCCTAGTAAATAAGAACACTACCACCACCACCACCACCACCATTAACAACAACAACAGTGACTTCTCACATCTACCTTTCCATGGTCTTGGTCTAGGCATCTATAAAGAAAAGGTGATTAGGCTGCCTTGGTGGTACGCACCTCTAATCCCAGCACCCAGGAGGCAGAGGGAGGAGAATCTTTGTGAGTTTGAGACCAGCCTGACACTGTTTTGTTTTAAAGGCCTGGGCATCAAGAGTACTACTAGTCTTCAAAGATACAACCTGGGCCATTTAAACTGAGCAGATGTTCTGTGTGATCTGCTCACAAAGAAAGAAAGAAAGAAAGAAAGAAAGAAAGAAAGAAAGAAAGAAAGAAAAAAAGAAAGAAAGAAAGAAAGAAAGAAAGAAAGGAAAGAAGGAAGGAAGGAAGGAAGGAAGGAAGGAAGGAAGGAAGGAAGGGGAAGGGAAGGGAAGGGAAGGAAGGAAGAAAGAAGGAAGAAGGAAGGAAGGAAGGAAGGAAGGAGGAGGGAGGGAGGGAAGAAAGAACGAACTTACTTGACAAATGCCCAAATACCTGTGAAATCAGGTAATAATAATAAATCGGACGTAGTCCAAGCTTCCCTCAGTGAGTATGGCCACTCTGAGTGCAGCACTATGTGTGCATGGAATCTGTGTGTTTTTTGAGGCAGCCCTGAACTTGTAATGATCTGTGTATTGAAAAAAAACATACCCATTTCACTGTTTACAGTAACACCATCCTAACAGTGTCAGAGCCTGAGGACCACACTGAAGTCACACGGGGTCTCATACGGAACAGGACAAATCAGAACACAGGCTTTTGTGGCAGCCATATCACTTACTGGGTGGGAAATGCAGCTACTCCGACTACCCAAGGCTAGCTAGAATAGTACGATCCCTGTCACAGTGACGCAGACTGTATGGGCTACTGTCCAAGAAAATGCATATAAACCAAGGTTCCAGCAGAGCTCAGGGTTATCATGCTCTCCCCCTCACCATAAGAAACATTCAACCAAGAAAAAGGTGTGAACATCCCCATCTGAGCATGTTCAACCCTGTCTCTCTTCAATCCCCATTCCTTCCTACACCTCTCCACATACACTCCCGCCTTCTGCTCCTAGAGAGCTCAGGAAACCCCAACATCTTGTTCCCTTCGTTATCATGGGTCCTAAACTTAAGTATCTCCCATATGTTTAAGAACAGCTCTGGGGCACCTGAAGACCATCCTTTTTGTTTGTGGAGTTTTCATTTCTTGTGTTTGTTTTTTGGAGACCATGTTTCACTCTGTAGCCAAGCTGGCACTGAACCCTCAGCAATCCTCCCGCTTCAGCTTTCCAAGTGCTGGGATTATTCATCATGCCTTATAATGTCCTCTTTTCTTAGAGCCTGTGAAACACAGGGGCCACTGTCACAGTGGAGACAAACTGTCCTACAGGCTCACAGAAATGAGGGCCAGATCAGCAGTGAGAAGAAAATTCAATTTCTCTTTAAATGTCAGACTGTTTTCAATATACTATTTTTTTTTAATTTTTTTTCAAAGATTTTATTTATTTTATGTATGTGAATACACTGTAGCTGTCTTCAGACACACCAGAAGAGGGCATCAGATACCTGTTAGAGATGGTTGTGAGCCACCATGCGGTTGCTGGGATTTGAACTCAGGACCTCTGGAAGGGCAGTCAGTGCTCTTAACCACTGAGCCATCTCTCCAGCCCTTCAATATACTATTGATAACCTGGTTTGTTGTTTGTTTTTGGTTTTGTGTATTTAAAAGGGATCTATGTACCCCTGGCTGTCCTGGTACTCTCTATGTAGAGCAGGCTGGCCTCAAATTCACAAAGATCTGCTACCCCTGCTTCCGAATGCTGGGATTAAGGGTATGAACTACTCCCAACTGATGTTTATTATTTAAACACATACATAATATCCCTACTGACTGACCAGGTCAAATATGCCACTACTTCTGATATAACCACTCACATTCATCCTTCTCCAAGTTTCTACTGAGAGGCCTTTATAAATTATCCTGTGACATGGATCTATGTCAGACTCCCAGACACAACACATCCAGGAAGCAAGCAGGCAAATACATAACTAAACAAACAAACAAACTGCTAAGAGGCCAAGGAGATGCCTCAGTGGGTCAGTGTTGGCTGTGAAAGAGTTCATAACTCGGGGTTGGGGATTTAGCTCAGTGGTAGAGTGCTTGCCTAGGAAGCGCAAGGCCCTGGGTTCGGTCCCCAGCTCCGAAAAAAAAGAACCAAAAAAAAAGAGTTCATAACTCCAGAACCATGTACAAAGTCAGGTACAGCTACTGGTGCTTGTAACTTTGTAACCCCAATAAGACAGGGATGAGAGACAGGCCACCTGGGAGCTTGTAAACTAACCCAGCTTAGCAGAAAAGCTTGTTATAAATAACAAGGTGGAATGCTGGTGAGATGGTCTAACAGGTAGAACAATCCAAATGCAGGCCTGACCATTCCAGGTCTCAGGAGAGAAGGTTAGAGACAGCATATTCTCAAAGAATGACAAGGGTACCAGTAGATGAGGAAACAATATAGACACACTTCCTGGTCCTTTCACAAACCTTCCCAACCTAACCCCAGGAGTAGCTGGAAACATGGGACTCTATTGTACACTATGCAGAGAAGCTATGGTGCACTCCTGGGCACCAAGGAACTTGACCACAGACTGACGGGAGACAAAGTACAGAAAGAAATTATCCCAACAACCCCACCCCCACCCCCCCAAAAAAAAATAGAAAGAAAAGAAAATCCAGTGAGTGCTGTTGGGGCTGAAGCTCAGTAGCAAAGCACTCACCTAGCATGCATGAGGCCCTCCCTGGGTTTGATCCGTGCAAATACAGCCGGGCTTCTTAAACATCTCTCACCATTTTGGCCGGGGAAATTTTTATCTCCCAAGTATACAGATATACAAAAAGCATATCAATAAAATACTTTATAATAAGTTTTGAAGAAATGTATCCTTTGGGGGTTTTAGAGAGGCTTGGGGATTTTAAGTTGTTTTCTGATAGAATAGAATGTAGGCATCTCTCTAACTGTAGAACAGCCTACGGTCCGGCAGACCTTTTGTGGGCACTCACCAGTGCTCCTTTGACTGTCAATTCTGAGTTGTGAATACTTTTTTCATGACGTATATTTTTATTTTATGTCCATTGTCATTTTGCCTGTGTGTATTATGTCTTTGCAAGGGTATCAGACCCCTGGATCAGAAGTTACAGTTGTGAGCTGCCATGTGGATACTGGAAATTGAACCTGGGTCCTCTGAAAGAACAGTCAGTGCTCTTAGCTACTAAGCCAGCTCTCCTGCCCCAGTTGCGAATATTTATAACCCTAATAAACTCCATGATCTACCCAGGTGGACTTTGGTAGTATATTTCGGTCTGTTGTAGGTCCCCTATTTAGGGTAAGGAGACATTTGTTCACAACTCTCCAGGAATAATGTCACACAGCACTGTTGTGCCTCTCAACCTGAACTACTGAGTAAACTGGGGTGGGGATAGCATTGTTATACTTCTTAGCCTCACAAAACCCTAAATCTCAGTGGCCACCACCATCCTCTCTAGCTGCCAAGAGTGACAATATACACACCCAGAGACTGCTGAGCAAGAGCGGAAGCAGACATGTTCCATTAGGCCAAGTCCAGCGGGATCTTCGCATCTATCAGTGCCCCACTCCCCACGGCAGCCTTCCTCTTATCTTCTCAGGCTCTGGTTCGGAGACTCTCTCCAAAAAGCAATCACCGGTTATCAGGGCCAGGAGCCAAGTAGGAAATCAAGGTTAAGAACAGACACTCCACCTCTCCAGACTCCAAATGAATTACACTATTATCTCATTAGCTGGGTTCATCAACTTCTTTAACTCTTTGGTCTCTTATCTGCCCTTGGGTTAGGATTCTGTTTTCACTATTCAGCTTGTTTGTCTTCCTTTCTGATTTGTGCCTGCCCACGGGTCTTCTCCTTATCTTTTCAGTTAGTATCAAAAAGAGTCAAGCACTCATAGGTTCAAATCTAACCTCTGCCTCCATTTCAAAACTAAATGGCTTGAGGAAACTTGTCAGTGTTCTCTAAACCCATTTCCTTCTTGGTAAAGTAAAGAGCCTAGCACTAACAGAAGTGGAGGCCAGATACTACAGGGTGAGTAACAACATCCTGAGTGCTGAGAATTAAAGGTGTGTGCTCCCACATTCAACAAGGAACCAACCCTAAAACTATTTGTGTCACAATATATTATGAAAATTCTCACAAAGACTTGCTATCCTAAGTCTGTCTTTTTTAGTATCTTCATCTGTTGGCCTAGAAAAACCAACCAATGATTTCGGTAAAGTTTCAGTAAGAACAAGAAGAGCAGGGGCTAGAGAGATGGCTCAGTGGTTAAGAGCACTGACTGCTCTTCCAGAGGTCCTGAGTTCAAATTTCCAGCAACCACATGGTGGCTCACAACCATCTGTAATGGGGATCTGATGCCCTCTTCTGGCATGGAGGTATACATGCAGATACTTATACATTAAATAAATTTTAAAAAAAAGTCATTGCCAGAAGCTTCTGATGCTATGGTCTCTTTAAAAACAAAACAAACAAACCCCAAGAAGAACAATAAAGGGGAAAAAAAAAAAACAATCGCTCACTCCATGGATCATACTCAGTTAAATCAGAAGCCAAGCTGAGTGAAGCCCGGCTTGTGGCACATGCCTATAATCCCAGCACTAGGAAAGTTGAGGCAAAGGATCTGAATCCATGTGCATGCACACAAGCACTCACGATGGAAAAAGGGGAAGAAATGACGATCGTCAAGAAAGAGGAAAGATGTCTGAGGTTGATTTGGACGCCTCTGCCCATGAACAACAGATCACTGGGTAACCGGGCCTAGGTCAAATCAAGGGTTGGACTACAGTTTGCTGCACTGATGAATGAAAGGAAACTTAGAAAACAAAGAAATACCCAAGATGGTGGTTTTCCCTTTTTCCACTGAAACAAACCTAAGAAGCACTAAAATTCTAAAAACGAAACAACAAAAAGCACTTTCTTTAAGGCAATGAGCTTATCCATGTGTATCGGCTTGAAAGAAACTGCACCCCCTCACCCCATAGGCTCACAGGGAGTAGCACTCTTAGATCTGAATAAGCAATATCTTTGTTGGAGGCGTGTCTCTGGAGGTGGGATTTGAGGTCCCAGAAGCTAAGCCTCTTCCTCCTGCTGATGGGTCCAGAAGTAGAACTCTCAGCTACCCTTCTAGCACAGGTCTGCCACATGTTTCCAATGTTTTTCTTTATAAGAGCTGCTGTGGTCGTGGTGTCTCTGCACAGCAAGAGAAAACCTAAAACATTCAGCAGACATGCAGAGAGGGCCCTCGATATGCACGACATGCTCAGAACCAGAGCTATTAGAACCAGAAGGGACATAGCTCTTTAAGGACCAAGTCACAGGGTTGGAAAGATGGCTCAGCAATTAAGGAACTGGCTGCTCTTCCAGAGGATATAGGTTCAACATCCGGTATCCACATGAACACAAGTAGCTCTACGTCCAGTTCTGGGGATTATACGCCCTCTTCTGGCTTCCATGGACACTACATGCACGAGGTGTACAGACACACTCAAACATCCACATAAAACACACCGACCGACAGCCGAGCATTTAATCCCAGCACTCAGGAGGCAGAGGCAGGTCATCTCTGAGATTAAGAAACCTTGTCTTGTTTTGTTTTTTGTTTTTCAAGACAGGGTTTCTCTGTGTAGCTCTGGCTGTACTGGAACTCACTCTGTAGACGAGGCTGGCCTAAAACTCAAAGAAATCTTGCCTGAGTGCTGAATTGAGAAGCCCTGTCTAGAAAATTCAAAAAACACACACCTGAGAACCTTCACTATTCTTAGGCTGCCTCTCCCTAAGAGTTATGTTTAAAGAACAAAACTACCAATTTGAACATAACTGGGAAACAAACAGCTAGGGCGTGGCATTGAGTGGACTACAATTCCTTCACACTTCAGAACCTCAGTGGGTCAAATAAAAAAAGCTTTCTGTTTTCTGCCACTTTTACAACTACAACCTCCACACCACAAATCTTTTTCCTTTTTTGGATATTTGAGACAAGGTCTTGCTCTGTAACCCTGTTGGCTATGAAAATTCAGGGGGTGCCAAACTCAAGGCATTCCTCCTGCCTCAGCCTCTCAAGAGCTGGATTACAAATGTATCCCAGCAAGTTGTTGTGATGCTACCTTTGTGCAAGAGATGAGCCTTTCCACAGCTGTCACTGTGAGAGAAGAATTCCCCACATATAGCAAATAAAATAAACAATTAATTCCAGGGGGAGAGGAGAGGAGAGGAAAGAAGCAGCAGGCAGATTATGTTTCTGGTCCATTCGTGGATGGGCTTTCTTTGGCCACAGTTAAATCAAGATCAAGGTTAGTTTCAATGGGGGAAACAGAAGGCTTTTGTAAAATCTTAGACCAAGAAATGACAAACTCAGGCAAGAATAAAGGACAGGTGATATGAAAGGAAGTTTTGAAGCAGACTAGAGACTCCAGGATCTCCTTCCAGAAAGAATCTGAGTTTATTCATTCAGAAAAAAAATTCAGAGTGCCCCCCCCCCAATCATGAAGGATATTTTCTCTTCACAACAGATGGAGACCCCCATTGAAAACCACAGCAATAGCGCTTGCCTAGGAAGCGCAAAGGCCCTGGGTTGGTCCCCAGCTCCGGAAAAAAAAAAAAAAAAAAAAAAAAAAAAAACCACAGCAATGAATCAACATGCAGAGTTGAGATGCCCAGTCCCAATGGGCCGATACATCTACCAACAACTCCTACAGCCACGGCTGAGGTAACATTAGGGAAGAGGGGGGCAGTCAGGTGATCTGCAGTTTGCTATGACATTGTGTCTCCTACTAACATCAGAAACTACACCCACCGAGTTTCCCCAACATGACTGCCTTGACATGAGCTGACAAGGACAACAGCCTCAACCCTACATAAAAAACTACAGGCAACTAACAAATGCCTAGAATAGAGAAATGTCTTCCCCACAATACCGAATGACCATCCCTGAAAACATACACACAGAACAACATATGGTCTGAGCAGGTTATATATGTACAAATACATATATACATACAAAACACACACACACCCATGCATGTTAACATAAATTTAAAAGAAAGCGAAAGGAAGTATAAAAGGAAAATGATGTAATTATATCATAATTATAATTTCAAAAGTAAGTAAAAAAAAAAATGTAGGGTCCTAAGTAACTTCTGCCTTCATGGAGTTTCTATACCAGAAAAGGGAGAAAAGCTAAATATATAATATAAGGTAATAAGGTGGTTGGTTAAACTACAGAGAAAAAGCAAGGCCAGGTATGGTGGCTAACACCTTTGATCCAGCACTCACAATGCAGCGGCAGGAGGATCTCCATGAGTTTAAGGCCAAACCTGGTCTATGTAGCAAGTTCCAGGCCAGATAGGGCTGCACAGTAAGACCCTGTCTCCAAAGGACAGTGTAACCAGGCAGGCTGGGGTGCTGAGAACGCTCCTGTCAAGACTTGACAGAGCATGATGAAAAGAACAGGACAGCTACTGGGGAGAGACTCGAAGATAAAGATGGCCCTTGGTAGCTTGGGAAAACTAAAGAAGAGCAGAGTTAGCAAAGGAGCCCAGGATGGACCAATTCATTTACTAAAAGACAGAAAGCAGAGAACTGTCACATGTTGCCTCCTTTATCCCAGAAGTCCTCATGGAAGAGGTCTTGGCCTTTCTTGCTTAAACATCTATCTGAAAACAACGTAAGTCAGGCATGGTGGCACAAGTCTTTAATCCCAGAACCCAAGAGGCAGAGGCTAGAGGATCTCTGAGTTCAAGGCCAGCCTGGTCTATAGAGCAAGTTGTAGGGCATCTAGGACTACATAGAGACCATCAAATAAACAAACAAATAAACAAGAAAGCAATATAATCTTAGCTGCCTCTTCTAGAAATTATATCCTAATGCTCACATAGCCTTGACAATATCTAGGTGGTGAAACTAAGATTTACACAGATCCCGTTGTCAATCTCTAATAAGATCTTGCATACTGGAATCCAGTTCATATCTGTAAATAGTATGTTAGGGCTGAGGATATCGCTCATTTGAGAAGAATGTTTGCCTAGCATGCACAAAGCCCTAGACATGAAGGTAAACTACATAAAGCAGGCATGGTGGTTTCAGCTGTAATCCCACTTCTCAGAAAAGTAGATGAAGGGGGGGATATGGAGTTTAAGGCCAATCTTAGCTACTAAATTTCAAGCCAGCCTGGGCTACCAAGCCTTGGCTGTGTAGGTTATAATCCCAGTTACAGAGGAGACTGAAGCAGAACAAGCTAAAATTCAAGTCAGCCTAGACAATCTAGAAAAGCCATTTCTCAAACAAAGGAAATGGGGCTGGGTTTTGTAGCCCAGTGGAAGAGCATTTGTCTACCTAGTATGTGTGAGGCTATATACTTTTTAATCCAGCACTAGGATTCTCTTGAGGCAAGAGGATCACAACGTGAAGCACAAGCTGAGCTACACAGTGATTCAAGGATAGCTTGGGCTACAATACTAGGACCATCTCAAAAGAAATAAATATTCCATTTCTTCTCTAACACCACTCATGTCCTTTACCCTTCAGGCCTGCTTAGTTTAGAGATGGGGCAAGGATAAGGTGGTCCTGGATGTTCAACGGGAGTATTAGTCCTATCAGCTGTCAGTCACTTCAGGTGCCGCTAAGAGCACCTGACCTCAATGTGCGAAGAGAAGCCAACCAAGCCAACCGAGTTGAAGATGCTAAAAGGGAAAGAAGTGTCTCTAGGCACGCGTCTTAGTCTGTCAGTACCGAGGATACCATGCATCCCTTTCTGCAAGCAAGCCCCAGGTTCCAGAATGCCTCATGGCCAATTCCCTAACTCCCCATAGCAGACAAGTTCAGCTGAATTTAACCGCCTTCTAAGAGGATTCTAGCGGCCCTGAGTCAACGGATGAGTTTGTTGAGCTCCATTATGGCTACAAGTCCCTCCTACCCCTAAACTCAAACCCAATGGGACTTGAGGTGCCCCCCCTCCCCAGATACTCACATCGCCCTTATGCAGCTCCGGCGCCGCTATCCTAACAGGCTCGGTTCTCTTCTTTGGCTTGGGAAGCCCCAAGGGGGGTCCGACACTGCCCACAGCTGGGGGCAGGCTGAGACCAGGGCCTTGAGGCGATGGCAGCCCCAGCCCCTCCCCAACTCCTGCAGCTTCGGCAGGGCTCACTCCTGCAGGTGGCGGGAAGCCGCCCAGGCCAAAGGGCAAAGGTGGAGGCGGCTGCAGCCTGGGGTCTCCGGTGGGCGGGGGCAACAAAAGCGGCGGGGGAAAGGCTGGGGCCAGCATCTGGGGGGGCGGGTGCAGCAAGGCCGGACCTTTGGGTGCGGGAAGAGAAGCGAACAGGCCTCCTAAAGTGGGCCCGGACATAGGAGCCGCCACATCCTCTTCCTCCGGCTCCGGCTCCGGCTCATCCGGCTCACTATCGTCGCTGCTGGCATAAGCAACCAGAGACATGGCGCCTCCCGCCTTTGGGACGCCCTTGCTGGCAGACTAGGCCTACTTGAGACCCGGGATGCCCCGGCAGCCTAGTAGGCCCTACCAGCGGGCAAGGCGGGGAACCGAAAAGCGCTCCCTGCTCCGTGCTCTAGAACTATCCCTGGCAGGAACCCATGGCCAGGGTTGATTTCCACCGAGTAAGAATTCCCGCTACACTTAAGCTCCTAGCACCAAGCAACTACACACAGCTAATGGCCGCCGAGTCACTCCGCCTACTAGTCGCCTCACAGACTTAAGAACTACAATTCCCAGAGAACACTTTAGCAACAATCCTATTCTCTACCTCAGGGAACTCAGTGCAAAGCATTGCGGGAATTGAAGTCTGAAGGTGGAGTAAAGGGTGCGCAGAAAGACTGAGAAATCTTCCTCTGACGCAGGGATTCCTGGGATTCGTAGTTTGTTTGTTGTTGCGGCCTTTCAAGTCCTCTGTTACTACAAGCCCCATAGATCACCGCGGTAGCACGGAAGCATTTAGAGCATTTCGGTACTAGAATTTCCTCAGAGCACCTAAGGTTTATGGGAACTGTGGTACACTTAGAAACTGCAAGTGTTGTCGGGAAAGTGATGATGTCTGGGAAAGTGGACGAGTAAATAGCTTAAAGGGAAAGTTATCTAAATAAAATGGTGATAACTTTCAAGTCGACCTGGGAGTTAGAACAAAGCGCCCCAAGAAAAGCCAAGGCTCCAGAGGATATGGATGAAAAATATTGCAAAACCTGAAAGAAAACGAGGCTGCAGGCACCTAAGGGCAATGGTGGTAACCACTGAGTACACCAGTATACATCTAGGACCAGTACACACTTCCCATGAAACCTACCTCCAATGGAGTGTGAAACTTGGACTCCTTCCGCAGCAACTAGTGAGAAGCGCGGGAAACTAGGGAGACGTATCCGAGATTCATCACTTTACCTCAGTGAAGAGATAGACTATGGCCTAGTACACTTAAAAGTTCCGAGGAGGGGCTGGAGAGATGGCTCAGTGGTTAAGAGTTCTGACTGCTCTTCCAGAGGTCCTGGGTTCAAATCCCAGCAACCACATGGTGGCTCACAACCATCTGTAATGAGATCTGATGCCATTTTCTGGTGTGTCTAAGACAGCTACAGTGTACTCACATACATTAAATAAATTAAAAAAATAAAAAATAAAAAGCAAAGTTCAGAAGAATCACCTGTGCCTGCCCTACTGTGCGTGTCTTTGGCATTCATTTAATGGTTGGGTATGCTGTCCGCTTTGCCTTTGTATCCGACCCTCATATCCACCACTTTTACAGTAGGCTTTTTCACATACTGTCTATGGTGATGTGTTTTGCACCTGCTCTTCCCTGTTTCCCTGTATTCTGGATCACTTTCTGTCATCCTGTAACTGAGTGCCCTCTACTTGCCTGTCCTTTATATGCAAATCCATCTCTCTCTGGGTACTACCTCCCTGTTCCTAAGAGCAGAAAACCTGTGAGGTTAGCCAACAATGAAAAAGTTGTTCAAGTTTGGCAAGGAGGCTGAAGAACATGGAGAGGTGCTTTGAGAGAAAAGTGAGAACAGTAAAGACAGAGGGAAAGGATGTGGCTCTTCCTCACCACCATCCTCACCATATGTCTAAACATTTGGCTTTGAGGACAAATTTATACCACCTTCTCTAGACATCTGCTTAGATCCCCCAGAATAACTTTTGTGTACACCTGTGTTTAAACTATACTGAGTTTAGGCAGCTCAATATTAAGTGCTTACCTAGCATGCATGTGGTCCAGAATTTGATACCCCAATGGTACCTGTCCCAAAACAACAACAACAAAAAATTTTTAAAGACTTATTTATTTTATGTGAGTACACTGCAGCTATCTTCAGACTCAACAGAAGCAGGCATCAGACCCCATTACAGACAATTGTGAGCCACCATGTGGCTGCTGGGAATTGAACTCAGGACCTCTGGAAGAGCAGTCAGTGCTCTTACTCACTGAGCTATCTCTCCAGCCCCCAAAAACAAATTTTAATGTGTATAAGGACAAAAATTCAGAAAACCCTAGGAAAATTTCAGAAAACTAAAAATCAATGCTGGGCATAATGGCACATGCCTCTAATACCAACATTTTGGGAGGATGTGGTAAGATCAGGATCAGGAGTTGTCTACAAGGCCAATTTGAAGCAATCCTGACCTAAATGAGACCTGTCTCATAAACAAACAGGAGCTGGAGAGACAACTCAGTCACTAGAGAGCTTGCTACTCAAGCATGAAGACCTGAATTCAATCCCCAGCACCTACACAAAAAGACCAAGCAAAGTGCTTGTAATCCCAGCACAAGGGAGTGGAGAACAGACCTCTCATGTGGAGACCCCAGTGGTTTAATTGCCAAGCAGCCTAGCCTGGGTGAGGCCCAGGCTACAGTGAGAGATTCTGTTTCAAAAAGCAAGGTAGAGGGTGGGAAAGATGGCTCAGTTAGTTGTTTAAGAGCACTTTTGCTATTCCAGAGGTCCTGGTTCAGTTCCTTACAACCATTTGTAATTCTAATCACAGGGACTTCAAAACCCTCTTTCTGACCTCTTGGGCAACAGGCACATGTGGTCTCTCTCTCTCTCTCTCTCTCTCTCTCTCTCTCTCACACACACACACACACACACACAGCTGATCAGCTGATTATGGTGGCTCCTACTAAAGGGTTCTTTTTATTCCATTTTGTCCACTCAGAAACTAGGCCATAAACCATTTGCTACCCATCCTAAGTGTAAGGTATTTTGCCTCTGAAGCTGATCTGCCTAACTGGGTTGCTCTGAGATGAGAAGCTGCAGTTCGGGTTTAGTACCTCATAGTGAAACAGAGGGAGGTTAGGTAAAGTTGCCTTTGTTCTATCTTGGCAGGAATTGCACAGCTCTAAATTGAAGTCTTGGGAAGCATCAATTCTGCCAGTGGAAGGGTCCTTTTTTTAATCCCATTTTGTGTCCCCTCAGAAACTAGGCCATAAACTGTTTGCTACCCATCCTAAGTCTAAGGTTCTTTGCTTCTACAGCTGATCTGTCTGTCTGGGTTGCTCTGAGGTGAGAAGCTTCAGTCTCATAGTAAAACAGTGTGAGGCTACATAAAGTGGCCTCTGTTCCATCTCTGCAGGAATTGCAAGGCTCTAAGGAAGAAAAGGGGAAAAAGGCCTGTCTCTACTCTTTGTTCTCAGCACTGGTAAGACTTTCAGAGTGTGTAAAAAGTTAACTACAAGTTTGCGCATAAATTCAGGTCATAAGTTGAATAAGAGATTTATAACAGAGAATGTCTATATGCATATCCACTAGGAATAATTATCTGGCTAAACAGTCATCATTTGTTACTAGCTTACAGGTTCATGGAGAGTTAAACATAACTAAGTTGCTCTTGAAGTTTTATATAGATAAACACAGTCAATCTTGTATCTCCTGTCCCTGCACCTGTAGTGTATCTCCTTAGCTCCTTCTTTAGGACCTTCAATTAATGGTTTTTATAACCCCATGGAATGTGCTCTAGGTTTTGGAAGTCTGTGTTAGCTCTGGAGTAATTAAGCAGTTCCCTTATAAGAGGGACTTGAATGTCTTTGTCTGGCTCACCATTTTAAAGCAGTGGTAACCCTGGCACGCTGGTTGTTTCTGCAGAGTAAGAGATCTGTGTTCTTGCATACTATTTGAGTCTGGGATCTTTCTTTAGTGATTTTTGGGCCCTAGCAATGCTTGTAACGTCAGCACTGGGGAGGATCATTCATGAGTTAGTGACCAGCCTGGACTACATACTAGATTTTGGGGCTATGGAGTGAGACACTGGCAAGAAAAGGGGGGGAGAGGGGAAAAAAGAAAAAGATTGGGCTGACAAGGTGAGTCAGTGGGTAAAGGCACTTGTTGAGGGTCCTTTTGACTTGAGTTCCATAGCTAGGCCCCACAGAGTGAAAGGAAAGACTAACTTATTTTCTGAGACTCACACTTGTGCCGTGGCACAGGCATATCCAGAGAAAATAAGTAAATACTTTTTAAAAAAGAAAATACTTGTATTCTGGCCTAAGAGGTGAGATGTGGGATGGATCCCAAAAGTCTGTCTCTTTACGAAATCCCTCAGTATTCAAAGCAGGCACACAGGAAATTATACTGAGAAACTAGACCATCGAGTCCTGCCTCTCAACTGACTAGGATTGCACAATGCTGATTTCTAAGACCTGCTTTGGAATCCAGGCTCCTCAGTCTGCTCCCTGGGGACCTGGGGCTGTGGCCTCACCTCTCAGTCTCCCTTTCTTCCTTTTGTTTTGTTTTATTTTGTTGGTTTTGTCTGTTTCTTTGTTTCAAACAGGGTCTCAGTGGGCAGTGGGGCCAATCCCTTTAATCCCAGCACTCTGGAAGCAGAGGCAGTCAATGCTACTCAGAGAAACCCTGTCTCAAAAAACCAGAGGAAAAAAGAAAAGAAACAGGGTCTCACTATGTAGCCTAGGCTAACTTTAAACTTTCAATGATTCTCCTCCACTTCCAAGTGCTGGAATTACAGGCACATACTAGATATCGGATCCAGAGCTTCATACATGCCAGACAACCACTGTACCAGGTGAACCATTAAGAATATGTTTTTAGGGGCTGGAGAGATGGCTCAGTGGTTAAGAGCACTGATTGCTCTTCCAGAGGTCCTGAGTTCAAATCCCAGCAACCACATGGTGGCTCCCAACCATTTGTAATGGGATCTGATGCCCTCTTCTGATGTGTGTCTGAGGGAAGCAACAGTGTATTCATATACATAAAATAAATTAATCTTAAAAAAAGAATATGTTTTTAAAAAGGAAAATCAGGGGTTGGAGAGATGGCTCAGAGGTTAAGGGCATTGACTGCTCTTCCAGAGGTCCTGAGTTCAATTCCCAGCAACCACATGGTGGCTCACAACCATCTGCAGTGGGATCCAATGCCCTCTTCTGGTGTGTCCGAAGACAGCTACAATGTACTTATATGTAATAAAAAATAAATAAAATCTTTAAAAAAAAAAAAAAAAAGGAAAATCAGTTTTTTGGAGTGTTTGTTTTTGTTTGATTGTTTGTGGGTGTTTTTGTTTTGTTTTGAGACTCTCTCTCTCTGTAGCCAAGTCCTAGAACTCACTATGTACACACTAGGCTGGCCTTGAACTCACAGAACTCTTCCTCCCTTTTCTCCTAAGTGTTGGGATTAAAGGCATGTATCACCATACCTGCTTCAACTTTTTAAAAATGTGTGTGTGTGTGTGTGTGTGTGTGTGTGTGTGTGTGTGTGTGTGTGTGTACAAAAGGGTCACCTTGAGCTGGAGTTACAGCCAATTTCCAACTGCCTAATGTAGATTCTGAGACTTGAACTTGGTCCTCTGCAAAAATATGTCCTCTTAAATACTGAGACATCTCTTCAGCACTTAAAATAGTTTTGGAAAGATTTAAACCTGCAAAGAGGCTCTCAGAAGAGGAGACATTATGAAAAGCAGACACCGAAACATCAGGCTGTGTTGGGAGTTGACTGAGTAGAATATAACGAGAAAGCCATGCCGGTTTCAGGGAATGCACTTGGGACAACACTGTAGTATTGAGGGTCTTTTCGGAAAACCCACTCAAGATTTAATAATAGAGAGGCAGAGACATTTGTATAGTGTAAGGCTGCTGGCCTTTGCTGGGCAGACTCTCAGTTACAGTGTAACTTAACCTGACATCCCAGACATTGCAACCCTAACATGTTGCTTCCCCTCCAATCTAATGTCTCCTCTAGTCCTCTAGTTGGTTGATCTGTATCACCCCTGCCCCCAGCTTAATCTCCAGACCTTTATTCTCCAAAGAGCCACATTCCAGTTTGAACCAATCAGAAGCAGGACAACGCCTAATCTCTTTGAGTGGCCCTTTGGCCTAGCTGAGGGCTATGTGACCTCCTTCCGGTCAGTTTGCTTTTTTTTTTTTTTTTTAAAGATTTATTTATTTTATATGAGTACACTGTAGCTGTCTTCAGACATTCCAGAAGAGGGCATCAGATCTCATTACAGATGGATGTGAGCCACCATGTGGTTGCTGGGATTTGAACTCGGGACCTCTGGAAGAGAAGTCAGTGCAGAGCCATCTCTCCATCCTGCCCCCCACCTTTTAATGTGATGATTTCAGAGAATCATCTTTTGTGTAGGTTATGAAGGACATTTACATATAGAAAGCTAGTAATGGACAATACCAGATATTCTGCAAGCATTTAGCTCCCTGCCAGACATAGCCAGTGATTAAAAATTGTATAAAATACAGGCACATACCTACAAGCCATTTGATACAATGTGTGGAGAAAGATCACCTCAACACTGTAGAAACATTCAGATGCTCAGGATGGGAGCATCCAGTGGCTCTAAAAGGAAATCTGAGGGAAAAAAATTGTTGGTTGAAAACTGAGAGAGAAGCTGGGTGGTGGTGGTGGTGCTACAGACCTTAATCTCAGCACTCGGCAGGCAAAGGCAGGAGGATCTCTATGAATTTGAGGCCAGCCTGGTCTGCAGAGTGAGTTCCAGGGCAGCCAGGGCTACACAGAGAAACCCTATCATGGAAACAAAGGTTTCTCCAGCCCCATAAGATCTTTTAAGATGTGATTAGTTTGTGCTGAAGAGATGGCTCAGTGGTTATGAGCAGTGACTGCTCTTCCAGAGGTCCTGAGTTCAATTCCCAGCAACCACATGGTGGCTCACAACCATCTGTAATGGGATCTGATGCCCTCTTCTGGTGTGTCTGAAGACAGACAGTGTACTTGTATGTACAAAATACATAATTGGTAGGTGGAGACAGGTAGGTTCAACATCCCTATAGCCAACCAGCCTAGTAGAAATACTAAATTTCGGGCTAGAGAGATGGCTTAGCGGTTAAGAGCACTGACTGCTCTTCCAGAGGTCCTGAGTTCAATTCCCAGCAACCACATGGTGGCTCACAACCATCTGTAATGAGATCCGATGCCCTCTTCTGGTGTATCTGAAGACAGCTACAGTGTACTCATATATAATAAATGAATAAATAAATCTTAAAAAAAAAAATAAATAAATCAGTGGCAGGGCGCTTGCCTAGGAAGCGCAAGGCCCTGGGTTCGGGTCCCCAGCTCAAAAAAAAAAAAAAAAAAAAAAAAAAAAAACACTAAATTTCAGGTTCAGTAAACCCCTGTCTTAAGGTGGAGGGTTGGAGACATGGTTCAACAACTTTTAAAAAAAAAAGCACTGCTTTTCCAGAGGTTCTGTGTCACCATGTCACATCTCACATGTCACAACTGTCTCTAAACCTGTTTCAAAACAATAAACACTAAATAAAATAATCAAACATTCAAAAACCAGGCAGGTGGTGGTACACACCTTTAATCCCAGCACTTGGGAGGCAGAGGAAGGTGGATCTCTGTGAGTTCAAGGCCAGCCTGATCTACATAATGAGTTCCGGGACAGCCGAGGCTACCCACAGGAACCCTATCTCAAGACGACTGGCAAGCAAAGGTGCAGGAGGCTGGGATGATTCATGAGGCACGGGAGGATTCAGGCTACGTTCCCATTGTCCATATAGTGGTTCACAGCCTCACCTGGTGGTTTCAAGGGATTCCATAGCCTCTTCAGAACTTCATGGGCACCAAACATGCGGATGCTGCACCTGGCAACACCTTCACATACATAATAAAATAAATAAACTTAATAGTAAAAACAAACAACTAAGTATGGAGCTATAGAGGAAGTCACCAAATGTGTGTGCACGTACGCGTGCGGGCGCGCGCGCGCACGCACGCACACACACACACACACACACACACACACACACTCTGTTTTAGAGTTGATTCTTGAATACTTTTTTTTAGGTAGGATGACCTGCTTTATCTTGAGATTCTTTGGAATCACCAGGATGAAGGCCTGCACCAGCTCATGCCCCTTGACATTTAAGACTTAAGACCATGAGCTAAAAACCTTAATTCTTTATAAAGTACCCAGCCTGAAGTATTCTGTTATAGCAACAGAAACTAGATAAAGGGAGAGCCAAGTATCTGATAGCCCTGAGGATAAAACAGCAATCTCTAGACCTGTGAATTCCTACAAACCCTTATGATGCTATGCATTCTTTTATTTTTCTCTTTCAGACTGTGTCTCATGTAGCCCAGGCTGGCCTCAAACTTGCTATATAGTTGAGGATGATCTTGAAGTTTCTTTTATATTCATTTATTTTTACTTTATGTTTTCTTTTCCTTCCTACATGGCACCATGTCCATGCTGGGTGGCTGCAGAGACCCAAAGAAGGTATTAGATCCCTTGGAGTTATAAATGGTTGTAAGATGCCATGTGGGCACGGGGAACCGAACTCGGGTCCTCTGCGAGAACAGGGAGTGTTCGTCACCGTTAAGCCATTTTTTCCAGCACCAACTTTAAATGTCTGATCCTCCTGATTCCACCTCCTAAGAGCAGAATTTCAGGTGGACACAAGAACACGAAGTTATGTAGTGCTGGGTTATGGCTCCAAGGCCTCCTGTACCCTGAGCCACTCCCAGCCTTTCACTGTGTGTGTGTGTGTGTGTGTGTGTGTGTGTGTGTGTGTCTGTGTGTGTGTATTTGTGTGTGTCTCTCTGTGTGTGTGTATTTGTGTGTGTATGTGTGTGTATGTATGTATGTGTGTATGCGTGTGTGTGTGTATATATGTGTGTCTGTGTGTGTGTCTGTGTGTGTATGTGTGTCTGTGTGTGTGTCTGTGTGTGTATGTGTGTCTGTGTGTCTGTGTGTGTATCTGTATGTGCATCATACGCTTGGAGAGCTCAAGGAGAAGACCAGAAGAGGGCATCAGATCCTCTGGAAGTGGAGTTTTGTATGCTTGTAAACTATCCAGTGTGAGTTCTGAGAACCAAGTCTCAGTCCAGCTCAGGAGCAGCAATCCTCTTAACCAGGAAGCCCTTTTTCCAGCCTCTAAGCATTGTTGTTTGTTTGTTTGATAATTGGAAACAAGTACTCACTATATGGTCATGGTTGTTGTGGAACTCAATGACATGGGATTCACCCAGCTCTGCCTGTCTCAGCCTCCCAAGAGCTGGGATTAAAGGCATGATGCCCAGGCCTCAGCATCACTTTTTAAAGAAACAATGGATGTATATATTTTAAATAAATCTTTAAAAAAAAAAAAAAAGGAGGGGGGCTGGAGAGATGACTCAGCAGTTAAAAGCACCGACTGCTCTCCCAGAGGTCCTGAGTTCAAATCCCAGCAAGCACATGGTGGCTCACAACCATCTGTAATGGGATCTGATGTCCTCTTCTGGTGTGTCTGAAGACAGCTACAGTGTACTTATATAGAATAAATAAATAAATCTTTAAAAAAAAAAAAGGAAGCAATGGATGTACTTAGAAAAGAACTAGGGGTTGGGGATTTAGCTCAGTGGTAGAGCGCTTGCCTAACAAGCACAAGGCCCTGGGTTCGGTCCCCAGCTCCGGAAAAAAAAAAAAAAAGCAGAAAAGAACTAAGTTCCAGGATGGGATCGCGTTTAGCATCAGATTCAGTGTCCAATTTATAGGAGATCCTAGGATCTAGCCCAGTAGCGGTAAATATTACAGAATCAATCTACCAACCCATGCTAGTGCCAGCTCCAGCGGGCCACAGGGCATCTTCGGGGGATTCTCATCTTAATCAGCAGAGCATCTCAACCCAACTCGCCAAGTCCCAATCTCCATCCCACGCTGCCACTGGCGACTCCGAGCCCAGCAACCGGCCTCTGTGACTGTCATGCTAAGAACCTTGCTCACGTTCCCAGCCTCCCCCCTGTGGTTATAGTCACAACTCCCAGTAACCCATTAAAATCAAAATTCAATAGCTTGTAATTAGTCAATCAGATTTATATCAGTAAATCCTCACCCCACAAAACGTCCACACAATAAACTCACAATCAATTAATATAATCTGACCACCTAGATAAGACAAATTGTCCTATAAAAATCCATCCCTTATGAAATATTCATAACTACCTGTGGCCCTTTAAGGTCACATAGATCTGGGTTTTTCAACTCCATCTTGGTTCTTCTCCTCTTTCTCCTCTTTCCCTCTCTCCAAAACTCTGTGCCCACCTTACTTTTTCACTGTCTGATCAAAGGCCTTGCCTTATCTTGTGCCTGCTCTCACCTCCATATAGACACTGAAAAAGAAAAAAAAGGGTTGAACCATGAAAGAGAAAAATTTGGATTTAGAAAATACAGTAGTAGCATACAACTTTAACCCCAATATTGGGCTGGAGAGATGGCCCAGTGGTTAAGAGCACTGACTGACCTAGAGGTCCTGAGTTCAAATCGCAGCAACCAAATGGTGGCTCACAACCATCTGTAATGAGGTCTGATGCCCTCTTCTGATGTGTCTGAGGACAGCAACAGTGTATTATAGGTCAATCAGTCAATCAATCTTTAAAAAGAAGATGGCACCATTTTAATCCCAGTACTCATGAAGCAGAGGCAGGTGGATCACTGAGTTAGGGGCCAGCCTGGTTTATAGAGCAAATTCTAAGACAGCCAAGGTTACACGGAGAAGAAACCCTACCTTGAAGAAGAGAAAAGGAAGAAAGAAAGAGGCAAGAGAAGGAAGAGTCTGGCCTGCTGTAACAAGGTCAAAGGAAATGCCCAGGGCAGTGTGGAGGAGGACTGGAAGAGAGCCAGTCCAAATGCAAAAGGTCACCAGTCAAAATACATCAGGGGCTTGGGAAGGGATAGCTGCAAGAAATGAAGTAGGCGGGTATCTGGTCTGTCTAAGAGCTTTCAGACTGAAATGGGAAGTTCATGCCTCGTGGATCACAGCCTGGGAAAGTGAGCAACAGAAAACAAAAGGTTCTGGGAAAACAGAACGCATATAAAGGGAAAATAAGACCAGGCATGGCAGCACCCTCAGGAGACTTGAGACAGGAAAACCATGAATTCAAGACCAGGCTGGGCAGCCAAGTTGACACCCTGTCCTCAAGACAAAACAAAATATCATAGCCCTATTGGGAAAATGTGAGTTTGGAGGTAGGAAGTGTTCATGATTCTCAGCTACATAGAAGGTAGATTTCTGTCTTTTTTAGTGTTTCTATTGTTGTGATAAAACACTGTGACCAGTAGAAACTTGGGGAGAAAATGGTTTATTTCAGCTTACAGTTCTACATAATCCGTTGTCAATTGAATTCAAGGCAGGAACTTAGGGCAGGAGCTCAAGAACTGAAGCAGAGGCCATGGAGGATCACTGGTTTCTGTCTTGCTCCCCCTGTGGCTTACTCATACCACATCCAGGACCACCAGCCCAGGGGTGGCACCACCCATAGTGAACTAGGTCCTCCACATCAAGACAATGTACACAGGCTTGACCACAGGCCAATTTGTGGGAGCATTTTCTCAGCTGAGATGCCCTCTTCCCAACCGACTCCAGCTTGTCTCAAGTTGACATAAACCAGCCTGCAATCTCCCGCAGGTGTAGCCCACAGCTGATGCTTAGGATCGACCAACTCAAAGAACAGCCACAAAAGCACACTGCTGAGTGAGATGGCGGTAAGTCACTGAGAAGGCTTTTCTAATACTTTGAGTGCGAATGTTGTCTCTGGAGAGAGGAAAGAGAGGAATTTGGATTACAGTTTCATGGGACTGTGCTTCCCGAAAGCACACGCGTCTCTGCCTTTATCTTTGCTGTTGCCGGTGCTGTTGAGAAAAGGTCTTGATGTGTAGCCCATGCTGTTCATGAACTTGTGATCTTCCAGCCTTAGCCCCTAGAGTTGGCATTAGAGGTTTGGGACACCATGCCTCACTGTGTGCATCTTTATTATAAAAATGCCAGACGGGGCTACCTCAATGACAGAGCACTTCCTCAGCATTGTAAGGACCTGGGTTCTGGAACTAGAGAGATGGCTCAGTGGTCAAGGGGACTGACTGCTCTTTCAGGGAGGCCCAGGGTTTCCTGAATCCACATGACCTCTAACCACTGTAACTCCTGCTCCAGGGGATGTGATACCCATTTCTTTTTTCTTTTTTTCTTTTCTTTTTTAAAGATTTATTTATTATATATGAGTACACTGCCGCTGTCTTCAGACACACCAGAAGAGGGCATCTGATCCCATTACAGATGGTTGTGAGCCACCATGTGGTTGCTGGGAATTGAACTCATGACCTCTGGAAGAGCAGTCAGTGCTCTTAACCTCTGAGCCATCTCTCCAGCCCCCAGTTTCCTATTTCTTTAAACAACAACAACAACAAAAAAAAAAAAAAAAAAAAACAAAAAAACTGGTGGTTGGGGTTGGGGATTTAAAAAATCCTAAAAAGGCCTGAGGTTGGTCCCCAGCTCTGAAAAAAAAAAAAAAAAAAAAACAAACAAAAAGAAAGAATCTGGTGGCATGATAAATAAAAAATACACTAATAATAATGTAAGCTTCCACACTGGCCCACTGGGGGCAGGGTGAGGACAAGATGTGTCCAGGTGACCCGGAGAACGGAGCTGAAGAGCAGTCTCTTCATGCTTATTACAGTTCCTGCGACCAACCATCTGCTTCCTCCTATTTGTTTGTTTGTTTGAGACAAAGTTCTCATTATGCAGTCCTGGCTGGCCTGAAACTCACATTACAGACCAGGCTGACCTGGAATTCGCAAAGATCTCCCTTCTGCTGCCTCCCAAGTGCTGGTATTAAAGGTGTGCACTACCACACCCTGCATTCCTCCCAAACCCCAGCTCTGATCCAAGGTCTGCCCTCCAGCAGCCAAGAGAGATGTGGGAGGAAAGAATGCCCAAGCAAAGGAACCAAGCCCTTGAGCCCACAGGCAAAATGTGGTAGCAGAAATGGCCTTTCTGTGCCCACTGCTGCCATCTGCCCTCAACAGAAACTACAATCAGCCTTCTGCAGCAGTGCCAGACTTTCGGCCTGACAACAGAAGAGGTTATCATCCCCGAGGAGGAGGCAGAGAGCCCACCAGGGCTTAACAATCTTATCAGTCCAGAAGTGGAGACACAGACCCCCCTCACTTCCTGTCCTCAGTATCTCTGCAGCACCACCCTAGCATGGAGAGGTGAAGGGTGTAACCAGATGTCAAAGCCAACTGACTGTCTCTAGCTCCAAACATCAGTACTTTAGTCTCCAGGGATTACAAGGAGAGCCGGGGAACACCCTCTGTGGACCATTGTCAGCAAGCTCCTGGGAGCAGTTTTGCTGGCACAGACCTCAACCCTTTTTTTTTTTTTTTTTTCTAGATTTGAAGTAGAGAGAGAAGTGGCAGGGGTCTCACTCTTGTGGGAAAGGAGATGTATGTATGGTATTATTCACACTCACGTTATTGATGTTAACCAAAGACAGTAAACCGCTCAGTCCCAGTCATGGGGCCGGGAACAACCTACAGCAGAGAACAGGTGACCATCACACCTTCAGAGGAAGGAATCTTATGTACATTGCTAAAAAGAACGTAATGAGTGTGCTGTGGTAAAATTCACGCAAAAGAAATACACACATAGGGCTGGAGAGATGGCTCAGCCGTTAAAGGCTAGGCTCACAACCAAAAATATAAGAAATACACACATACACACACACACACACACACACACACACACACAAATCTTTGCATTTAGCAAGGCTACCACAGAAGAGTACTAGATGAAATCAGTGAGCATCACACGTCTGGGGTTGTAGCTTAGTTGGTAGAGTACACAAGGATAGAACTGGCACCGTCAGACGGTACTTGTGCTTGTGGTAACATGGTAAGTCTTAAAAAAGAAATAAGTGGAAACTGCCATCATGCAAACTGCTAGCAAGACAGAATTCCACAATGCCCAAAGCCTTTTTAATAAATTAACTAATTAATTAATGTATTTAAATTTAATTTATTTGAGACAGGGTCACACAGCTCTGGCTGATCTGGAACTTGCTCTATAAACCAGAACAGCCTTGAACTCACAGAAATCCACTTGCCTTTACCTTCCTAGTGCTGGGATTAAAGGTATCGATGCCCACTTGGACCAAGAATGAAATCATCACCTAAGTCAAGGATTCCTTGAAATTATTTGTGTGACTATGGTGATGTCACTTGGTTTTCAGAAGATGGCTACAACCCCAGGTCATATGTGGAAAAGATTTGGGGATCTAGGGTATGCTATCAAGGTAAAAATATTAAAACTTTTAGGGGGCCGGAACTTGAAGATGAGAACAGGTACAGACTTAGTATTTTTTAGTGTATCCAGAAGCTCATTTAAGTAAGTTAAATATGTGTGTCTACAGCGAAAGTCAACTATTCAACACGGCATTTCGTCGCACCCTCCCAACGACACCAGAAAGCTTATGTTATGGCAAACAATCTTGGGTGTGTCTAAGCATAATCTTGCAAAGAGCGAAGAACAGGCAGCCTTGCTTTCTTATTTGATACATTCATTTGAAAACACATTTCTGGTTGGGGATTTAGCTCGGTGGTAGAGCGCTTGCCTAGCAAGCGCAAGGCCCTGGGTTCGGTCCCCAGCTCCGGAAAAAAAAAAAAGAAAACACATTTCTGGGGAAGTAATCAACATTTCACATATCTACACTTCATATTCACTTAATATAAATGAGTTTCCTGCCTGGTTTCAAATCAGATGCACAGAGCTACAGCCTGGCTCAACCAAAAGATTCCATATTTCTCTACCATAATTTTCTTTTAAAATAAGTTTTTGTTTGTTTGGTTGTTTTTTAATGTGTGAGGTGAGCCTTTTATCCCAGCACTGGGGAAACAGAGGCAGGTGGATCTCTAACTTAGAGGCCGAGCCTATACAGAGCTCTACTGAGTTAGTTCCAGGACAGCCAGGACTACACAGAGAAACTCAAAAAAAAAAAATCTGTGTGGTGTTTTTGTCTGCACAGTGACCCAGGAGTCCAGAAGAGGGCTTCAGATTCCCTCGGTCATGAGTTGCTATATGGGAACTGAACTCTGGTCATCTGGAAGAGCCATCGCGCCAGCCCTTTATTAGACTTTTCTAGGGTCTATCTTCTTAGAGACATGAAATGGCGGGTGCACACTCTGAGGGCTCACTGAGAAGTGCACCTTCTGCCCCTGGAGCAGATATTGATACATTAGTTTCCTAAAGCTCAAATATCTCCCTCGTTTATATTGTCATTTCATTTTTTTCTGATACTTTTTTTTGTTTTATTTTTAGGATTTTTAACAATTAATTTATTTTTCTGTGCATTGTAGCATTGGTTGCATGTGTGTCTGTGTAACGGTGTCAGATCTCCGGAAACTCAAGTTACAGACAATTGGGAGGTGCCATATGGGTACTGGAAATTAAATCCAGGTCCTCTGGAAGAGCAAGCAGCCAATGGTCTTTACTGCTGAGTCATCTCTCTGGCCCTGTGTTTAGGATTTAGTTTTTATTTATATGTATGTGCTGTGGGTATGTGTGAATGTGTATACACATGTACTTGCTGTATCTGCAGAAGCCAGAAGAGAGCACGGGTGTTGGGACCTGAACTCCAGTCCTCTCCAACAGCCAAGCAGGTTCATGATATCCGAGTCCTATTTTCCAGCCCTTATCTTTTCTTCTTTAAGTCAGGGCCTTATGGATCTCAGGATGGTCTCAAACCTGCTCTGCTCTGAGGACGGCCTGGAGCTTCTGATCCTACCTGGGATATTCTACACTATTGCAGGTTTACAAGGTGCTGGGCACCAAACCGAGGGCCTCAGGGACGCTAGGCAAGCCCTCTACCGACAGAACCACATCCCCAGCCCTTTTCTACTTTTATACAAAACATATTAAAAAAGGAGAATCAATAAAGTTTTATTACTTAGATAAATGTTCATTTTCCTTTTAAGTGATCACAGACTTGGGACATGCTGGCACTTTAAGGAGACTGTGAACAGGACACTGTACAGTTAAGAACTGTCAATAGGACACTATACAGTTAGAATTAGTGTGCGAGGGTTTTTTTTTTTTTTTTTCATACGTGCTTTGTCACTGGTTTGTTTATTTGTAGATGGGGTCTTAACTGAAGACTAGAGAAACCAAAGGGCCAGTCACCCTTTCTTAAGGCCTGACTGAGCCTATAGTGGCAGTTTGCAGGTGCGGCTCTGCCTTACAGCTTGTTAGAAGTGCACACCACCCTAAACCTGACAAATGAAAATCCACTCTTTAAGAAAATTCCCAGTCTCAAAGAACAAAGGGAAGGCGGACTCCCTAAGGGTCCAGGCCTCTGCTCACGCTGTAACTGAACCTCTGAGGTTCTTGGCTTGGGTTAGGGCAGCTGGGGGAGTTGATGTAAGAACAGGGATATTAAATTGCAACCAAAGCCAGGAAGGTTAGGGCAACAAAAGGAACACTGCTTGTGGCATGCTGTCTGCATGGGCTGTTGAGGGAGGGGCCAAGAGGGCTGCTGCCAGCAAAAATTTTTCTTTGTGTGTGTGTGTGTGTGTGAAGCTGGGGAACAAACCCAGGGCCTCTTTCCTACTCTACCACGGAGTCCCATTCTCAGCCCCATCAAAAACTTAGAACCACTCTTGCTCTTCCTCTCTTTCCTTCTTCTCTCCCCACTCCCCATCCCCTGTTGAGTGTCCATGGCCAGCCTCTACTCTCTCTGCCTTTCTCTATCTCTACTACCCCCTCAACTCCCCTCCCTATGCCCTAAAAAGACTCTATTTATACTAGAAAGATAAATAAAATAAAATAAATAATTTAGAAGTCTTATTGATACCTTTCAACCAAGTGGAGAAAAGGGCAGGACCCTCAGTTTTAACTGAATTGGAATGTACATGATTTGAGTTTAAAACCATGTAAAACTTCTAACTTACAGGACACAGGAAACTCATGAAATTTCTTTAAGAACTTGTGATTAGGGCTGGAGAGGTGGTCAGTTGCTGCTTTTCCACAAGACCCAAGTTCAGTTCCCTGAACCCATGTTACTGAGCTCACAATAGCTTGCAACTCCAGCTTCAGGTGAGCCGACACCCTCTTCTGCACACATGTAGCATACATTCACAAACACAAATAAAAACTTGAAATCTTTAAAAGGAGAGTATGTGTGGACCTCTGTGAGTTCCATCCAGATCAGCCAGGGTTACATAGTAAGACTGTCTCAATAAAGATAAAATAAAAAACAAAAACATGTAAACAACAAAAACCCACTACACAAAAACAAAGATGTAATTACAACAAAAATCTTGTTTGGTTTGACATCTGAGATCAAGTTTTGGGCACATCATTCCTTAGAATATAACCCAGGCCAAATACAGTCTTTCAGAATTTGGCAAGGTCGCACACATTCTCAAAGACTTCACTTTGGTAAAGTCCTCTCGAATTAATAGGACTATAAATCTCCAAACTAGACTTAGTGGTATCCAACTGTCTTTACCATTTAGGACCTCCTCATTCTAGTGAGGCTAACTGGTGGAAGTCTAGACACTGTTTCGAGCCTTTTCTCTACATAGTAGGTTAAAATAGTAGGACTCGAACTCTTACACTGCCCGCAAGAGACGCACGTGGAAGCCCGGGGGTGGGGTGGGGAGGGCTACACCTCTGGCCTTGGCCGTCTAACTAGTTAGAAGTCAGAGGCGCAGAGTAGATACGTAGGTTGGGACCAGACACGTGGTAGGGGGGACAGCGCTCAAGGAAGGCCACAGTAGGCCCCGCCTGGCCAGGGCGCCCAGCGGAGCCAGGGGAGGGGCACGTGCAGCTTGTCCAGCAGGCGCCAGCTCCTTTTGGGTTGGCACCCACCACCCGCCCGCACACAAAGCCCGCTCGGCGCGCTCGGCGTTCGGCTCGTCAGGCCTGTGTCTCTGAGCTCCGCCTGGCGGCTTCCAGGTTGGGCGTGAGGTCCGGGCAGGCAGTAGGCGTCGAGTGGCTGCGCGCATCGAACCGCCGCGGGCGGGAGCGTGAGGGGAGGAGTGGGCCGCGGGGGGTGGAGGAAGCGGCCTCGCGCTGAGGAGGGAGCAATTGAATTTCAAACACAAACAACCGCACGAGCACTCCCCGAGCCGAGCGTTGCCCACCGCGCCCGCCCGGTCCGAGCGGCGCGCGGGCGCAGACGCCGTGGCTGCTCCGGAGCTCGCGTCGGGGGCCAGCATCGAGGCGGGGGCCGCGCGAGGGCCGGAGCGCAGCGGCGCCGCAACCGCCGCACGCGCAAACTTGGGCTCGCGCTTCCCGGCTCGGCGCGGAGCCCGGGGCGCCTGCGGCCCCGCCATGTCGCGATCCAACCGGCAGAAAGAGTACAAGTGCGGGGACCTGGTGTTCGCGAAGATGAAGGGATACCCACATTGGCCGGCCCGGGTGAGTAGCGCGGCCGTCGCGGGCCCTGGTGCGGTTGCATAACGCTCGGGAGGGCACGGTAGCCGAGCGCAGTGCGGGCGGAGGGGCAGGGGTTCCAGGCCTGCTCTCTCTGGCGGGAGCCCACCACCACTTACATAACGGAGGCGACGGAGGGCCGGCACCTGGCGGGCAACGCCGCGTGCTCAGTTCGCCCTCAACCCTCCCTCATAGCGGCCGAGGCTTCGGGCTTACGGTGGGGGAGCGGCCCGCTGGTGTGCCGCGATCCCCAACCCCTTCGGGAAGCCCCGCACGAGCCCCGAGTCTCCATTGGTAGTTGCCTCCAGTTCAGGTTTCTGGCTGGGCAAACCGTTGCGAAGGGTCTCAGTCCACAGAGGGTTAGGTGGGTGTAGAGTTGGCGACTAACAAACTTTCTTTGAGCATTTTGTAGGAACTCTGAAGTTGGGAGGGTCGTGGAATACTTGGGGACGATTTGGTTAAATGGTCTGCCTGTCTGGGTAACTCTGCCATAACCAGTTTATCCCTTAGCTCTACAAGAACATCCCTCCCTCCATATGCCTCCATCTCAGACTTGGAACTGTAGGCAGCAGGGCCCCATGTGCTTGGGAAATCCAGTACAGACAACCTAGTGAGGTAGGGGACTATGGGAAGCTGGAGTTTCCTCCACTTCCCACTAGTGAGCGTCTACAGCCAGGGAGGCCAGTGTCAGCCATGTGGTTGTTTCAACCCGCCAAGAGAAGGTCCTTCCCCATTCCAGCATCTGGCCAGGTGGGAGGGTGGGGCAGGAAAGCCTGCTGTTTTATCACCTTTCCTCTGAGGAAAAGGTTAAGTGTGTGTGTTAGGGGGAGGGTGGGGTAGGGTGGGGGGTTGCTTCTGGGAATCTTTCAAAACGAGTGTAGAAGGGGCCCTAGGTATTGGGTGAGGGCATGACTCAGCCCCTTAGGGTGTGGGACTTGTGTAAAGTGAAATCCTAGGGCAGAAAAGCCTGGTGGGAGAGATCCCAGGCAGGATTGCCTTGTGCATTTTTCTGTATGGCTGACTGTTCTTCCATCTGGTTCAGTACTGCTCTGAGGCTCCATGCTGTCTTGGTTCCTGTTCAGGGTATCAGGCCGCCTTGATCTTTGAGAAAACTCAAGTGGCCCTCCACATTCTCCCTCCCTCCCAAGGAGTATGTCCAGTCCCACTTGCCTCTGCTCCTTGCTCGATGAAACTTTAAAATGGGTCAAATAAGGCCTGGCTCTGGCCTACGAGTGAAGTGCAGAGAGAAGCCAGACTTCCCCAGAACTTTAGAAGGGCCTCAGGAGCCTGACTGGAGCTAGGCAGTCTTTATGTGTGTAAGTCATATAAACAGTCACGCACTTTACCTTGCACCCTCTGATCTACTGGCTTCTTGGCCCAGATGCCAAGGCACTGGTGGGCAGGGCAAGAACTGGACCCAGGTCTCTACTGCTTCTCCCTGCTGGGGGTGAGACAAAGTTCAGAGGTAAGCTGTGCCTGAGGAAGGAGTAGTTATGGAATGTCCATTTATGGAACCTTCTGGTTTGTCTGAGGTTTGGGGCCCTATGAACAACAAGCCTTTCTGATTTTTGGTGGCCTTTGGCTAGAGGACAGCCCTTGGAGTAGGTGTCCCATCAATTTCTCTTCCTTATGAGTGTCTAGGGCAGAAGGGTGGGACAGAGAGGCAATTTCTCTATTGAAGCCTGAACCTTTGAGATGAAGTTGTGAATGGGTCTCAAAGAGGCAACCCAATACTTGGCTTGGTTGTGACACTTAAGAGGGGTACACTGGACTATCATCTCTAATGCATCCCCCTGGACTCTGAAAAGGACAAAACTGAGTTGTGGTCTTCCCCACCCCAGATTCCTTAGAACCTTTCTGAGCTCTTGCTGAGTTGGAGGGAGAAGCCTGGTGGCCAGCTGGCTGCTCCAGGGTGTAACCAGAATCCCCAGCCGCTATGCAAGCCAACCACTTGGACCTATCTGCTCCTTGGGAGCATGGGTGACAGGGAAAAGACTCCAAGGGCCCAGAGTTGGAGATGGAGATTGAAGTCACCGGGCTACGTGATGACGGGACCTGGCTGGAAGAATGTATTATGACTCCATCTGCTTCCCTTTTCTTCCCCTAACCTCCTGGAGGATCTCTAGGCAATTAACAGTGAACAGCCAAGCCCTGAGACTCTCCTTCCTCATTCCTCTCCCTCTCCCCCCAGTCCTGAGAAGTTCCTGAGCAGCCTAGAGCCTTCCTTCTTTCCTTTGCCCCCTCACCTTTTCTGCCCTTGGGCTTGCCATGCTCCCTAGCCCAGATCTCTGAGCTGCCTGCTATCCTGGACATTCCGGTTCCCTAAGTCAAATCAGTCTCCTCTAGGTATGGTGGTCAGTTAGTACATTCTTAGCTTTCTTCAGCCTTCATAAATGCCTGATCTTAGACCTGTTTGGGCTCTGAGTGCTGTGGGCCTGGTGCTCAGTTCTCCCTGCTCCTCTAAATACTGCAGATGGCTTCAAAGGACTCTACCAACAGGGCGGGATTTCTAGTGCTTGAAGCCTATCTGATGGAGGCAGGCAAAAGCAGAGGAGTGAGCCCAAATGGTTAAGTGTCAGAATCTCCCTCCTGTTGTCTAGAGGAGGAAGTGTGGTAGGGTCCCTAGCACATCTGGCCCCAATCTGACTCACTGTCCTTGACTCACTTGAGTTTAGTAACTGTGGTATAGAGAAAGGGCACCATCTAGGAGACAGATTCAGGTACAGAGAGAGCTTCTTTGAGACTTACTAGCCTCACCTTAGAAGAACTGCTCTTCACAGACAAGTGCCAGCAAAGAGTTCCTTTGTAGCTTGAGGGGTGGGGATACTGCCACAGAATTGACTTTTCCTGTTTTGTGGGGGAGGGGCTGGAAATGCTGTTGGAAGGCACTCCTATCCCCGAACCCTACCTGATGCACCTATTGTAAGATGGGTAGGGTCAGGATAGTTAGGGAATGAGCCTCTTCAGTTCTTCTAGAGGAAACTCATCTGCCCTGGTTACTCCACACCCACCCTTTCTGTAGTAGGAAGTTGGCAGGACAGATGGAGTTGGAAGTCTCATTACACCCAGTTTCTGGGACTGGGCAGCTAGAGGCCTCCTGGGTCTCCTGCCTCACGGTTTAGATTCTGTTTGTTGTTTGCTCTCCATGGGACCTTGGGATATCTTGTTGTTGCAGCCTGTGTTCTTGGAGAGAGCCTCAAGCCTAACCCTGCCCCCACCCCTTTTCTTTTGTAGTCACCTCTTTAATTACCAGATTAAAAGTACAGTAATACTCTGGCTTGTGTATCTGGGATATGGGCACTTCTGCGCTTTAGCTTGAGCCGGGACCCGCTCCCCCGCCCCCCTTCCGAGCCTAGTAGGTGTCAGGCCTTTCATCCCAGAGAGGCCTACAGGAGAGTCTTTTTAACCACCTCTCCTGGGATCTCTTAGGCCCTGGAGGTCCTCCTTTTGTTTTTGCTGCGGCCCTCTGAGAAGAGGCTAGCTGATAACTGGAGCCAGGTATCTTGTCCAGCTCCTCCCTGTCCCCACCCCTTAGAGCATGCCCCCACCCCCACCCGCCTTCCTGTCCTAGCTTAGTTTCAAATACAGCCCAGGACCTGCATGCCAGACTACGAGCCTGGGGGTGGGGTGCGGTGTTTAGTGTCCCCTCCTCCCCAATCCTGGATGGAAGGCCTGGGGGAGGGGTGGTCACATTCCTAGTTGCTGAGTGGCCCCGGGGGCGGGGTTGAGTTGTCATAGTGATGGGGATCACGTTTGTGGGGGAACTGCGTGCCTTTCCACCAGGTTCCCACACCCCAGCATCTCCTGATTGTTGGGCTGGGCCTAGTTGAGTTGTGCCTTCTGAGGGGGCGGGGCTGGACCGAAGTCCCCAGAGGCCACGGGGCAAGGGGGAGGGGCTCAGAAGCCTAAAGACCTCCCATGTCTGGGGCAAAATGGCCTTCCGAGTCATGCCCACTTAGCTCATTCTACTCACTCAGCCTGCCTGTCTCCCCAGTACTCCTAGTTGCACCCTTTATCTCTAATCATTGCTTTGGTCTTTCTCTTAGACTTGGGTCTGCAGCCCCAGTCAACATGGCTACTTGGCCTCTGGGAGGAGGGCGGGCATCTGGGGCTGTTGCAAGGATTGTTGGGAGTTGTAGTTCTCACCCTAACGGCTTGGCATGGCCTGAACTTCCAGGACTTAATTTGAAGCTGGCCAGCTGTTCTCTCTTGATTTCATACTTGACCTTAGATCTCAGCACTTGCTACCTTTACTGCAGAATTCCTCCTGGGTCATATGGGGCAAGGGATTGCCTCAAGAAAGTAGGCCTAGATTGAAAAGATGCCTCAGTGGTTAGGAGTACTGGCCAGTCTTGCAGAGGACCTGGGATTCTATTCCCAGCACCTAGATGGCAACTCACAACCATTTGTAACACCGGTCCCAGGGGATCCAAGACCCTCTTCTTCTGGCTTCCTCGTCACTCATGAGGTGTACAGAAATAATGCTGGGAAAACATCCATACAACACATAAAAATACACCTCCCCTTTTTTTTTCTTGAGAGAAATCTGTAATCTGGTCCTTATAATGTGTCATGTTATTTTGGGAAAAGCATGTCAGGACTCAGTCTCCTGTAAAATGAATTGACTGATTTTAGTGGCTTTCATTTCATTGTGTTTCACAGAAGTGGCCAACAAAGTGGGGTTTGTTTGGGCTCCCTGTCACTTAAGTCAGAGCAATCTTTTAGGGTCCATAGATTCAATATTCTTTTTTCTGTGAAGTCTTGCCTAGTTAACCAGGCTGACTGAATTGTGAGCCTCCTCCCTCAGCCTTCATATTACTTAAGATTTCATATTTATCTATTTTGGTAAGGGGGTGGTTTGGTAGTTTGTTAGAGACAGGGTCTCGATTTGTAGTTCTGGCTGTCCTGATTTTCTAAGTATACCAGACTGGCCTTGAACTCACAGGGATCTGCCTCCCAAGTGCTGAGACTAAAAAGGCATGCACCACATTGCCTGTTAAGATTTCAGACCTTTCCCATCAGCCTGGCTCATTCAGCAAATACTGTATGTGCATCTCCTGGGTGTTGGAGATGAAAGCAGACCTAAGCTGCGTGTGTGTGTGTGTGTGTGTGTGTGTGTGTGTGTGTGTGTGTGTGTGTGTGGGGGGGTGGGGTGGGGTACTGCTTAGACCACAGACTGAGCTCTACCAGCCTGAGCTGTATGGTGAAGACCTCCCCACCACACACACAATAGTACACATTAGCATCAAGCAAGTAATAGGATGCATTTGTAAAATTGGAACTGTAGTTGAGCATGCCTTTAATCCCAACATTTGGGAGGCAGAAAATGGATCTAAGTTCAAAGGAGCTAGCTCTAGGACAACTAGGGCTACACAGAGAAACTTTGTCTCCAAAAGAAAAAAAATGAAACTGTTAAGGAGAGATATTATCAGTGTGTGTTTGTGTGTGGGGGTGTTGGGTCAGAGATGACGCTTTCTGGGCAGCATGATGGTAGGGTTGAGGTTAGCCAGTTGGATCATTGAGAAGAGGTGGACTCTGATCATGAGAAGGCGTTGAAAGACTTGAAGTGCTTTGATTGACATTTCATAATTGGAGATGGGTGTGTTGGCATGGGTTTGTAGTTAGAAGGCTGAGGCAGGAGGATCTTGAGTTGGAGACCAGCCTGGGCTTCATATCATAGCATGGTATTGTCTCAGTATATAAAGAAGTGACAGCATTGGTGTTGGGAGTGGCAGAGATATGGCATTGGAGAAAATATTCTCTGGTAAAAAGGAGAGGAATGGCCCTGGGTTTGTCGGGCTTTTCTATCTAATTTAGACAAATTGTACTACTAGAAATATTTTACAAGTTGGGTAGTCTCTGGAGCCTGTCCTGTGTGGCTCTATACAATGTATAAGTGGTCACCCTGCTCCAGATTGAAGAGCCTGGGACTCTAGCTCACATTTGTTCTCACTTTCTTGACACAGATTGATGAGATGCCTGAGGCTGCAGTGAAATCAACAGCCAACAAATACCAAGTCTTTTTTTTTGGGACCCACGAGACGTGAGTGAGGGGCCAGTGGGGTGCAGGTGGGACACTATAGGAACACCAGTGTGGTGAAAGGGGATGATGATGTCACCTGCTCATGTTTGGCTGCTTAGCTTGGTGGCATCTTGGGGTTTGAAAGCACAGTCTCCTATCTCTTACCAGGGCATTCCTGGGCCCCAAAGACCTCTTCCCTTATGAGGAATCCAAGGAGAAGTTTGGCAAGCCCAACAAGAGGAAAGGGTTCAGCGAGGGGCTGTGGGAGATCGAGAACAACCCTACAGTCAAGGCCTCGGGCTACCAGGTGAGCAATTGGTTGCCTCCTCAACCCCCTGGAAAGCAGGTGTGTTGTGGGCTCCAGGAGTCTTGCCCAGAGGCAATGCTTAGTCTTCAGAATATCGGGGCCTTTGGGGTGGTAGAGATGGAACTTCTGCAAGAGAGGCTGGGGGGGTGGGGTGACTTGTAGTTAGGGGCCACTGTCAATGGCTATTGAGGGCAAGAATAGGATAGAGGCGGTAAGTGGGACAGGCCTTTGTTGGGCCCATCATTAGTAAGAGGACACAGCCTTCCCAGAGGAGGTTCTTGTGAGCCGGGCAGGACAAGGCGGGAGGGCAGGGGGAGCGGGGGTCGTGGGGAACGGGTCCCCAGATCCCTTTGGGAGAAGTTGACCCGAGGTTTTGCCTCCTGCTCCAGCCCTCCCCCCTCCTGCACAGAGCCCTGCCTGCCCGGCCTGTGGGTTAACCCCAGGGCTAATCCAACAGAGGTGGGTCTCAAATCACTTGTGAGACTGGGCACCTGGGTGGGGGTGGGGGCGAGGCGGGCAAAAGAAGGAGTGAGTGTCGGAGGGGGTGGTTGGGAGGGGCTGGTCTCTGGTACCACTCAGCCTTTGATGTCTCCAACACAGTCCTCCCAGAAAAAGAGCTGTGCGGAAGAGCCCGAAGTGGAGCCTGAAGCCCACGAGGGTGACGGTGACAAGAAGGGCAATGCAGAGGGTAGCAGCGACGAAGAAGGGAAACTGGTCATCGATGAGCCAGCCAAGGAGAAGAATGAAAAGGGCATGCTGAAGAGGAGAGCAGGGGACATGCTGGAGGTACCTGCCAGCCAGCCAGCCATGTGCTCTTGGCACTTTGTGGCTTCTGTCTTACAGCCCAGTCTGAGGTGTAATCCAGTTCCTGGTCCCTGGGAATCCAACTGAGAGTGGAGAATAGAAGAGGGTAGTAGGGCAGTGAATGTCACCCAGAGACCCTGAGGAGGAGTGGAGGCACAGGGAGATGAGGTGTTGGCTTTCTCTAGCCTCAGTTCATGTCCTCTGATATCTTTCTAGGACTCCCCTAAACGTCCCAAGGAGTCAGGAGACCATGAAGAGGAGGAAAAGGAGATAGCTGCCCTGGAGGGTGAGAGGCCCCTACCTGTAGAGATGGAGAAGAACAGCACCCCCTCTGAGCCAGACTCTGGCCAGGGACCTCCTCCAGAGGAAGAAGAGGGGGAGGAAGAGGCTGCCAAGGAAGAGGCTGAAGCCCAGGGCGTCAGAGATCATGAGAGGTGAGTGAGCTACCCTGGCAGTGGGTGGGGAGCCTAGCCACTAACAGGAGGAGGAGGAGGTGAAGAGGACGTGGAGAATGGCCTGCAGTGGTCAGCCTTATTGGAGGCTGGGTGGGCTCTCCCTAGAGACCTGCACTGGCTGGGGTAAGGCCAGGCCAGGGTCACACCATTAACCCTTCTCCCCTCCCACCCTCCCCTGCAGCCTGTAGCCACCAATGTTTCAAGAGGAGCCCCTGCCCCGTTCCTGCTGCTGTCTGGGTGCTACTGGGGAAACTGGCCATGGCCTGCAAACTGGGAACCCCTTTTCCACCCAACTCACCCTATTCCTTCACTCACTCTCTCCTCTTTAAGTCCACTCCTGGAGATTGTCTTGGCCCTCACCTCCAGCTCCCTTCCTATATAATCTGTGGCCTGAGTCAGGGCCATGTGCCCCAGGATGAGATGAGGCCTTTGTATCTCCTCACATTTGTTTCCTAGGGTCTCTTTTGGGGTCTGGGCTTCGTGACACCTCTGCCCTGCTGCAGGCATTCTAGACCTTTCGGGGGTGGGTTGGGGCAGGAGTGGAGGTGAAGGAATATAAGTGAGTGTGGGTTCACGGGCGGCATCGCCTACCTGAGCTATCTCCAGCCCCCACACCTATTTCCCCATCTGCCAACATTCAAGAAACGGACACTGTGGGAGAGAGGCTACCATACATCCATACATAAATCCTTGGTGATTTTTTGGGAACACTTTCCCCTGACCCCAGGGTTCAAGGAATTGTAGATTAACATGGAGACTTTGGATTTTCCAAGTTATTTGGGCCAGGACCCGAAGAGAGCTGAGAGTCGAAGGATCAACTGATTGGCATTGAGGAAATGTCTCTGTAGATCTCAGGGCAGAGATGATAACCTGGGGAGACGCTGCTGCCTTTGTCCCATTCCCTGTTCTCAAGGCCGGCCTGTAGTCAGATATGTCACCCAGACATAAAGGAAAAGACACATTTTTTAAGGAAATGTTTTTAATAAAAGAAAATTACCCCAAAAAAACCCACAAAAAAAAAAAAAAAAAAAAAAAAAAAAAAAGAAAAAAGTTAACCTTCCCTTCGTGTGCTCCCTTTTCTGCTCCTTTCTCCCCACTACTGACCCATTTTTGAGGTATACCAGGAGGCTCACCTTCTGGTTGGGGTTGGCTTTCTCTTTGGAGCTGGGGCTTTGATGTTCTCCCAGAGTTGGTCTCTGGTGTGTCACACACCCCATTTGTAGTCCACTGAGAATACAGGGAAACGTGTCCTCCAGCCTCTTCTAGTGGTTTCTTCTGCCCCTCTTCCTTCTCTTGTCTTTTACTCCCATCCCTCCTCTGGGCTCTGAAGAAAAATTGCTGACTGTAGCTTTGGAAGTGTAGCTCTGAGAACAATAGACAATTTGAGTTCTAGGAAAATAAAGCCGTTGATTACTATCCTGATTCTGACTAATTCTTTTCAAGTGTCTGGGTTAACTGAAGAAAGGGAAAGAGAAAAATCTCTAGATGTCTTTCTCAGATTGGGGGGGGTGGGGCGGGGAGGACCTCAGCCTCCATTCCCACACCAGCCCTACAAAACCCACACAATCCAGTCTACCCTTGCAAGCACCTAGGAGCTTCTAAAACATTTTATACATTTTAAGCTATATTTTATTTTATGGGTGTTTTGCCCACATATATGTGCACCACATGCAAGCCTGGTACCAGAGGAGGTCAGAAGAGGCCATTAGGCCCCCTGGAACTGGAATTAAGAATGGTTATGGGTCCCTGTGTGGGTTTTAGTAGTCAAACCCAAGCCTTGCAAGAGCAGCAACTGCTTTAACTGTTGAGCCTTCTTTAATTGTTCAGCCATAGTCTAACATATTTTAAGCCAGGTATGGTAGCACAAATCTATACTTTAGGTGGGAAGGCAGGAGGATCACAAGCCTTCGTGGCCTCTACAAAAACACCACGTCTGAACACCTTACCCTCACTCCAGCCATGTACGAACACACACACAGTGATTGCCTAGTATGCACAAATCAGAAACCCTAGATTTGATCTAACAGCATAAAATCGGGTGTGATGCATACATGCTTATAGTTCCCAACATTCGGGAGGTGGAAGCTAGAGGATTACTTGTGCTTGACACACAAGTCAGATTATCTGAGTTCTATTCAGATACAAACAGCTTGGGCTACCAGCTACGAGTAGCTACTAGGCTAGTTGGAATGCAGACAGGACTCATCTGATAGAGTGGAAGGAGAGACCTGGTTCCTGGACACCTTCTAACCTCCACAAGTGTGAGCACATTTGAAAAGAAGATACTTCTTTCAGAGATGAGGACTGAAACCAGGGCCATGTGCTGGTCCAAACAAGTAAAAAGTCTTTAAAAAAGTCACAAATCCAATCTATAAAGTAGTTGGAGAGTTCACTGTACAGTTAAGAGCACTTGTTCTTGCAGAAGACCTGGGTTCAGTTGCCAGCACCTACACAGTGGCTGACAATCATGCATAACCTCAGTTCTAAGGAATCAAACATATTTTGACCTCCCTTAGCCAGGGCAGCACATATGTAATACACATATGCAAGCAAAGTACAAGTCTAAAATTTTATTGTATTTAACTTTGTGAGAGTGTGCCTGGGACATTTGGCAAGAATCAGTTTGTCTTCCCACCACGTGCAAATAAATTCAGGATTGAATGAACCTAGGTCTGGCAGGTAGGGTCCTCTACTGAGCTGTCTGCCCATCCCAAGAAACTTTAAAAAAATTCATTAAAGTCATTTGTAGATATACAGCAAGCTCTGGAGCGGCCTGGGGTATACATGAGACAGGACAGATATTTATTAGGGTTGGTCAAAGGTTCAATCCCCAGTACTTCAGAAAAGAGAAGTGGAGTATTGTCATGGAAAGTACATGACTTTTGTCTAAGACAGGGTCACATGTAGCCCAGGACATAGTAACTAGCTGAGGATAACTTTTTTTTTTTCCTCTCGGAGCTGGGGACGGAACCCAGGGCCTTGCGTTCACTAGGCAAGCGCTCTACCGCTGAGCTAAAACCCCAACCCAACTTTTTTTTTTTTTTTAAGATTTATTCATTTATTATATATAAGTGCACTGTAGCTGTCTTCAGACACACCAGAAGAGGGCATCGGATCTCTTTACAGATGGTTGTGAGCCACCATGTGGTTGCTGGGAATTGAACTCAGGACCTCTGGAAGAGTAGTCGGGTGCTCTTAACCGCTGAGCCATCTCTCCAGCCCTGAGGATAACTTTAAACTGACTCTTCAAGTGCTGAGATTTTAGTTCTGTGTAGCCATTCCGGGTAGGTGTTTTTCTTTTGTTTTTGAAGTAGGGTCTTCCTATTGGTCTCAGACTTTTTGCCTTAGACTCTTAAAAGTGTTGGGAAGAACTGTGGGTCTGCTTCTAGAAAAGTCAGACCTTCAGGAGCAAGTCAAAGTTTAGGGAGGAGAGGTTACCATTTAATGCTAGTTAGCAACTTCTAAGTCCAAAGACAAGGTGTGAGGCAGGGGTAATGAATGGTGCACATCTTCAGTTACAGCATTGGAGGCAGGTGGGGAATCAGCTCCAGGCCAGCCAGTTACATAGAACCTGTCTTAAAAGGAAAATGCTTTTAGGGAAGAATTATGACTTAAGATAGGTGCCTACTGGGCTGGAGAGATGGCTCAGCGGTTAAGAGCACCTGACTACTCTTCCAGAGGTCCTGAGTTCAATTCCCAGCAACCACATGGTGGCTCACAACCATCTGTAAAGAGATCCGATGCCCTCTTCTGGTGTGTCTGAAGACAGCTACAGTGCACTTATATATAATAAATGAATAAATCTTAAAAAAAAAAAAAAAAAGATAGGTGCCTACTGTCCCTATAGTAAGCTCTAGGACTGGGTTCAGTCTGGAGCACCATATGAACCAGGTTTGATGGTTAGCCCAGCACCTGAGAAGAATGGACGGCAGAAGCCAACTAGCAAGTTTGAGTTGAGCTTGGGCTAAATGAGCCACTTTCAGAAAACAAAAGCATCTGAGAAGATGGAGGACTCTTATTCCAAGTCCATCTTACTGAGTTGCTGGTTTAGGATAGGCCAGGTGGGGGCTTGCCTTCTCCCTAAGGCTCAGGGCTAGAACAGTCAGTTATAGTGCTTTCTCACAAGTGGAGGTTTGAGATCAATGACACATCTGATGCTGATGACTTCTGGAATTCTTTAGTAGTCGTACACATCCTAAGAATAAAGGTAATTTTTTCAGGCTATTCTAGTGACTGGTGAGTTTGCCCACTAATGAGATTTTTAACATAACAAACTGGATGGATTATAGGGGAAAGCCGCTTCAAAGTTATCAGTTATCAGCAGACTCAAGAATGAAAGGAAACAATCTAATCAAAGCAGGAAGGTATGTGGAGTCAAATAGCAAGCTGATAAAAGAGATCTAGTCTCTGCTAAATTTTGCTAGGAATGCCTGCCAGTCCACGGATGGTGAGAGGACAGATGGGCAGTGGACACAGTCGAAATCTCCCCGGTATGCTCCACACAAGAGTGATTCCTAATTCTATATTGGAAGGACCAATAATCATTCTTTTCTCTGCAAAGGCGGGGCTGTTTTTTAATATGCCGTGTCATGGTCCCCCAAGCAGAGAAGAGCCAGGACATAAAGGTGATCTCACTTAGAAATGGATACCCTTTGCTTTGAATAGAAAGCCATAATTACCAAGAAAATGGAGCCATGTTCTCTGTGAACTACAACTCCCAGTGGCCTCCACGTAGAGCACGTACGAACATACGCAACAAATTAGCATATCTTTCGCCTTCAATTCCCGGCATGCCTCTCCCAGTTCGGATTTCCTAGAGTTGGCTAAATTTCCTGTTTCCAGCGCAGTTTGTAACGATGGACTACAGTTCCCAGACGCTGGGAGGCTCGCTTCGGTTTTGTTTTGTTTCGAGCTTCCTCAAATTAGACTACATCTCCCAGAAATCCGGTGGGTGGGGACTGCCGGCGTAGATAGCGCACGTGGAAAGAAAGTTGGTGGAAGGTGAGGCTGCTCGGCGACTGGGGACATCTGAAGGTGGATACTTCCTTTTCCTAGTCTTAAACTGGACTTCTCTTTACTAGGAGGTTGGAGCTATCTTCAGATCTGGGTGAGTCTGACAAAGGAATTGCTTAAGGCTATGACCTGAGTGAGGGCTTGTACTGAGAGGAAAGCCAGCCCCATCACGGAAGTGACACTAGGATCTAGGTTGTGTAGGGAACCAAAGGGGAAGATGGAGTGGGGGCGTGTCCGGGGACTAAAGGAGTTTTTAAAACAAGTAAAACAAGCAAGTAAGCAAGTAAGCAAGACAGCCCCTCCCCCCCCCAAACACACACACTTGTGATGCTGCATGAACTAGGACAGGACAAAAAGGTTTTCCTGGATCTTGATGTTTGCATCCCTTCCTGGGTTCTCAGTTTTCGACTTGTCGTGTAGTAGTTAGTGCTTAGTAGTCAATGTATTGGATCTAGATAGAAATAGTCTCTGTGTTTCTCTAGCATCATGGTAACACTAGGCTTTCCCCCATCTCTTATCCCGAAATGTATAAAAAGGGGAGGAGTAGTTGTTCACTTACACAAAATGCCTGTCTGTCATATGTGAGTCCTCAAGTTTGATCACCAGCACCACACACACATACAAAGCCCAAAAAAGTGACGAGATTATGGGCAATCTCTTCGCTGTTGTTAGGCTTCTGTGAGATGCTATTTAGCATGGAACCACACCAGTAGCAACTGTTTAGAAAGCTTACTGCCTGCTAGGCTAGCAGTCTACATTGAGCCTCTTTACTTTGTTGTTTTCGCTCAGATAGGTCTCACATTGTAGCTCAGACTGATATGTTTTTATAAAGAGCAAGAGCTCTGTAAGGTGTGGTGGGAGGTGGTACCTCATGGTGAGGCATCTCTCCCTTCCATACCTGCCATAAGACGGGTCTAGTATGGAATAGAGTTTGCTTGGGGGCATGGGAAGGGAGTTGAGAAGGAAGTAGAGTCGGAGAAAGAGAAGAGAAGTGGCCGGCCAGGAACTCCTTTAGGGGAGATGGAGAGAAAGAGGTCAAAGAGTCTGAGATGCCAAACAATCCCTTTTATAGCAAGCCAGGCCTACCTGGCTCTTTCTTGGTAACTGTTGGGCAGAGCGTAGAAGAAATGCCAACACAGACTATTCTGTAGGTTACTGTGTAGACTATGCTAGCCTTGAACTCTCAGTAATCATGCTGCTGACTCCCAAGGACTGATTCAGCACATTTAACATTTTACTTTACTCGTGTTACTGGTTGTGTGTGTGTGTGTGTGTGTGTGTGTGTGTGTGTGTGTGTGTGTGTTTTGAAACAGGGTCTTACTATGTAGTCTTGTTTGGCCCAGAGCTGAGGTCTGCTGTCCATGTGCTGGGATGAAAAGCATGCCTTACTGAGTTCATCATTGGCCTTTTATGTGTAGGAGTGTTTGTCTGCATATATTTATGTACACCATGCATGTTCCTGTTACCCATAAAGGCCAAAGTAGGGTATGGAATTGGAGTAATGGATGGGCCTCTGCAAGAGCAAAGCCTCAAGCTGCAAAGGTAGGGTCTTTTCGTTCTAATGTACCAAGTGCTGGTATTACAGCAGCGCACTACCACATCTTACCTTTTGAAAAATTATCCACTTAAAATGTACTTGCCCACATGTATGTGTGCATATGCATTGTTTGCATGCCTTGATGTCTGTGGAGGCCAGAAGGTGTTATCCCCTGGAACTGGAGTTACAGATGGTTGTGTGCGCTGGGATTCAAATCCAGGTTCTCACAAAGTTGTCCAAGCAGGTCTTGAATTTGTGAACCTTCTACCCCAGCCTCCCAAGTATCTGGAAAGCCTGGCTTAAAGCACTTTTTTTTTTTTTTTTTTTTTTTTTTGTTTTTTTTTTCGGAGCTGGGGACCGAACCCAGGGCCTTGCGCTTCCTAGGTAAGCGCTCTACCGCTGAGCTAAATCCCCAGCCCACTTTTTTTTTTTTTTTAACCATTTAGTAATCCATTAATTTAGTCCGCTATCCAAATTTTGGAGTCTGTTAGCACATGCTTAAATAGAAAACTTAGGAGTCAACAACCTTTGAGTGTGTGTGTGTGTGTGTGTGTAGGCTTGGAGTCCCTAAGTCTTAAAGAAAAAGCTATGCTTAGGAAGGAGTGGATAGAAGTGGGATATGTGTTGTGGGGTGTCGACCAGAGAGGACTGTTCTGACAGGGGTTCAAGCTAATAGGAAGTCTTTATTAGCCGGACAGTGACTACATTGAGTGTTTGGTATCCCAGTGTAGTTCCAAGCATTTTTCTCTCCCCCTTTAAAAAAAAAAATGTATATATATATGAGGACACCATAGCTGTCCTCAGAAGAGGGCATTGGATCCCATTACAGATGGTTGTGAGCCACCATGTGGTTGTTGGGAATTGAACTCGGAAGTTCTGGAAGAGTAGTCAGTGCCCTTAACCCAAGCATTTCTCAAGGTGAGTTTTTAAGTACAAAAATCATTATTTTGGGTTGACATACTTCAGTGAACAAGAATAGTGAGAAGCAAAACTACAGACGGCAAAAGGCAAGGTTAGTACATTAGAGATGTTCCCAGAGGTATGGACTTCAATGGATTAGGTCTTTGTTTTCACTTTGGATGGTGGTGCTATGTACATGCTGAGTTGTTGCTAAGACTGGGCCTATTACATAGGGACATTGTAAGCTGTTTTTTTTTTTAAATAGCTTTATTTTAAAGATTTATTTATTTATTTTATGTATAGCCTTCTGCCTGCATGTGACTGCGGGCCAGAAGAGGGCACCAGATCTCATTACAGATGGTTGTGAGCCACCATGTAGTTGCTGGGAATTGAACTCATGACCTCTGGAAGAGCAGTCAGTGCTCTTAACCACTGAGCTATCTCTCTAGCCCTTAAATAGCTTTATTAAATCACAGTTCATTTACTTTTATTTTAAATACAACTTTTGATGTTGTTGTTTTTTTTTTTAAGATTTTTTTTTTTAATTTATTTTATGTGAGTACACTGTAGTTGTCCTCAGACACACCAGAAGAGGGCATCAGATTTCATTACAGATAGTTGTGAGCCACCATGTGGTTGCTGGGAATTGAACTCGGGACCTCTGGAAGAGCAGTCAGTGCTCCTTACCACTGAGCCTTCTCTCTCTCCAGCTCTGTAAGCTGTTTTTCCCTGATGTCTCATGACTGCTTGCCTTCAGGCTTTGTCCTAGCTTTCTTCCATTACCTGCTTTCCTCCTGCTCTAATGTTCATGTCTTCACGTAATAACTGTGGAGTGCTTTAGTGCCAAGCGCTCCTGAGATAGCAATCCAAGAGGCTAGATAGTGGAGCCCCTGGGTGTTGAATACTGATGTCCCCACTGATGAAAGTTACAGAACTTCTTGTCTTCTCCTGTGTAAGGATAGCCTGTGAGGAGTGTCAGTGAGATGAAGTCTTCTATGCTAGAGACTCATAGCTTTCGTGACTGTCCTGGGGCTGATGTGGTGCCCACACCTTTAGTTCTGGCACTAGGGAGACGAAGCAGATGGATGTGAAGTTCAAGGTCAGCCTGGTCTACACTGAGTTCTAGGTCAGCCAAAGATGCATAGTGAGACCCTGTCTCAGAAAACAAAAGCTCCTTCCTCGTTCAAATCTTCATCCTTTTTTTCTTGACTCAGCAGGCAAAGGAAGTTTTTGAGTCTTTCACTGGTGAGATTTCTCGAATCCAGTTATGCGGCTTTCAGCCTTGCTGGCCTTGGCATCCAAAGCCACTCTCTCCCCCTACTACCGCTATGGAATGAGCCGTCCAGGTTCCATAGCAGACAAAAGGAAGAATCCTCCCTGGAGCAGGCGGCGCCCAGTAGTGGTAGAGCCGATCTCTGATGAAGACTGGCACCTATTCTGTGGAGACATGGTAAGGACCTCAAGACAGAGTGACAGGAAGGCCAGTGGGAAACAACTTCCTGCCCTTGTCCTCAAATCGTCCTACAGGTGGAAATCTTAGAAGGCAAGGATGCTGGGAAGCAGGGCAAAGTAGTCCAAGTTGTTCGGCAGCGGAACTGGGTTGTCCTGGAAGGATTGAACACGGTGAGTTTTGAGAAGTCTTTTTTTCCGTCTGTCCCTTTTTCCTTAAGAGCAGCATGGGGAGGCAGAAAACTGGCTGAGGAGCAGGTTGTACAACTGAACTTGGGCTGTACCCGTTAAGCATTAGCGGGCAAATCCCCATCACACACTTGTTTTCTGATCTGCCTTCTCTTGGACAGCATTACCGCTACATTGGCAGAACCAAGGATCACCGAGGGACCATGATCCCTAGCGAAGCCCCCTTGCTTCATCACCAAGTCAAGCTAGTGGATCCTGTGGACAGGCAAGCACAGGGGCCCCTGGTCAAGGTGCTTCTAACTCTTGAGTTCACACAGGTGCTAGGCATACCCATTTACCAATGAGAATAGTGTGTTGGATATGCTGGAACTCAGGGATCTGTTTCTTGTACACAATCTGTCAGTGACCCTGATGCAGACAAAAACAAAGGTGGTAACCCAGAGGTCCTTTTTTTTTTTTTTTTTTAGAGTTATTTATTTATTCCATGTATGTGAGTACACAGTCACTGTCGTCTGACAGACCAGAAGAGGGCATCAGATCCCATTACAGATGGTTGTGAGCCACCATGTGGTTGCTGGGAATTGAACTCATGTCCTTAGGAAGAGCAGTCAGTGCTCTTAACCACTGAGCCATCTCTCCAGCCCAACCTGGAGAGAGGTCCTTAACCACTGCTTTCACTTTTGGGTTGGAGGATGACACAGGCCCCAAGCTAGATTCATTTTTTTTCTTACCCACTAGGAAACCTACTGAGATCCAGTGGAGATTTACTGAGGCAGGAGAGCGTGTTCGTGTCTCTACAAGATCTGGGAGAATTATCCCCAAACCTGAATTTCCTAGAGCAGATGGCATTGTCCCTGAAACATGGACTGGTAAGTTGATGGGCAGGAAGAAGTTAGGGATGTGAGGTTTGAGAGGAAAAGCAAAGTTGCTGGGGCTAGGAATGTACCTTGGTGGTAGGGTGCTTACCTAGCATGCTTAAGCCCAACCCTCCTAGGAATAGAGTTGGCAAACTCTTCTTCTGACTCAACAGATGGCCCCAAGGACACATCAGTGGAAGATGCTTTAGAAAGAACTTACGTGCCCCGGCTAAAGACATTAGAAGAAGATGTGATGGAGGCCATGAGGATCCAGGAGACTCGAAGATTCAAGAAAATCTATTGGTATTGAGCCTCAAGAGTACTGCTTCACCCTGAAGTCCACCCTTTCTTTCTTTTTTTTTTTTTTTTTTTTTTTTTTCTTTTCTTTCTTTTTTTTTTTTTTTGAGCTGGGGACCCGAACCCAGGGCCTTGTGCTTGCTAGGCAAGCACTCTACCACTGAGCTAAATCCCCAACCCACCCTTTCTTTCTAGAACACCAATAAAGAAGCCTTGGGTGCTGCTGCTGTCCACACCTTCCCTCTTCCTTTCCCAAGGGCTTGCATTTTGGGGAGCTTAGGCTTGGTGCAGCTTTTCTGCTTGTCAGGATAGACTGGTTGGGTGCTAGCCTTTCCAGGGACAGGTCCTGCGTGTTTGGGGATGGAAGCAAGAAGACCCTCTGTTCTTTTCCTATTTACAGAAACAGGAGTTTTAAGAGTTTTAATAAATAAAATTACATGGTATTTATAGGAAAAGGAGCTAAGTCTTAAAAGTTTTATAAATAAAAACTCCACAGTATTACTTTCCAAGTGAAGGGAAAGAAAGGGTACAAATCTGAAGTCTGCAAAGAGCCAGACTCCCAGCAGGATACAGGGCACTCTAAAGGGTGACAAGGATGGCATGCTGACACCTGGTGGCTTCAGACTGTCAGCTGTCTTCAGTCTCAAGAATGGAGAAGGCCTGACCCAGGGGCGTCTTGGTTGCCACCAGAACCAGATTTCTGGGAGACAGTTCAGGGCTGAAGATGGGCAACAGCTCAGCATAGAAGCCTAGGAGAAAATGTGCGGGCTAATTAGAAAGGAACAGGAGTCCCACCCAGGCTTTCTCTGCCTGTCCTGTAACACAGTTCCTTATTCCAAAGAAAGAAGACTCCAGAACCACTAGCTTGAGAGGCAATCCATGTGCTTTCCCAGTCCCTGGGATGCTTGCTTAAAATCCACCTCATTGGGGGCTGGAGAGATGGCTCAGTGGTTAAGAGCACTGACTGCTCTTCCAGAGGTCCTGAGTTCAATTCCCAGCAACCACATGGTGGCTCACAACCATCTGTAAACAGATCTGATGCCCTCTTCTGGTGTGTCTGAAGACAGCTACAGTGTACTTATATATAATAAATAACAGTGTACTTATATATAATAAATAAATCTTTAAAAAAAAAAAGAAAAAGAAGTCCTCGTTGGTGCAGAAGAGGCCTGGGTTAAGAACGCTTGTTCTTTCAGCATCCTCAAGCTTGGCTCCCGGACCCACATCGGGTGGCTCGTAACTACTGCAGCAGCAGCTCCAGGGGCTGGGACATCCAAAAGTAAGGGGCATGTGTACTACACATTTTAAAACCAAAACCTGTCTCGGGAGGTGCTGCTTAAGAATCTACATTTGTCGACAAATGCCTCACCTATCAGGTGGTAGCCATGCCCAGCAGACTCCAAGGACTCAAGGGAACCCCAAAACCTCACCTTGCTCTTGAAGATAGAGCATCCGGTCCAGCAGAATCAGTGTCTCTACCAGTGGGGCCAGCAAGAGGGCCAAGCTGAAGAAGGCCACCACACGATTCTCTTGGGCCTGGTGGGCCTGGAGGGCAGCCAGATCCAATGGCAGCTGGGGGTCCAGACCCACTCGCTGTAACCCTTGTTGCACATATCTGTGGAACCAGCCATAAATCAGTTAGTTCTAGAAACTTTTACCTCCCACTTAAATTTTTGTCTAGAAGTTGATTCCTACTGTGATTTGCTTAGTCATTTTAAAGTAATTTTTGCCTTGCCCCACACTGAGGACAAGTAGTCTTCCTAGCTTAGCCTCCGAGGCAGACTTCAGCCTAGTCTAACATTTGTGGTTTGTGTGTTTGAGATAGAGTATCTCTATGGGGTTCTGGAATTCATCTTGAAGTCCAAGCTGATCTGAGGTGCTGGGATTAAAGGCATGTGCCACTAGGTCTGCCTGTTTTGTGTTTCTGAGACAGTCTCACTTATGTACCCCAGTCTGCCCTCAAAATAAAATGCCCATTCCTCTGGCACACATTTTCTTTGGCTATGGTAATAAGTGGAGATAGGTGGGGAGCCTCCCCAGACCTCACTCTTCAATCTTGAGTTCATGGACCCTGGGAATTCCTTGCACACCAGGCCTCCGAAGTTCAGGGCAGACTTGTCGGATGACTGCCTCCAGCGCTGCACGGAAGCAATGTGTTTGCAGGCCAGGCCCTGCTTTCTGTAATCTCTCCGCATAGTCCTCTAGAGCATGGCAGGCACCCTCCCGGAGCCTGTAGGGTAGTTCATGGCCAGGCAGCCCAGCTACCCACTGACTCAGTGGGTAGCTGCCAGGGTCACTGAGTTTCATGTAGCAGCAGCCCACCGAAGCCAGGGCCACCACTTCAGGACAGCAGCAGAAGTGTCTCAGTAAGGCAACACTAAGATCCCCACAGGCATGAAGGCCTGTGAGTAGCAGACGGGTACTACTCTGGCCTGGCATCTCCAGAGGAAGCAGAAGCTCCTCACACAGAGTTGTGGGGCTGACCCACTGAACCACGTGGTGGGGGCAGTGGCGAGGGCTTCTTTGCACCATCTATGGAGAAAGGAAAAACAGGCAGATGCAAAATTGGAAGGCTGTCCTCAAACTGCAGGGGGTCCTGGGAGTTATATAGATAACAAGCTGAGCACAAGAGTTAGACTCTGAACAGGGGATCTTTGTCACAGACTGTAGACCTTTTCATTTTCCATGTCATTTTTCTTGTCTTTTGGGTAGCATAGGTGTGAGACAAGGTCTTTGCAGCCCTTTCTGACCTGGAGTTCAATGTTACCCAAGCAGGCAAATCTGTACGGATCCTATCTATGCCTTCCCAGTGCTGGAATTACGGGTACCACCATACCTAACTCAGCTTCCCTTTGGTTTCCTTATAGGTAATGAGTCTGTAGGGATATAGCTCAATGGTGGTGACTTCATCCCCAGCACAGCAAATAATATCTGGCCATATCATAGTTTACTATGAGCACACACTGGTATGAAAATTACACAAACCAGGAAGTGCCTTTGAGCTGTGTGGATGCTTTGGGGAAGGAGAAATTTGGAAGTAGAAAATGAGTCTTAACACAAAGGTCCAGCCAAGCACCCTGCTCCTTTAGTGCAGGCTGCAAGAAGAGCAGCTTACCTTTGGGTGCCTCTTCTCCATTTTGTCCAGAGCCTGCAGGAGCTCCTGGTCTAGACGCTGAGCTCTCGCTACTAGCCTCTTATTTCCTTCAAGACTCTTCACCATCAGCCCAAGCCCCAGAGACATGAAGCGAGAGAGGTGGCCCTGCAGTCATGAGGGAGGACAGCATTGTTCAGTGCCCTACTGACTTGTCACCCTATCAATGGTGTGGACGAACAGGTCCTGGGCTCCACCAAAGGCTTAATATTCTATTCCCCCAGCCACGCCTTCCCACTTCTCAGCACCTGCTTCCATGGGCACTCCGCCTGCTAATCTCCTTCCCTGGAGACTGGCTCACCTGGCCTGAGCCCACGTCCACAACTTGGGTGCAGCCAGTAAGATCACTAAGCTTCTTCACCAACTGAAAGAAGAAGAAATAAAAGTCTCTTCTTGGCATTGGCTCCTGACTCCTGAAGCAAATACTCAGAAGGATGGTAGGAGCCTAGATGGTAGGGAAACATTGAGGGTTCCACATCGATAAGAGATATGAAACCAGAATTGAGGAGAATGGTAGGTGTCTAGTGTCTGCTTGCCCCTTAAGTCAATGACTCAAAAGCAAAAGCCCTGTCGGCTATAAAACCAAAAATTGACTGCAGTGAACGGGAGTAGGAGGCACCCACACAAACCTACCAATCAACCCAGAAAAAGGACAGGAAAGCCTCCTAGCACCAACACAGAGGGCTCTAGCATGTTTGCTAAGGAAGGGCTTCTGAAATACCAGTTCCTGTATCTGCAGTAAGGGCCAAACATCTTCATAACCCATAGGCTTTAGGAGTACTAGGCTCTCACAGTCTAACCTCCAGCAGTCTCCTCACCTCTCCCAGCCTCCGGATCTCATGCTGCTTCTTGGGCTTGACATGTTTCCGAAAAGGAGCTGTTAGCCGGGAGCTCTGGCTGGGGTTCTCCAGGAACTCTGATGGGGTGTGAAAGCCAGGTGTCCGGGTAAAGGCGAGGGCACAAGCTGTGGACTTCAGGGCCAGCAGGGTGAGTGGCCACACAGACCTGTACCTGAGATAGTCCAGCCCAGGCTGCTAGTGAATAGCCCACAATCACAACCTGAGTGCACCAGCTTATGACCTGGCTGCCCAGGAAGATGCAATGAGACATCTACACAAGGCTCAATACAAGGCTTGGTGCTCTCGCTCCCAGCGCAGGGCTCCACCCTCTGGCTTACACATACCTAATCTCCTCCCCTTCCCTGGGCATCCCCAGCAACAGGGTGGCCAGCTCTGGTGGGTTCAGTCCGTCCAGCGCTTCTTGCCATGCGTGGGGGAGTGTGCCCCACAGGCTGTCCGTGAAAAATTCCTGCAAGAGGAGCCAAGCAGTTGGAAGGACTCTATGACCATTCCCATTTTCTCAGCCCCATCTCAACGCTGCACCTCATCACCTGCCCTTTTTTTTGGCACCAGTGAGGAAGATGACAAGATGCCTGTATCTCCTGCTCATCTGTACCAAGTGGCCCCACCTCCACGGTGCCCATGTGGTAGACTGCACTCTGCACACACCTCTCATTAATGCCCCACTTATTTGTGTCTTTCTCCATTTAGTTTCTTGTTTGCTTTGTTGGTTGGTTGGTTTTTTCAAGACAGGGTTTCTCTGTGTAGCCCTGGGTGTCCTGGAACTTGCTCTGCAGACCAGGTTGGCCTATGCCTCTGTCTCTCTGGACGTGTGTGCCATCATGGCTTTGTTTGTTTGTAGACAGGGTCTCTCTATGTAGCCCTAGCTGTCCTGGAACTCACTGGGTAAAAGGCTAGCCTGGAACCCACAGAGATCTGTCTGCCTCTGCCCTAAGGCACACACCACAATACCTGGCTTGACCAATTTTTAAAAATGTATTTATTTTTATTTTATATACACTGGTTTTTGAATACATATATGTCTGGATGAGGGTGTCAGATCCCCTGGTACAGAAGTTAAAGACAGTTGAGCCATCATGTGATTGCTGGGATTTGAGTTCAGGACCTCTGGAAGAGTAGTCAGTGCTCTTAACCACTGAGCCATCTCTCCAGCTTGACCAATTTTTTTTTTCTAAGTCATGTATCACTAACATGATCAATGACTGACTACAGCATTAACAGGTAACCATTAGTAACCTGCTATTTTATGGTCCAGACAGCTGTGTATTCTGAGTCATTCATTTGTTCTTTTAAAATTCTGGGGCTGTGGGGGCCTGGTGTGGTGTCTATTATTAAAGGATCCCAGCATTCAGGTAGTCCAGAATAGTGAGACCCCATCTGAAAATAATCAACTAATTAAAAAACAATTAAAAAGCCTTACTAGGGGGTTGGGGATTTAGCTCAGTGGTAGGCGCTTGCCTAGCAAGCAAGGCCCTGGGTTCGGTCCTCAGCTCGAAAAAAAAAAAAAAAGAAAGAAAGAAAAAAAGAAAGAAAAAAAGAGAAAAAAAGCCTTACTAGGGGCTAGTGAATCAGACTCTGGTCTCCACAATCCTGAATGGCAAGACCACCTGTTCTGACATCTGGTCAATGGCTTCCAGCTGAGCAAAGTAGCACACACATTTCCCAGCACTCAGGAGGCAGAGGCAGGAGGGTTTTTGTGAGTTTAAAGATCAACCTGATCTGTTCCAGAACAGCCAAAGTTACATAGACCCCACCTCAAAGGAGGGGGGGGGGGAGATCTGGTGCCTAATTTAACAGCAAAATCTATTGTAAACTTGGAGACAAGAGTCTTGTTCCTGCAGAGTTTACTTTGTAAAAAAACAGTTGGCAAGGTTGGGTGTGGTGGTGCACACCTTTAATCCCAGCATTTGGGAGGCAGAGGCATTTAGATCTCTGAGTTTGAGGCCAGCTTGATCTACAGAGTGAGTTCCAGGATAGCTAAGGCTATACAGGGAAACTCTGTCTCGAAAAACCATACACAAGAATTTAACAGTGGAGGTATAAGTCAGTGTTAACGAGTGCTTGGTGAGCATGCACAAGGTCTTGGGTTCCATTTCCAGCATTGTAAGCTAATGCAAATAACGATTTTAACATAAATAGCACATGCAATAAAACACTAACAAAGAGCTTAGTAGAGAACTACCACAATACTCCATAGAGAAAAAAATTTGAGTTGACACCAGTTCAGAGCTGTCATGTAAAGAAAATACAAGCAGAAGAAAATACTTGGGCTGGAGAGATGGCTCAGTGGTTAAGAGCACTGACTGCTCTTCCAGAGGTCCTGAGCTCAAATCCCAGCAATCTCACAACCATCTGTAATGAAATCTGATGCCCTCTTCTGGTGTGTCTGAAGACAGCTACAATGTACTTATATATAATAAATAAATCAATCTTTAAAAAAAAAAGAAGTAAACACTCACACATATATTTTTACTATTCTGAAAACACTTAAAACAAGTTTTGGGGGGGCTGGAGAGATGGCTCAGTGGTTAAGAGCACCCGACTGCTCTTCCAGAGGTCATGAGTTCAATTCCCAGCAACCACATGGTGGCTCACAACCATCTGTAAAGAGATCCGATGCCCTCTTCTGGTGGAGCTACAGTGAAGACAGCTACAGTGTACTTATATAAATGAATACATCTTTTTTAAAAAAAAAAAAAAAAAAAAAACAAGTTTTGGGTTTGTTTTTTTTTTTTTTTTTTTGACAAGGGTCTTAATATGTAGCTGTTGCTGGCTTAGAATGAAGGAGACTGCTTGTCTCTGCAATCCAAGTGCTGGAATTAAAGTGGTACATTACCATGTCCCAATTCAACGTTTTAAAATATTTTGGTGATACTTATGAGATTTAACCCAGGGTCTCATACAAGCAAGACGAAACTTTTAAAATGCATTTTGATTATTATGTGTATGTGTTGTTTGCAGGTGCCCATGGAAGCCAGAGGAACTAGAGTTACAGATGGCTGTGAGTTACCAGTTGTGTGAGTGCTGGGGACAGAACTGGTCCTCTGAAAAAGCAAGAAATGCTTATAACTACATAGACATCTCGATAACCCTAGACAAGCATTTACTCCAGAACAGCGGTCCTCAACCTGTAGGTTGGGACCTCTTTGGGGGTTTACATTTCAGATATCCTGCCTATCAGGTATTACGATTCATAACAGTAGCAAAACTACAAAGTAGCAACAAAAGATAATTTTACAGTTGGAGATCACAACATGAGGAACTGTATTAAAGGGGTGCAGGATTAGGAAGGTTGAGAACCACTCCACCTCCAAGCCTTGTAGTGCTTTTCTATGTGTATGAGGGATTGGGGAATATGAGACGAGTCTCAACATTCATCTGAGCTGGCTGCAAATCAAGACAATTCTTCTGCCTCAGTAAAGAATTCTTCTGAGGGGTAAAGATTACAAGAAGGTAACTTTATGTATGTCTGCCCTGTTTTGTCCCCCACCCCCACCCCTTTTTAAGGTAACATAGTCCAGTCCAGGCTGCTCTGGAACTTGTTTTGGAGCCCAGGTGAACCTTGAATTCCCGATTCTCCTGCATCTAGCTCTCAGGTGCCAGGATTACAAGTGTACACCACATTTGGCCAAGTACTTCCTCTTCACCAGACCACTCTTTATTGCCTTTTAGTGGAGGATATGCTCTGGAAAATCTCGGGGATTACAAATAACCAACTAAATTTTAAGTATTAGAGACAGAAGGCTGGGTAGGAATTATTCTAGTTTTCAGCTTTTCTCATAAGGAAGAGATAAAAGCTTTGCAGTGGGCTCCTAATCAACCCCACCATAAGAAGCACCCCGCCCTCAGCCCAGTGGCCTCACGATAATGTAGGCGTCCAGGATGGAACGGTAGAGAGCTAGGACGCGGGTGAGGTCCACAGCCAGTTGCCTTCTCTCCTCACACGAGAGGCCATGGGCTGAGACGCCCGGCATCCTGTGGCTTGACTGTCGGTGCAAGGAGGGAAGAGGTGAGGAGACACAAGGTCGGTACCACGAAAGCATGCAACCCAAGTCGGGCTCAATTCTGCAGGGTCAACGCAAAGCAAGAACTCCAAACCCTCCCGACAACACTTCCTCGGCAATCGCGTCCAATTGCAAGTCTAAATAACGAAGCGCATTTGGCAAACGTCACGGTTTCCACTGGGCAAAGCCATTTGCGCAGACGCAGGGGTCTCGATGACGTCACAGAAGCGCGCCCAGCACCAGCTTACTGCGAGACGGTCAACTGCAGGTCCCGCCCTCCCTCCCGGAAGTGGGATCACCGTTCCGGCGCGCTCTGTTCCGCTTTCCGCGGCCCACCACCTTCGAGTTGTACCTCCACGGGGCCCGAGGGGCCGGGGAGCGCATCCCGCCCCCGCCCCCACCCACGCCGCCACCGCCGCCACCACCGTTGCCACTGCTCACTCACTCCGAGTCCCTGGCCTCGCTGCCTGAGGTGGGGGCGCTGCGGGCGCGTGTGCGCCGGCCGCCTTCCCGTTGCCGCCCGCGTTCTTGCCGTCCGGGCATACGTCGACGCGCGCCTGCATCCGGCTCCGGACGCTTGCGATTTTAGTGGGACCTAACTTGGAGGTAGGTATATAGGTGTTCGGGGATGGTTGGGGGACCGTCAACAGTGGCGGAGGTGTCCTGTCTGGATCCTCCTCCACTTAGATCCTCTGCTGTGTGGTGTCACAGGTTCTTATGTTGGGGCCAGGCAAGGTAGATCGCTCCTCCACGTGGAGCCTAGGGAGAGCGATACCTGGATTTGCTCTTATTTTGTAGCACGTTGAGGATTCCTGGGTGATCCGGAGGACATCTCAGGACTGGCAAATGTTCTTAGAAGTTTCATTTTTCTGCTATTTCAGTACGCATTTGTTTTGACTACGATAGAGTTCGATCTTTGTGGGCCCCACACCCTTTTATCTCCAGCCTTAGCATCCTCACTTTATATTATTGGTTTTATTTGTGTGAGTGTTTTGTTTGTATTTATATATGTGTATCGTTTAATTGCCTGGGGCCTACAGAGATCAGAAAGCATCTAATTTTTCTGAAACTGGAGATACAGATGCTGTGAACTACTACTACCATGTGGGTGCTGGGAACCGAACTTCACATCTCTGCAAGACCAACAGGTTATAACTACTAAGTCATCTCTCCAGCCCCAGCATCTTTAGTTTTTAGAATGACACAGATCTGGAGAGAGGAAACAACCCTTTTAAGATCAACCTAAGGGTGAGTTGTGGGGGCTTCGTTAGTTATCCAGGCTTTGGGCTTGCAGAATTGGTCACTTAAGTCTTCCAGAATTGGTCTTCTTTTTCTCTCAGGCCTATGGTGCAAGTATCAGGATTACTTTTGCCCCCAAGGCTAATAGCAGATCTCCTCATGTTGAACTATGGGATTCCACAGAGAATGAGACTCTCATCCTTTTTCCATCAGTGAGCCACTCTTCCCAGCTTTCTCCCACCATCCACTGACCTCATGTCTACCATACTCCTGAATTTGGACTTTGGGGAACCTTCGAAAAAGGCATTTGGAGGAAATGCCAAACATCAACGTTTTGTCAAGAAGCGAAGGTTCTTGGAACAGAAAGGATTTCTGAGTAAAAAGAACCAACCCCCTAGCAAGGTGTCTAAATTAAACTCAGAACCTCCAAAGAAAGGGGAAACTTCAAGAGTAGATAGCATTTCGAAGATCCTTTCATGCCTAAAGAAGAAGAAAGAGGCAGCTGCCTCCAAGAGGGACTCAGAGCAGTCCAAAGACAAGAAAGCATCATTGTCATGGCTGACCCCTGCTCCTTCAAAGAAGACTGATTCTGTTGTGGCTAAAATAGATTTGCTTGGGGAGTTTCAGAGTGCCCTTCCAAAGCCTAAAAGACGCACCCAGAAGAAGAGCTCCAAGAAGCCCTTGAAAAAGAAAATTGCTACAGAAAACTCCACCCAAGCTCAGTCAAAGGATAAAGGCTCCAACAAGAAGCCCTTGAAGAAAAATGCTGTACAGAACTCCACCCAAGCTCAACCAGAGGATAAGTGCCCTACAGTCCCTCAAAGCTTGCCAAGGAAGATGGTGGCAATAGACTGTGAAATGGTGGGCACGGGACCCAAGGGGCGTGTGAGTTCCTTGGCTCGCTGCAGCATCGTGAATTACAATGGAGATGTGCTATATGATGAGTACATCCGCCCCCCCTGCTATATCGTGGACTACCGGACCAGGTGGAGTGGCATCCGGAAGTGCCACATGGTTAATGCTACCCCCTTTAAGACTGCTCGGAGTCAGGTGAGGAGCATGGGACAAGACAGAGAGGTCCGGAGAGGACTTTGAATAAGTAATATTCTGGGGAGGTGTCAAAGGATGGTAATAATGTCACATGATCAAGAAGGCTTCCTGTTGGAGTAAGGAATTGTTTTTGTGGATACCATGACAAAATATTCAGCAAAGGAATTGAATGAATTTATTTGGGCTCGGAGTTTAAGGATTTTTTTCCATCACAGTGCAGACATTGTGGCAGCAAGAGCAGGATGTAGCTACTGAGCAGTCAGGAAGCAGAGAGAAGTAAATACTGACTCCTGTTCTTTTTTATTCAGCCTAGGACTCCGGCCAATGGAATGAATAGGTTATTTTGTTTTGTTTTAGTTTTTTTACACGGCTCTTCCCACTTCAGCTAACGCAATCCAAAGCTCACAGACATGCTCAAATTTGTCTTCTAGATAATTCTGTCAAGTAAACAGTACTATCACAACTGTCAACTTATGACTAAACATGATACTTTTAGCCAAGCCTTCCATCCTTGGTCCTCATAAGCCAAGCTCATAGCCATCCAGAAATACAAACTGGATTTTGTTCAATTGTAAAAGTTTTCATAGTTTCTAACAGTCTAAACTGAGTCTCTGAAACTTAGGCAGACTCTTAACTGAGAGCGCCATCACATCAGAAAACAAAGGCCGCATGTGGTGGAGCACACCTTTAAACCCATCCTTGGGAGGCAGAGATAGGCATCTCTGAGTTCCAGGTCAGCTACAGTTACATGGTGAGGCCCTGCCTCAAAAACAAGTTTAGAGAAGCCTCCTTAGGTAAAGTGCTTACAGCACACGCATAATGGCTGAATCCAGAATCCATAGAACCCAGCTGTCTTAGGGTTTCTATTGCTGTGAGAAAACATGACTAAAAGCAACCTTAAGAACAAAGAAAGGGTTTATTTCAACTTAGAGTTATAATCCTGCATGAGGAAAGGTAGAGTGGGTACTCAAGGCAGGAACTCCATGGCAGAGGCCATGGAGGAATGCTGCTACTAGCTTGCTCCTTCCTGGCTTGTTTAGCTTGCTTTCTTGTAATAACCTGCCTGGGGGTGGCACGACCCATATCAATCACCATCAAAAGAGAAGGCACCACAGACTTGTCTATTGACCAGTCTTGTGGAAGCACTATCTCAAGTAAGATCCCCTCTTCTCAGGAAAATGTCTCAAATTGACAAAGGAGTTGACCCCTGTCAGCTTAACAAACATTTTAAATCATAACTTTCCTTTGTTGTTGTTCCCAAGATGTCATATTAATATCAACATCACAATATAAAACATTCTCCAGACTTTAAAAGTCTCATAGTCTTTAAGAATTCAAACACTTAAAAAGTTTAAAGTCTTATAAATATCTAAAGTCTTTTTTTTTTTTTTTTTTATGATGTGGACCTCAATATCTAAAGTCTTTAGAATTCCAAATTTCTCTAAGGTCTCATAACTATGGGTTCTTGTAAAATCAAAGACAGGTTAAATGTTTTATTTCAAGAGGAAAGACCCAACATACAGTCAAAGGAAATTAAACTGAAGTCCAACATTATGAAGTTTAAGTGTCACATTCTGAGACGCACAATCTTCTAGGATCTGAAGGGCTTGCACGGTACACACAGCCTTTTTTCTAGGCTCAGGCTAGCTCCACTTTAAAGTTGTCGCAGTCCTTGGTGGTCATCCAATGGTGATGGGGTCTCCACTGCAAGAAGGCCCCTTTACCAATAGCTTCTCCTGGGCTTTCCTCAGGGACTGTGTGATTCCTAGTAGAAGTGGGCCTTCTACTGCAGCCAGGGCTGCACATCACCAGTGCCTCTCCATGATCCAGACTGGCGACTCTTGCGTGTTAGCAGTTCTGACTGCCAGCGTGAGACGCAGCCCTGTCCCACTCTGGAACAGAGCTGTGTGCTAGAAGATTTCACCTAAGTGATGTTTTTTGTTTGTTTTGTTATTTTCGTTTTTTCAAGACTCATTATGTAGTTCTATCTTATGACTCACCATTTTTACCAGGCTGGCCATGAACTCACAGACTCTTCTGCCTCTGCTTCCCAAGTGCTGAGAATGAAGGTGTGCACTGCTATGCTTGGCCCTTAATAGATTTTTTTTTTAAGATTTATTTTATCCATGTGTATGAGCACACTGTCGCTGTCTTCAGACACACCAGAAGAGGGCATCAGATCTCATTACAGATGGTTGTAAGCCACCATGTGATTGCTGGGATTTGAACTCAGGATCTCTGGAAGAGGAGTCAGTGCTCTTAACCACTGAGCCATCTCTCCAGCCCCCTTAATAGAATCTTTAGGGAACTTTTAACCTTCTCTCTGAAACTTGACAAGCCAGGCCTTCATCCTCTTCACTGATCTCAGCATTATCCTAAGTTCTCACAACAGCTCATTAGCTTAGACAACACTTAATGTTTTTTCCAGTACCAAATTCCAGAGTCCTTTCTCAGTCCTCCCCAAAACACACGGTTAGTGTTATATCAGCAGTACTTGACAACCTAGCACCAATTTCTTTCTTAGCGTTTCTACTGCTGTGATAAAACACCATGACAAAGAGCATTTGGGGGTGGAAAGGATTTCTTTTAGCTTGCAAGTGTAGTCTAAGAAGGGAAGTCAGAACAGGAATTCAAGGCAGAAACCTGGAGGCAGAAACAGAAGGTCTTGGAATTGCTTACTGCCTTGCTCCCTCCTGGCTTGCTTCTAGCACCCAGGACCATAGGTCTTGTGGCTTAGCTGGCCATGGATATAGCAGGGAAAGACAGCAGGGCAAACACCAGAGCCTCCAGTTCCATGTCCAGCATCCTGCGCTTGTCATATTATTTGGACTGCCAGGTCCACAGGTAGGCTGGCCCTTTCACCTCTACTGTCTGTGGCACACAGAGCCCCTCTGTTGGGCTAGCTTCACTTTGTACCTGTAGTTTTCTTGACAAATGTACTGTGGTTCTGGAATTTCCAAAATTTCAGATTCTCCATTGTAACTTAGGTTTCACTTTCACAGCTTTGTGCAGGAGCCTCCTTGAAAAGGCACCAATCCTGTCACACATGGCCTGGCCCTTAAATGGCCTTCATGTAAGCCCCCCTGACTCCCTTATTTTTGAATTTTTTTTTTATTCCCTAAAAAATCAGTGTCATGTGTTGCAGAGTTTTGCTTCCAGTTCAAAATGTAGCCTGGTCCACTTAAACTAAAGTTGTAAGGACCTCTGTTTGCTTTGGTTAAAGATTAATTGAAAACTTTTTCCTAAGTGCTATTTGACATTCTCCATTTAAATGACGTGAATCTGTGGACGGGGTCTTAGCCTATGCACTTTCCCCCTTATCCCAATGGAATGGTGGTATCACCTGTAACTTTGAATGTACGGCATATAGTCCTTTCCCCACCAAACTATTTTTTCCCCCGTATTTTAATATCCTACCTGCTCCCTCTCCCTGTGGATGTGGATAAGAGTGAGCAGTCGCCTTTGCATAGCCTTGAATAGAATACCCTGTGTAGAAGTATCTTCTGCCAAATTAGTCCCATTACTCTAGTTCTTCTCTAACCTATAGCTCTAAACTCCTACATTCCCTCCCCAAAACCAGTTCCAAAGGTCTAAGAACCACATGATCAGAGTCTAACTGTTCTACTGCTATGAGGAGACCATGGCTAAGTCAACTCTAAAAAAGAGAAAGTGTTTACTTGGCTTACTCAGTTTCAGAGTTCATCTGTCTTTGATTGTCATGGCAGGAAGTAGACCAGCATGGCTGGAGCAGTAACTGAGAGATTAACATCCTGACCCACAGATGACAGGCAAAGAAAGACAGACATTGGGTTTGATATGGACTTCTGAAACCTCAAGGCCTACCCCTAGTGACATCTCTCTGCCAATGCCACACCGCCTAATAATTCCTGAATAAGTCACAGACTGGGGGCTGAGCACTTAAATACATGAGCACATGTTGGCCATAGTCAGCTTTATCACAGCAATAGCCTCACCCCTCGCTACTATTTCTCTATATTACTTATTGTTGTGATAAAAATAGTTTAAGGAATAAAGGGTTTATTCTGGCTAATAGCTTTATACTTCAGTTCACCATGGCAGCAGGAGTGTGAGGCAGCTGGTTACTACCAACGTTTAGGGTAGGTCTTCTACCTTAGTTAACTCAGTCTAGACACTCCCTCACAGACACCTCTAGAAGTTTGTCTTTACCTGATTCTAGATCTTGTCAAGTTGAGGAGATTAACCACCATAGGAACGCTAAAAGTCAAAGCACCCTGGAAAGATGGCTCAGCAGTTAGAAGCCCCTATTGCTTCTAAGAGGACCTGAGTTCAGTTCCCAGTACCTATGTGGAAATTCATCTTCAACCATCTGTAACCCCAGTTCCAGAGATGCTCTTCTGGCCTCCTTGGGCATCAGTCACACATGAGGTGCACATGCATATAAAGTCAAACTTTTTTTAAAAAGCTGAATTGAAGCATAATTATATTGGTTGGTGAGATCTGGGTGGCCTGTAGTAAGACATAAAAGACACAAGGTTTGTAGCGGGATTCTCTTTCCTCACTGCTAATAATAAAGGAGTGGAGGTAGGGTAAGAGCAGTGAAGGACATGAGAGCCTGCTGGTCCTGGGAAGCCACCAGAGGGCGCCATTGGTCTGCTTTGCAATTGAGGTCCTTGCTCTTTTCTTTTTCCAGACACACTTCCAGGGATTCACGTAGCCCAGACTGGCCTCAGACTGGCTTTGTAGCTAAGGATGATTTTGATCTTCTGACTATTTTGTATCTATCTCCTGAGTGCTATGATTATAGGCATGTGCCACCACACCTAGTTCACACAGAGTTGGGGATACAACCCAAGGCCGAATGCATGCACCAGCTGAGCCACGTCTCCAGCCCCCCCGATGAAGGAGGTTTATTAGAGATGAAGTAGCTAGGTGTTTTTAAAAAGTCAGGAAGTACCAGGCATGGTGGTCCCAGTACTGACGAGGCAGGGGCAGGTAGAGCTTTAAACTTGAGGCCAGCCAGGACTACACAGTGAGGTTTACAGTTGAGCAGATGTGTGGGAGAGGTCACTTCGGTAAGGGCAGACGAGGGCCAGATGAGATGAAGATGGTGCTGGGTAGGAGACTGGACATAGCACAGACAGCAAGCAAATGCTTGTTGATTAAACCTTCTCGGGCGAAGACACACTATGTGGTTTTCATCACGAAGCATTGCACCTTCCTTAAGCTGGGGCTGTGAATCTTAGATGAGCCCAGATGCATTACTAAGTGGGTCCCCTAAAAGCTGTGCAGGACTGTTGCTGTTTTCACAAACCCATTTTGAGTATGGCCTGCAGAGCCTGTAAGATTTTAAATGCTGAGAAGTTAGTTGGATTCAAGACAAGTATCCAGAAAACCCCACCTGCAGCTCTACTCCTATCGCTTGTTTGTTTTCTTGGCTTTTTTTCCTCTCGTTTATTTTGTGAAGATGGAGTGTGTCATGACCTGAGGGTAGAGTTAGAGGATAGCTTGTGGAAGTTGGTTCTCTCCTCTCATGCACGGCTCAGGATCAAATGCAGATCATCCAACTTGGTGACAAGAATCTTTACGTTCAGAATCCATCTTGCTACCTTTCCCCCCTTGAGGCAGGTGTCATGTGTCCCAGGCTAGCCTCAGACTTTCTGTGGAGCAAAAAGTGACTTTTAACTCGAGTTCTTCCTACTTTGACCTCACAAATATAGGGATTGGGCCTGTGCCAACGTGCCCAGGTATTGCAGTGCTAGAACCCAGGGTTTCACATGTGCTAAGCAAGCACTCTGAGCACATTCCCAGATCCAACCCTGTTTGGGTGTTGTTTGTCTTTGTTTGTTTTAAGATTTATTTGCCAGAAGAGGGCATCGGACCCCATTACAGATGGTTGTGAGCCACCATGTGGTTGCTGGGATTTGAACTCAGGACCTCTGGAAGAACAGTCAGTGCTCTTAATTGCTGAGCATCTCTCCAATCCCACAAACCCTGTTTTTGAGACAAGGTCTCGTGTAGCTCAGACTATGCTGTAACTTACAGTCTGCCTGCCTCAGCTTTCTTTATGCTGGGATTGTAGGTTTATATAACCTTGTCTAGTAATTAAACTTTTTTGTAAAGATTTATTTTTAATTGTGTGTTTTCACATGTGTGTGCAGTACCTTTGGAGACCCCAAGAGGGTGTTAGATCCTCTCAAACTGGGGTCACAGGTGGTTGAGTCCCCCTATGTAGGTGCCAGGAGCTGAGCTCTAGTCCTCTTGAAGAGTACATACTCTTAACTACTGAGTCATCTCTTTAGCCCCATGATCAGCAACTTTATGTTCCGTAGGAGACTGAAGGAAGCAGCTAGGGATAATGGCCAGTGGTAGAGTACTTGCCTGGCATATCCAAGGCCTCAGGTTCTTTGGGGATGGTGGGCCAGGGGAGAATACTGATAACTATTGTTGGGATGGAAATTAATAAACATGTAAGGAACCTCTGGTGATAAAATCTAAACAGGATTACATAGCAGTTCTCTAGGGAAAGGAGAGGGCATTTCAAGACAGGTGAGGGTGGAGGTGGTGGGGTGATATGTTGGTGATAGCCATGTTGGGCCTTCAGGATATAAGGAGCTCCACCTTTGAGTATGGCTTCTCATTACCTCATTATGTGCCCATTCCAGATCTTGAAGATACTCTCAGGGAAGGTAGTGGTAGGGCATGCCATTCACAATGACTACAAAGCCCTACAGTACTTTCATCCCAAGTCCCTCACTCGAGACACTTCCCAAAT